>NW_006286246.1:5025426-5032718 GCF_000327345.1 Myotis davidii | reverse complement strand
GGTGGGGCCTCAAAATGTAACAGCTGCTCAGAGGTTCCTGGTCCTTCCTCCGCAACTTCAGTGCCCCGACCCCAGCCCTCAACCCCAGAAACTGCTGGGAGGTGCACCGGAGGCCACTGAAAGTCTGTGACAGTCTGAATGGCCAGCCATGTGGCCCACTCGGGTGGGAAGGACCACACAGGGAACCTGGTTGAGGGAGGACGACCCTGAGGGGTGATTACTAGGTAGCTGAAATGATGTCAAAATCATTGGTGCTGGAAGGCGGAGGGGGTAGGAGGAAGGTAGATCACCTGGGAGGAGGAGGACCTGTGATGGAGAGGACCTGGGATGGAGAGGACCAGGGATGGAGAGGACCTGAGATGGAGAGGACCAGGGATAGAGAGGACCAGGGATGGAGAGGACCTGTGATGGAGAGGACCTGGGATGGAGAGGACCTGGGATGGAGGAGGACCTGGGAGGAGGAGGACCTGGGAGGAGAGGAAGCTGGTGAGCCAGGTGCTAAAATCCGTTGGGCCAGGGGCTGGGGTCCAAGGGCACAGCTAACAGGTCTGACCATGAAGGGAGCAGAGACTGCACAGAGGTGATGGGGCGCCGGCCGGGAGGCAGTGCAGGGAGCCCGGGTTCCGGAGGAGCCCTTCCCGATCCCCCGCATCCCTGTAAACCATGTTCCTCCTGGGCTTTGGTTGCCATCGCAAATGCTGACTTGCTGCCAGTGGTGCGATCTCCGGTGGCACAGTGAGGGGGCACTGGGTTTGCCTCAGGGCCCAGTTCTGATCTCAAGGCCAAGCTCTGTCCTCACCTGTCTTGGGAGATGAGGTAACCTGGTGGGAGTTCCCACCACTCAGGGTCAGCTTCCTGTTCGTAAAAGTGGGAGTAGCAACGCGGCCTGTGGTAGTCCACGCGGAGGTGGCTCAGAAACGGCGAGATCTTGGGCAGTCTGCACACTGGCCCTAGTTCCTGGGAGAGGAGAGCTGCTCTGCGTCACACCGGAGCAGGAGGAGTGATTAGAGGCGTTTCACAAATATGGTTTCATCCTAATGATGTTGATACAGAAAGCCGGTGCTTCTTCCAGAAGTGTTAATACCAATAATTGGTAGGCATTTCTCTCCCAAGGTGCCATCATTATCGTGAAAGTTGTAAGATGATGTGAGAATACTGATTTTAATGAGGGTGCCACCAAAATAAAGCGGATCCCTAATTATAAAAAGAAACAGAGAAACGAACAAACGAACACCCTGGAATCCTCTATGCCAGCGTAACAGGGCCTGCTGGGAGCTACGGGATGCGATGCGAGAGGAATTTCACATAAGAGCGTTTCCTAGTCCAATACGCAATGTCAGTAGGTCCAATTAAAACAAATAGCATGTCTAAAAGGTTTCTCAAAATATTACAATATTGGGAATTGAAGCTGCTTCCTTACCGTGATAAAGTTGTAGCAAACAAGGGCCCATCTTGTGCTTAATGGATAGACAAATTAAATTCTGTTTAAAAATTGGAACAAGGATGGGTCCTTAATAGCATTCTGAAAACCCTGGTTAATGCAATGAGACATGAAAAAATAAAGAGGTATGATAATGGGGAGAGAGAAAAGATCATTATTTGTACTTAACATAATGGAAAACCAGAATATGCGGAGGAGCCACCAAAAATAATAATGCTTAATAAAGTGATTCAATAAAATGCTAGATTTGAAACAAACATACCAAAATTAATAGCCTTGCTTATTAGCAGCAGCCACCAGCCAAAGTAATAAAAATATAGATCCTGCTCACAATATCAACCCCTTCCACACACGGAACCCTGGGGGATGTACCTACTGAGGCCTGTGTGGTTGCTATAAAGAAAATTGAAAAAAAAATCTTAAAAAAGAAAATAAAAGAACAACAAATTGACAGACACAAGCCTATCTATGGGTTGATCAATTGATCAGTCAATGATCTATTCATCTAGGTATCCATAAACTTATGTATATATTCCTGAATGAGAAGACAAAATACCCTCTCAAGAAATTGAATAGGTTTATATAAACTAACTAGGAAAAGAAAGGATTAACTGTCAGAGATTTAAAAACACAGAGAAAGAGCAATTAAAATAGATAGGCAGTGGTCAAAAACAGCAGTTTAAATCAGTGGCCCTGACTAAGGGATCCGACTCATCGTCTCATGTAGTAGGGACCTTTACCTCTGATGTAACTACCTCTGCCACTGCCACCGGTCTCCCTCCTGGATAACCTGTGTGGCCCCTCGGTGTGGTCTCACTGGGCTCAGCTTCCGCCCTAATCACACAACAGCCAGCGTCATCCCTTAACTCACGCCAGATCTTCTCACTCTAGTGTTCAGAGACCCTCCAAGGGCTGCCCCTCCGTGGTGGGTTGAACTATGTGTCCCCTGCCCATGTGAATGAGGAAAAAGGATCTAGTCAGATGCCATCAGGTTCAGGGGCCGAGCATGAGGCCATATGGATCTGAGGTGGGTCCTCCTCCATGACCCGTGTCCTCAGAAGAGACAGACAAGGGAGAGGCTCCGAGAGAACACAGGGGAGAAGGCCCGTGGAGACTGGACGGAGGTGCCCATGAGCGGAGGACCCGGGGAGGAATTGGGGAGAGGCATGGGCAGATTCTCCCTCTGCTCAGTGAGGTCGACGTCACTGTCTTTCTTCTTAAACACCCTGCTGGCCTCGGGTGGGAAGAAGGCGGCAGCGAGGGGCCCCTGCCCAGCAGAGGTTGGCACCACTGCACTGTGGAAGGTTCCCGAGCAGCTGTGCTCTCGCTGTCCAACCTGGATCAATTATAGTCGCCACGTTGATAGCCTGAGGCTCACTGGGAGCCCTCGTGTACCTCACCTGTTCCTCACCTTCAAGGGGCGGCCCTCCCACAGTCCTGGGCCCTCAGACCTGGACCCCACGTGCCAGCAGGGACCCAGCTCTGTGCCGAGGGGGCAGCTCTGGTCTGAACATGGGACAATCGCGTCTATTCATTGTGCCCAACAACACGCCACAATGGGCCGGCTTGTTGGGAATTTTTTGGGTGGAATGTAAAGTTCTGCTTCAATGGGCTGCTTGTTTTTATCGCCGTGGTGCCTTTTTCCTAGAATAAGAAACAATGCCAGGCCTTCTCTTCCCACCCCCGCCCCTTCACCAGCTTTGTTTCTCTGTTGGGCACATACTTCTGGTCGTTAACGAGGGTTCGGGTTCTTCTGTGACCAGCAGAAAGTCCTTTGCCAAGCTGACTCCTAGACACGCAGAGGTGAGCTGTCGCTTGGACTTGGCAACTTAACTTCCAGGGGGTCCAAGGTCGGCAGCACGGACGGCCTCCTGGGGGGCTATTCTCTCCGGCCCATCGCCAGCTTCATGAACTGTTCAGCCAAAGATGCCAGGCCCGAGGGGAGCTGCGATCTAATAGCGCACCCAAGACACCCGTCAAACCTGAGGGCCCAGAGGGACAAGCCTCATCCCCTGGGCCGCCAAAGATCCTGGCTGACTCTCGGTAGCTCAGTTTGGGATCCACCGAAATTCCAAGTCATACCGATTATGAAGCGTGGACGGTTTCTCCACAGACGACAGAATAGGCAACGTCCCTAAAGCATGAGGTGAAGTTTCAGAAATTCCAATAAAAGCTGTATTGTTCCAGTTCTTTCCTAATGCACACGATTTTTACAAGGAGGGAAATGCAATGCTTTGCCCACCAAATGGAGAGGCAGCCGAAGCGGGGGGCGGGGTGTGGGGTGCAGGGAGCCGAGTGGCTGCCCAGGCCCCGAGCTTCTCAGCGGCTGATTCATTCAGACCAGCATGGGCCGCTGCCTCACCACCAGGCAGGCAGGCAGGCCGTGGGCGAAGTCCTCTGCTGTTTTGCTTCCTGTGTTTTGATGGTTGAGATGCAAATTCGATCTTAGGGCATATTTTGGTGGAGCCACCGAGGGGCCAGACTGCTGTCCTGCTGTCTCTCGTTCTGATTGGTCAGAATCCTGTGCTGTTTCTGTAGCTGCCATGGGATTGGACGCGATGATTTATCCTAAGTGGGCAAAACGGGGCCCCTGGTTTCCAATGGACAAGGCGGTGATTAAAAGAAGCATTTATCACCTTGTGGCCACTTGGAAGGAAGCCACCAATTATCCGGAGAAGCGGGGGTCCCAGGCAGATGTGGTCTGGGGGCTTGCGCTGACATCCCACGGTCGAAACTGGACTTGGGGAAGGAAGGAGGTGTCATCTGACCAGCTCTGCCCAGCAGCTCGCCTCAGCCCAGCCAGCTGGGGCCACTTCCCCTTCCAGCAGGGCCTGGCCCCAGGGACACGCCTTAGTTGAGATGGTGGCCTTTTCTGATTCAAACTTCAGTTTGCACTGAGGGTCAATCCAGAGGCAAGCCCCTGGCCCGCACCCTGCACCCCGCACCCCGTGCCCCGCGCAGGGTCACCCACAGCACACTCTGCTCCCGGAGCCGCTGCCCTCTGTCCAGTGCCAGGTGCAGACCCCGGCATTCACCGCCCCGCCCCAGCACACAGAGGTCACCGGGTCCCACGGGAGGGGTTTGCTCACACCAGGCATGTGCACAGTCCCTCCCGCATGCTTCAGGGGACAGGGCGGCGTGGGGGGAGGGGTGCCCTGTTTCTGGCTTCTCAGGATCCTCCTAAAAGACTCATGCCTGGGAGCAAAATTAATTTAGAACCTTCCCAGTCATAACCGCAGAGCGAGATTCCTGTGGATAATGTAAGCTTAGCAGCTACCTGGGCCCCAAAGAAATGGATTCAACATAAATGCCTATTTGGTGGGTAATGGGCACCTGTAGTTTTTCTCAGATGGACAATCTCTCTATTAGAGAAATCGTTTGAGTTTTCAGGTCCTCTGGAACCATCAGTCACGTCATCTACACGAGGCTGGAGTGTGATGAGAAGTTTGAGTCACGGCCACCTCCCACCCGACAGGCTAGGTCAGGGCGACCCGGGGACTTGGCTGGGCCCTTGGCTGGCCGTGCAGGCCGCTGGGCATGACTGGCTTTCAGAAGGGAAGCGCCTGGAGAGATGGCTTCTCCTGTGAGCCCGCTTCTGCCCGCTCCTCTGTCGAGACAGCCCCGCGAGGGCAACCGTCAGTGGCTTCCCAGGCTGGCGTCTGGCCGTGGCGGGGGGCCGCGCACGTTTCCTAGAAGTGAGAACGCGTGGCTGCACATTGGAGACTATGAAGCCCAGTGGCTGTGAGATGCGGAGGGTTTGGGGTTAGATTCGGGCTTTTGTAGGAGACGGGGATTCAGTGCTTCGTGGGCCAGGGAAGCGCGGATGGCAGCCCCTCCATCCAGATAAAAGCTCCTGAGGAAGCGCACTGCTTCTCAGAATAGCGCGTCACTTACGTGTGCGTGACTGTTTCTATTAATGGCAGATATTAGAACGATTGAGAGATGTAACAGCAAAAACCCAAAATCTTTTCTTGCACAAAGTGTGTGCCATCCCACGAGCCCCGGCCATCCAGAGGGCGCTGGGCGCAGCCCGCACAATAGGCCCATCAGCCCGGCGTCATCGGCCGCGGCCACAAGGGCTCTATGAGCAGCAGCGTCGCCAATGCCGGCTTTGATTCCCGGGGCAGCTGGTCGGGAATGAAAGGGCATGTTTTTCTGGGGGTCACATGACTGTGACCGTCTCCGCACCCCGTCCCCGTCCCCGCAGCGTCCAAACCTCTGCCTGGCACCGCCTGTGTCTTCCTCGCAGCAGTGTTCTGGGTGGGGATGGATGGGGCATGTCACCAAGACAGGTTCTGGGCAAAGGAAGAGGGTGTTGGCTTCCCTGGGGAGGGAGGAAGGAGGACGAGGGCGCTGTGCGCTGGTGTGTGTCCCCCGGTGCCAATGTCACAGGGGTGCCTCCTTCAACAGATTCTGGTGTTAACACGTCCTCCAGAAAGCCATTGCAGAGGGGAAAGTAAGGAAAACTTGTTCTGGAATCCGATTGGAGTGGGGGCGGGTTCTCTGGGGGCAAGGGGACAAGTGCCTTGTTTACTGAGGAGCAGGGACAGGGGCAGGGGCCAGCGAAGGCCCGGTGTGGCTGCAACGCCCACCCAGGCCGGTTACAGATCCTCAATGGCGGGAGAGCCGGAGAGGGGGGCCGCAGCCCCGTCCCAGGCTCGCCCCCGACTTGCCAGGGGTCCTTGCTATTATTGTGATGTCTTATTTCTGAAGGCTTCAAGTAGACTTTATTCTCCAATCACGCCCTATTTAATGCGTGCACAGCGCTTTCACTTGCCGTCGGTTATGAGTCGGTTTGAAACAATCCCTTATCACACCAGCTGGGGTGTTACCGACCCCTCCATTCCTTTGGGGTGACTCTGCCAACAGGGACAGGTCCCATGCTGTTCCGCTTTGTGTCGCTGTACATGTCCCCGCAGCAACGCAGAAAGGGGCTCTGCCGGCGAGTACAGCGTCGCCCTGTCGCCAGGGACACCAGGGGTCCTTTCCTGGTGGATCTGCCTTGGTTGCTGAATGCTTCCAACGGGGAGACGACGTAGCGCACTATTGGCCAACATCCTGGCGCTGAGGACAGCACTGCGCAGCCGTGGTTGCTGGTTGTGGGGACCCCGGGGTCCTCTCTAAGGAATGCTCTCGAACGGAGCGGGCCTGTGGCACCTGGTCGCCCCGTGTCTTGGGGGCGCTCAATCCTGCTCATGTGGAATTCGGCCTCAGCTCTATGTCAGCCCGGCACGTCACAGCGCGTGACAGGATGTCCATAATGACAATAACTTAACATTTGTGTTTTCAGAAGGTGAACTACATTGCAGCCTGCGATGTTTCTCAGAGTTTTCTTCGTCATGGCAGGTTGCTTTTTGATTGTACAGAAAGTAAACTGAGACTCGAGAGGGATGGTCACCAAAGGGTGGAAGGGGGTATAAGGAGGTGATGGAGAAGTCGCATCCCAGGTCCAAGCTGTCATCGTGGGTGGAAACAATATGGAAGAATATTTGCAAGAGGGAAACACTGAGCATCCTTCCAGGTCGGTGGCTTTTTTTTTGGGGGGGGGGGCACGGATATGAGTGCAGGCGCGTTTATACTAGCGTTTCTGAAAGACGGTATTGTCGTGGAATTCCCGAAATCACCGGATTCCGGCCATGACCGCTCGACTGTGTTACAGGCGGACCTTCTGGATGACTGTCCCTGCGCCGACCTCGCCAGGGCACCGAGTGCTGTCCTCGTGGAGCATGTGGCCCAGCCCTGGGGCCTCCCCTTGGCTCCACTGCCTTCTAATTCCGGCCCTTGGCTG
Organism: Myotis davidii; assembly: GCF_000327345.1. NCBI lineage: Eukaryota > Metazoa > Chordata > Mammalia > Chiroptera > Vespertilionidae > Myotis > Myotis davidii. The sequence goes on along the minus strand of NW_006286246.1, from coordinate 5,025,489 downwards.
TCAGCAAAGAAACTGCCATTTGCAAACCAACAGCATCGCGGGGACAGGGGCCTGCAGGGGGCA
>NW_006286246.1:5023117-5024247 GCF_000327345.1 Myotis davidii | reverse complement strand
CCGCGGCCATGACCGCTCGACTGTGTTACAGGTGGACCTTCTGGATGACTGTCCCTGCGCCGACCTCGCCAGGGCACCGAGTGCTGTCCTCGTGGAGCATGTGGCCCAGCCCTGGGGCCTCCCTGGCTCCACTAGGGCTTTTTTTTTGGGGGGGGGGGGCACGGATATGAGTGCAGGCGCGTTTATACTAGCGTTTCTGAAAGACGGTATTGTCGTGGAATTCCCGAAATCACCGGATTCCGGCCATGACCGCTCGACTGTGTTACAGGCGGACCTTCTGGATGACTGTCCCTGCGCCGACCTCGCCAGGGCACCGAGTGCTGTCCTCGTGGAGCATGTGGCCCAGCCCTGGGGCCTCCCCTTGGCTCCACTGCCTTCTAATTCCGGCCCTTGGCTGTCAGCAAAGAAACTGCCATTTGCAAACCAACAGCATCGCGGGGACAGGGGCCTGCAGGGGGAAGGGACTTCCTCTGAGAATTTAATCTTGGGAAAAGCGTTCTCGCAGCCAGCGTGCGCCCTCCTGCCCACGCTCTCACGCTCGCGCTGTGACCCACCATCGGGCTTTTTCTTCTCCCCCGTATTCTTCCTCTTGTGCTTGGTCTGTTTTTGCTTTTTATTGTGTATGTTTTTGCTTAAAACTGTTTAAAATCTACCCTTGCTGGCCTGGCTCAGTGGATAGAGCATCAGCCTGAGGACTGAAGGGGCCCTGGTTTGATTCTGGTCAAGGGTATATCTATCTATATATATATATATCCTGTTCAAAATCCTTTGTGGAAAGAAGGGAGAAGTACTACGCAAAAATACCGAGTGAGCATTTTTAAGTGATGGCTTTAATGTCACTCAGACACTCAAAAATATCCGTGACCCTCTGGGAAGGAGTCAGCTCTGGGCAAGGCGATGGCCCTGGCCTCCCGAGGCGGCCATCCCCATGGGCTGGACCCCACAACTACCCAGCAAACAGCAGCATTAACATTACGTGTGTGTGCTATGAATGTGCGCTGCAGGTGGCTGTAACTATTATGAAGACATTAAACAGGGTAAGGGGTGTGCACTGTAGCCTGCAGGCCTTTGATTGGTGGCTGAGACGCCCCTGGGCGGAGGCGGAGCGGGCACGGTGTGGAGGACAGCGA
>NW_006286246.1:4997328-5023077 GCF_000327345.1 Myotis davidii | reverse complement strand
GCCGAGTGGTGACTGATGGGTAAGAAAGGGGAGATGGAGCTAAGGCACACACAGGGCCAGATGATGTCGGTCTTGCATCCCGCGGTGAGGACAGTGACCTTTATGCCAACTGCAGTGGATGTCGTTGGCGGGTTTTAAGCAAGGGATTGACGAAATCTCCGTTAGCTTTGAGGAGGACCTTTCCGGCTGCTGAACAGGAAATGGACTTCGGGGGAAGCTGCTGTAGAATCCAGGGGGGAGCCGGGGAGGGGAGACATGGGTGGTCAGTCCCTCGAGGTGGAGAGGGGGAGCACTGGCTTGTTGCTGTAGAATCGGGGTGCAGGAGGGAAGGAAATGGAGGCTTCGAGACAACCTTACGTGTCTTGGTCCCGGCACTTAGGTGGGGGCAGGGAACATCTGGGCCCAAGTCAAGAGTCATCTTGAATACGTTCAGTTTGAAATGCCTTCTGGGCAAGCAGGAAGCTCCGAGTGGTGGGTGGAGCAGGGTCAAGTATGGGATCCATGATGTGCAGACGTGTCGAAGGTGAGGGGCTGGATGAGCTCACCCGGGAATGAACGCAGAGGAAGGACAGAGAGACCGAGGGCAGCCATCCCTATCACTACGCTCTTCTTCCTCCGCGACGGCCCAGCCACGGCACTGACAGGGGCCTATCCCAGCCCGGACAGAGGGGCCTGGTCTGAGGAGACAGGTGGCTTTTGGGACAAACAAAGTCATATTTAGGCGGAGTCTTCCCTGGTTAATATTAAAAGCACACCCCGTCTCATAACCTGCTAAATTAGATCTCGCTTTAGGCTATAATTTTAATTCAGGTAGAATTGTGTTTCTGAAAGAGCAATAGCTGATTGTACAGAATTAAGTTAAAAAGTGCTCTCAGAGTAAACTCTAAAAGGTGAAGCCATAATAATCAACTATTGCCTGACCTGTGTGGCTCAGTGGTTGAGAGTCCACCCAGGAACCAAGAAGTCGCTGGTTCAGACCTAAAGCTCCGACTGTAAAAGGTGAGGGTGGCAGGGAGAGGCAGAAAGAAAGGGAGCGCGTTGCCGACCTCCCCCCGCCCCGCCCCCGGGGCAGTTAGCTTCCTCGTAGATGGGTCGTACAAGGAGAAACACGATCCAGAATTTATTCTCCTCTACGAAAACCACAACTTTTTGTAGGGCTGCCATTTCTTAGCAACTAAAGTGTTTTGTCTGCCGAAGTTCAAACCTCCCTCTCGGACACCATTGCCGTTGGAGAACTTCCATTTGCGCGCTGTGCACTTTCACTCTCCCAAAGGGTTACAGCAACATGAAGAATTCACTTGGCAACTGAACGGGCCGGTGCCTCTGGGGCAGACGGATTGGGAAACGCAGCCGTACTTCCCGGAGCCCTGAACGAGGGGCTGAAAGGCGCTGTGGAGCCCGGGGCTCGGTGCTCCAGGCCGGATCCAGCCTCGCGGCCCTCGCCCTGCTCCGACGGGGCGTGTGGGTGAAATATAGGCCGGGCCCAGCATTCTTTCTAAAACACGTGCCACAAACCACCAGGAATTTCTTTTGTAAATGGCAGCACACGCCAGGGGAAGGCAGGCCATTGCTGTGACACAAGGGCTCTTAAGTTATCGGTGCGAGAGCCAGGCGCCGCCATGCACATGACACACACAGTTTCAGCCCCTTCGGCCCAATATCACAGAACATTACCCCAAATACTAGATGATTCAAGACAGAGCCTTGGTGAAGCCCGTGTTAAAAGGGCTATCCATCAGCTCCACCCACACGGACTGTAACTGAGAGACACCAAGGCAGAGATCCGAGAGGCGTTTTTCTTTTGGAAAAGGAAAAAACACCAAACCACTGAGAACCATTTAGACCAGCAGTTCTCAACCTGTGGGCCGCGACCCCTTTGGGGGTTGAACAACCCTTTCACAGGGGTCGCCCAAGACCACTGGAAATCACATATATAATTACATATTGTTTTTGTGGTTAATCATTGTGCTTTAATTATGTTCAATTTGTAACACTGAAATTGCGGGGTCACCACAACATGAGGAACTGTCTTAAAGGGTCGCAGAATTAGGAAGGTTGAGAACCTCTGAGTTAGAGGCGTGGGATTAAATGAGATGGCCCATCCTCATCTAGCCGATGCGATGAAGACTCCGTTGCTGGTAGGACACCCTGGTCTTGTTGGAAACCCAGGCAGATTTGGCCTAACAGCCTGGATGTTTGAGAATCACAGAACGAGCAACAGTCACAGAAAACAGCCCCCGCTCATCATTAGCGACCACGCGCGTGAGAACGCCCTCAGACACGGCACACTGGGGAGCGTCTGTTGGCGTCGCTTCCCGACCACCGCTGGGCTCTGCGCGGGCCTGAGCCCGGTCGCGGGCCGTGTCCATGTGACAGTGTGAGGCTGCGGCGGGCCTCGGGCTCAGCGCCAGCTCTCAGCAGCAGGGCCCAGGAGCCCACATGACATCTCTCTTTTAACAAGATCCGTCAACAAGTAAGACAACTTTTTGTCTTCCTAAATGAGATGCAACTGAATTTCAATCAGGTTAGCACTGCAGGGTTTGACTCAAGTTTTCTTGTCCCCGTAGTACTTTAGCTGTGTTAGAGGGATCGGCAAATCGGAGAGGCCACTGGGGCTGGTTAGACGGTCATGGGGACCCAGGGAGGAGGAGCACAGGTGACCCACCCTCCCGCCTGCCTCATGGTGCGCGCACGCCTGTGTGTGTGTGTGTGTGTGTGTGCGCGGGCGCGCATGCATAGCCTCACCTATCTAACAGCCTCAGAGATGAAAAGACCTACTTCTGACAAACACAGAGACATGAGTGTTAAAAGTATAAACGGAACCCCTGAAGCCCCCGTGGGTGCACATCCACCCTGGAGATGTCTGTCACACACGGAGCCTGCAGGGACAGCCGCACACTTTCCAGGCGCAGGCGTCCTCGGTGCCAGGCCCGGCAGCTCCCTTCCCCGGGATGCGGGTCCTGGCGGTGCTGGTGTGAGGCCGGGTCGGCGACAGCCAGCTGCCGAGGGCGCCGGGGGCAGGGGCGTTTGTTTATAACAGGACCGTGGCTTCCAGCCCGGGGAGCACCCAGTGGCACCAAGCACTCGGGGACAGCGGGGACACAGCGTCCAGCTGGGCAGGCCCCCGTGGGCACTGGGCGAGTCCGCGACCCAAACAAACGCCAGCCTGTTAGAAAAACGCCCGAGAAACCGCTCCCTCCAGAGTGCGCTGCGTCGGAGGGAAACAGACAATTGTTTCCAGACTGAACCACCAGCAAAACAATGCTCATTTCAGCTGCCATTTGCAATTCATGATTGAAACCCATTTAAATGTTGTCTTAGGTCTGCGCTCATTTGAACACCAGCAAAGTAATTCCCTGTAATATTTGAAGACATCATCTTCTTCTCAAGTAAAAGGGAAAAAACCCATTTTCCGCATGAAGCCCGAGGACACGTGTCGCTATGAATGACATGGCTTGGCATGTGCCCCGAGCTCTGAAGGTGTGCGGCTCACCCACATGTACCTTATTAGCTCCCGACAGTTACCTTATTGACCGAGGCCACCGAGGCCACCGAGGCCAACGCGGCCCGATGAACAACCCTAACTTTCCTTACTTCTAAGTGTTTGCTAACCCGCAGGACAGTGTGACGTTACGCCACCACCCCTGTGGCAGACACTGCCTCTTTGGTCTCTTGTGGAGAAGGTGTCCCTGTAACTGCAGGCAGGTCACCGGGCCCTGTGACCAGGGGGAAACGGTGCGGCGATGACGCCCACCGGCCGCCCAGCGCACTTCCCACTGCACGTGAACCGCACCGAGGAACGCGTGGGGGCGAAGGGGGGTGTCAACGGTGCTCTATTACATACGTGGTTTTCATTGTTGGAAACACAACACCCGTGGCATTAATTAACGGATGATGGTGCTGCCAGGTCTGCCAGCGACAAGCTTGGAGTGCAATTCATCAGGGACGACCATTCCCCAGAAGGCTATGAGGAGAAGGAAGATGAGATTTCGACGCAGCAGCTCCCACGGGGCAGGGGCCTGGCTCTGGCTGAGAAGGAGGCCAATTTAATTTCCCGACGGCGGATCCCGGGTCTTCGGCTGCGTGGATGAAATCGGTCGCTACAGCTCGAGGAGAAGTGCACAGTCTATTTTTAGAGCTGCGGCTAACGTAATTGGTCAAAAAATCTCTCTTTAACTTGAATAAGCCAGTGAGGCGATCGCATTGTTGCCTGAGTCAGAGTCCCCTCTCACCTCCCCTTTCTGCTAGGCTCACTCACAAGCGGATCAGGTGTCAGAAATCCCTGACGGGCTCCTTCCCCACCGCCCGCTCTGTGGGGTCAGGTGCAGTCTCTAACCTTTTACCCCCATTCACCTTGCTTTCTGGTTCCCTCCTAGTTGCTGGGGTCCAAGCCCTCACCTGGCCCTAATTCAAAGGACATAAACATGCAACTTCACTCAGTCCCCTCACCGAGCAGCCACCCAGACCGCACTTTTTTGGTGTCTCCTAGCCCCTCCCCCAGCTCTGGCCTGTCCTGGGGGTGACCCCTGCCTGCCAGGGCTCTCTAGCTGCCTCTGTGGGCCTCACCCCAGCCCGAGAGGCCCCTCCCCCGCATGTCACGCTGGGAGACGCAGGAGGAAGCTGCCCAGAGCCTTGGCTACATCGTCCCCAGCAGGACTGGCCAGACGAGCGTGGATGGGCTGCGCATTGTAAACACATACACACATTTGATTCTGTTCATCGTTGGCATGACCCTAAAGCTGAAGGCTTTGTTCTGTTTTGTATTGTATTCTCACCTGTAATCCTCTCTGGTTTCCCTCATGAGACAATCTAACACAGGCGTGAGAAGGTCAAGTGAGCTCATGTCAAACATATAACTGTCCAGCCTGGCTGGTGTGGCTCAGTGGTTGAGCGTCAACCCAGGAACCAGGAGGTCACGGTTCGATTCCTGGACAGGGCACATGTCTGGGTTGTGGGCTGAATCCCCAATGTGAGGCATGCAGGAGGCAGCCAATCAATGATTCTCTCATCATTGATGTTTCTCTCTCTCTCTTCCTCTTCCTTCTCTTCTAAAATCAATAAAATATATATATGTATATATATGTGTGAGTGTGTATGTGTGTGTATGTGTGTATGTGTATATATATACATATATACATATACATATACATACATATACATATATATATATATATATATATGTATGTATATATATCCAGTTGGGTATTTTATTGATTTCCTCCCAATGAGAACATACATACATTTAAATGAAACTTTCCCAACGTATTGGCACAACACTAGCTATCTCCTTTCTTTCCTCCCTTTTTGAGTTGATGACACCTACATGATATATAAAATCTCTGACTAGAAAGCATGCTTCAAAATATTGAACACCAATTTTTCTGTGTAATTTCCATGAAGATTTAAAGAAAGACTGGCAGATCAATATATCAAAGACATTCTTTGGTTGCCTTTCAAGGGGAATTAGAAAATGTTTTTCAAAAATCCAACTTTTTCTTTTGTGAAATTTCAAATAGGTGTCATGAGAGGTCTTTCAGGATCATGAAAAAGGAACCAAGGGAGGAGACACCAGCTCACAGGCGATGCAGCCAGCCTGTTCTAGAGCCAGTCCCTCAACCGGAAGTAACTGGGTCAAGGTCATCCAGCAGCAGGGGCAGAGCTGGGATTGGGGGACAGGACTGCCCTCTGGCACCCAGAGCCCTGCCCCTCCCCGTGGCACCCCCACCAGGAGCGCTCAGAGGGTCCTGCAAGTGAACCAAGAACTCTGGACTAAATGGCTTTCGCATCTGAAGATGTCTGACATCATAAGAGCCTGAAAGTAAAACAGGAGAAGAGGAGGATGGGATTAGTAATTAGGCCCCAACTGAGAATACAGCCCGAGAGGACGGAGGTCGGGTCAGGGAGGGAGGGGGTCAGGGTGACTGGAACGCACGTCACAGGTGGAGAAGCAATGGGTGGTGACAGAAAGGCCACCCGCCATGGTTGACCTGCTTCCCTGTCACCCTGACTTCACTTAGTCTTCAGTTACAGCTTCTGGGAAATTCAACACCCAGAGCTGCATCAAACACGATGGGTTTATGGAGGGCTTCGTCAAGAGGGGCGAGGAGCGCGCTGCGTCGGGCAGCCAAACTTTTCCTAAATCTCTCAAGACCATTTCTGCTCTTTTCTTAAATTTCCTCTCTCCATCACAGCCTCCCTCCCCATTGGTTTCTTCCTTATGCACCTTCACCCCAATATCTTCTAACTGCTCCTCTCCTCACACCCAGCTCTCCTAGTCCCCTCATCGGTACCCCACTCACCAAACAAAAGTCTGGCAACAGCCCTGAGTTTAGCCAAATTGGAAGTACTACTGCCTCCCAAGCACAGTCCTAGTGTGGGAGTGTGGGTGTGGGTGTGACTGTGAGTGTGAGTGTGAATGTGAGTGTGGTTTTGAGTGTGGGTGTGAATGTGAGTGTGGTTTTTAGTGTAGGCGTGGGTGTGAATGTGACTGGGTATGAGTATGACTGTGAATGTGAGTTTGCGTGTGGGTGTGGATGTGAGTCTGAGTGTGGTGTGAATGCAGTGTTTAATGTAGGTGTGGGTATGAATGTGACCGGGAGTGAGTATGAATGTGAGTATGAATGTGAATGTGAGTTTGAGTGTGACTGTGGATGTGAGTGTGAGTGTGGTGTGAGTGCAATGTTTAGTGTAGGTGTGTGGGTGAGTGGAAGTGTGGTGTGAGTGCAGTGTTTAGGGTAGGTGTGGGTGTGAGTGGAAGTGTGGTGTGAGTGCAGTGTTTAGGGTAGGTATGGGTGTGTGTGGAAGTGTGGTGTGAGTGCAGTGTTTAGTGTAGGTGTGGGTATGAATGTGACTGGGTGTGAATATGAATGTGAGTATGAATGTGAATGTGAGTTTGAGTGTGACTGTGGATGTGAGTGTGAGTGTGGTGTGAGTGCAATGTTTAGTGTAGGTGTGGGGGTGAGTGGAAGTGTGGTGTGAGTACAGTGTTTAGTGTAGGTGTGGGTGAGTGGAAGTGTGGTGTGAGTGCAGTGTTTAGGGTAGGTGTGGGTGTGTGTGGAAGTGGGAGAGGTCTGCGTGCACTGCAAGTCGTGACGATAGGAAGGATGAGGAGTGACAGGAGAGACACCTGCGCTGGGGGAGGAACAGCAAGGTGTCGTGTGGGGATTCCTGGCTGTAACGCTGACAGAGGTCATTCCTACAGGCCTGGTTCTGGGAGGGACAGTGACCCAACACGGGAAGGTAGGTCCTGGAATCTTCTTTCATAGGCAGCCCCAGAAACCAAGGGTAAGCCAGTCCCTCCAGATCAGATTAAAAGGAGAAAACTTACTCCAGACGGAATAGCTGTTGAGTGCCAACATTGAGACACCAGAACAATGTCTGACAGACTTCCTTGAAGGCTAGAAAAACCACAGTATCTTGCATCTCAACCATTCCTTTGTGCGATCAGCACAACAACCCAGAGAGGAGATATTATGGCCTCGTTTTATAAATGAGGAAACATTCAGAAAGAATAAGTGCCTTATTTAAAGAATAAGTGCCTTCCCCTATCTAGGGGGTGCGATTGCAGTTTGAAGAGCTTTCTTTCAACTCATTGACTAAACAGTACGTTTACCACCTGCTATGCGCTGACCACTAGACACACATTCTCCTGTTGGTCGAGACAACAAGAAGTCTCCGCAATGGTCACACACTGCGTGGTGTTGAATAGAAGATGAGTTCGTTCAAGTAGGACAGACAGAGAAGCAAGAACGATGAATAGAAATAGAAGAGACACAGCATTTTGAGGAGCTTTTCACATAAGAGACATTTTCTGGGAAGTCTGAATATTCTATTCCACAACACTGAGAAAAACTACGATGAAAGGCAATAGAACTCGAAGAAGTCCTTCAAAGTATAAGAACGAGATGGAAAGTCCTTGTTGATGGTGTTGAAAGTGTTTCTTCTTGGTTCTGAGGCCACCGGCCCTCAAGTGGCTGGAAGGCCCCGTGTGGGGCCTGGGATCCAAGGGCGTGCTCAGATCAGATGACGGCAGGAAGCACCTGAGTCAGGGCACCCTTCCTCCTCCCACCGGCACTTTACAAAACTTCCTCTCCGTCCTCCCGGCCCCAACTCCGCGCTGCCCGGCCGAAGCTCCCGCCCTCCGTGCGATGCTGCTGCAAGCCATGGGCTCCATCCAACCAGCACCGCGTTGGTCTCCATGCGAGAGGCCAGCTTTCAGGTCTGGCATCGATTGGATTTCATCATTTACTCTTTTGTATAAAACGTACCCATTGAGATATTTTCCTAAATCAATACCTATTTTTTGTGTAGTATAATGGAACCAAAGAGGGAGCCATGGAGAACCTTCTTAAATAACAGGGTTATGAAAATGTTGGTCCTAAACTCAATTGTAGAGTAAAATGAACTCTTATGTTAGTCAGTACCCATCAGACATTTTCTCTGTCAGTTCACCCGAAGGAACCGTATGGCAGTCGCACACGAAAGGCTGGGGAAGACTCCCTTTCCACAGCGGCTCCTGCGGCACGCCCTTCACTCAGTGACGGCTGACCGGATTTCAGCAGCATGTGGCGTGCACACGTCTGCGGCAGGAATAAATAACGCTGGGAGGGACCAGCAAAGCGTTTCCTCATTGATGGCAAACAGGACAATGGGCGCGGGCAACTGCGCTCTTTTCCCAACAATGCGGCTTAGAATACCACGCGAGACAGGCAGGAGTCACCCATCACAGCGGATAGTATGAGTCACTTTGTGGCTGAATTTCTACAAAGAAAGGGTTTTCAAGAGAAAAGAGGTTATAAAGTGATTAATTTGTGACCTTACACTAATGTAATTTACGGCATTTCAACTTCTTTTCAGAGGAACTATCTTATGAGAACAGAAATATGGCTTCGGAGACCACAGCCGGGATGACAAAGGGACCACTCCGACTCCCTTTGTCTTAAAAGAACATTATTATTTTCTGAATAATGTTACTGCTGGCCTTACATTTATCCTCGACAAAAGCGGAGCGTTTTTGTTTAGCTCGAGCAGAGGAAAAAGAGGAACTGAAGCTGGAATTTCTCCTTATTTAATAACATCTGGTCAAATTAGCTCTATTGGTAGAAAATGTTTATGTAGAACATATTAGCTAAGACAGAAATCCACTTATGTAAGATTGCATCTACCCAGAAAATAAAACTACTGAAAATTGAAAATCAGGTTGCATGCAATCCCAATATCATTTTATAAAACAATCATGTGACCAAATATTACAATGTCAGACTGAAGAGATGGAAGCTAACTTACCCCCCCAACATAAAATGACCCACCAACCAACACACTCAAAACATCTCATATGTTTAAGGCTGATGATATCCATCATGCTGGTTAATAACAGGAAGTACCTCATCAATATTATATCCCAAAACCTTTTATCTATAATCCACCAACCACTCAACAGCCCCTTAGAGAGACATGGCAAGTACCTGTCACACTCTCCATCTCCTCTTGCTACCCTCACAGTCTCCATAGCCAACATTTTTAATTGGTCATAGCTCTTTTTTAAAAAAAATATGTTTTGACTTTTTGAGAGAGAGAGGAAGGGAAAGGGAGAAGGGAGAGAGAGAAACATCCCCCAGCTGCCGCCTGCATGCCCCCTACTGGGGATTGAGTCCCAAACCTGGGCCCGTGCCTGACTGGGAATCGAACTAGTGAACCTCTTGGCCGAACCACTGGGCCACACCGGCCGGGTAGTCGTGGCTCGTTATTAATCTGAGGGTGTGTGGAGACTCAGAATCTTGTGCGACACATACCACTAGCCCACTGGAGTTAGAAATGAGGGGACAAAACTTCATTTGCATCCATGGAAGACGAAATCTTCTTCAATTCATCAGCAGACAAATATCGATGGAGCGCTCAAAAAACACCCGGGTTTAGGAATAAACACACCGAGGAGAGCCAACCCAGCTTCCCCTTCATAGGCAGTGACCTCCCAGAGGGGCACGGAGCCCGAGGAGCACATGATGCGCATGCATAACTGCATCCTGAGGGCAGGCTGCGAAGAGCACCGGGCCCCTGGCCGGGAGGGTGAGCTCCCGGGGCGCCGGAGGCTCGGAGGGTGAGTGCTGCGCAGGAAGCCATGGTGGCGGGACTAGGTTCTGGTGTGGAGAGACACGGAGGCACCTGCCCGCGGGGCTCAGCGGTTGAGCGTTGGCCTAGAAGCCAGGAGGTCACGGTTTGATCCCGGGTCAGGGCACAGGCCCGGGCTGCGGGCTCGATCCCCAGTGCGGGGCGTGCAGGAGGCAGCTGGTCCATGATTCTCTCTCATCCTTGATGTTTCTGTCTCCCCCTCTCCCTCCCTCTCTGACATCAATAAAAATGTGTATTAAAAAAAGAGAGGAAATGGGTGTGCTTTGGCCGAGGAGGGGATAGCACATCACACCCGAAGCCCCGACACCCCTGTGGCACCTGCACGAGTCCCCGCACATCCTGCCGCCGTGGCCGCCCCAGGGGGGTGGGGGCAGCACGCACAGACGCCCGTGGAGGAGGCGTGTGGGAGGGGACCCGCTCTCTTACCTGCCACCGTGGGGAAGCAGAAAGTTTGCCATTTCCCCCGAAGCCTTCGCTTCAGAAGCCACGTCTGACAATAATAAAACACCCAGCTAAGCTATAAACTGGCTTGCTGTGGGCAGAATTTAAAAAGGAAATCGTATACTTTAAGGGTCCCCTTGGAGGATGGTAAGGAGATCTTGAAAAATTAAAATCAAATCTCTATCATATAGATATTATAGCCTTATGAAACCTTATGAAAAATTCCGGGGAGAAATATAGCAGAGGAAGCGCGCAATATTCCTGATCATTTCTCTCCGGCTCCGGCGAGCTATTGACTTCTAGGCACATCGGTTCCTGGCTGGTTTACGGGGGTCGCGAGGAATTGAAAAGCAGATATTTCCTGTTCTACAAAGAAAAGAAAACCGTTTGCTTGAGACACACATTTCCCATCAGAAACTCCCCCTCCGCAAGTCAAGTGGCTCATCCCTGTGGAGGGCAGCCACGTCCGTGGAGAAAGGGGGAGGGTTTTAGTGGAACCTCTGTCTCCAGAAGGTTGTATCAGGCTCAGGGCACAGGGATGGACTCTTCTCTCCCCCGCTTCAAGACCAGCAGAATATTCTAGTAACCCACGAAGGGGAACGGTGAGGGGCCTTGGGTCAGAGCGACAGGGGGCGTGGTGCTTCTGACAGCCAGGCCACGCGGGGAACACCTACTCCGCCCTCTTACCGCCTCGTGAGGTGGGAGAGGTGAGCCCTCCATCTCTAAGGTTATGTGGGATTTATTAAATGAGCAATTTCGGGAGGTTGTAGTAACTATTAGACCAAATTGGCAAAACAAAGACCCTCCCGCTGGCTACTGAGCCAGTTCCAGGAGCTGCTGGGTTACTGTGAGCGCTTCTTGACAACGGGGTGCTACTCCCTACTCCCCGCTCCCCGCTCCAGTGCCACCTCAGAGCCCCCGGGGCGAGGCCCCCAGGGACCTTCTTCTGACAACTTGAGGTTATGTGTCATTTCGGTCCCCAGCAACTCCTCCTGACCTCGGGGCGATTTAACACCCAGGACCCATGGTCCTGAGTGCGGCACTGGAGCTGTGACACGTTGCGAGGATTTTTAAGGTCAATACCACTTTGGTGCCCCGCACAGCCACCAGCAGGCCCTCTAGGCCCGGCGTGGGTGCTAGGCCAGCGTGGGTGCTAGGCCCGGCGTGGGCGCTAGGCCGGCATGGGCGCTAGGCCGGCGTGGGTGCTAGGCCGGTGTGGGTGCTAGGCTGGCATGGGCGCTAGGCCGGCATAGGCGCTGGGCCGGCGTGGGTGCTTGCGCCCCACACGGCGCCTCTCTGGTCTCCCACGGGGTAGGCTTCTTGACACGGAGAGAGGCCACAGTCACGGCGCCACGAGGGGGATGGAGGACCGACATGAAACGCTCCCTCTTCAAGGCGTGGCGTGGACTTGAAGACGCGTACAGTGGGGCCTTGACTTACGAGACCGAGCTCGTTAAGGAGCTCCTTAACTCAAATTACTCTGCCAACTCAAGGCAAAAAATCGGCCGAGAGACAGCTGGTATCTCAAAAAACTCGTTAGTCGGCACACTCATAAGTCAAGGCCCCACTGTATTTGCAAAGATCTTCCTAAGACGTAACGCAACCCACGAGCGCTATCCGTGAGCCTGGCCCCTGCGAAGAGGCCACGGGGCGGGGTGGGGGGGCACCTGCTGAAGGGAGGCCCTCCCGATGCCGCCACAGAGGATGCCAGCGGCCGCGAGGGTATATCTGTGCTCTCCTGTGGCTTATCAGGAGCCACCGGCACGGCTTCCCGTGGGCTGAGTGAGCCAGGCTGTCACTAGAGGAGCTGCGCCCGAGCCTTTGGGCCTGAAGGGACGTTTCCTCTCCGCCACCCGAGCAGGTCCACGCCGTCCGGAGAGAGGAGCCGGGAGAGCTGCCGTCTGCGGGTCCTGGTGAGAGTCCGCACGTCCCGCATCGCCTCTCCCTTCCGAGGAGAAGGCTCCGCTCAGGTCCGAGCTCTCAGAGCAGGCTCTTCCTCTGTGTGTCCCCACGGCATCGGACGCGGTGGGGCTGTTGTTTTAAAGAGTCATGACGTTATTTAAAGGGGAAAACGGTGATATTTGACTATTAATCCGGTGCTGGAACCGGGGCTCTGTCCTTCACCCTCGCTGACAGTCCTAGGGCCCCTCCTGGGGCAGATCCTACGGGCGATTCCTGGCGAAACCACCGAGTGATCCTGGCGCGCCGGCTCCGAGACGCGGTCCCAGGGCCCCGAGAAGCAGGGCCGGTGTTCGAAAGGATTTTGCAAAGACGTTGAAAGCGAGACGTGAAATTGAGCACGTTTTAGTGCGGAAACATTTACTACTGAAACAAACAAACACCCAGTGAGGAGTCCGCTTTCTCAGAATAGACGGTCCCTCACCCCCCTTCACCTTCCAGGGAGAAAGGACCCTGCTATTTGAGAATTTACTTTACGCAGTGGTCCACAGTTTCCAGCATTTGAAGAGATATTACATTTAAAGCCATCTAGGAAGGGAAAAATAACTAGTCACTCCATGGCCTAGAAGACTTATTGCTGGCCACTTTCCTGGAGAATTGTCCAGGCTGCATTTATTCCAATTCACAGAGAGATCTTTTATCTTTAGCTGAATTTTACTTTAGGGAATTTTATAAACATAATCATATCCTTTCCCTGTGATCCCTCTATTTCTCCATATCACCAAACCAGTTATAAAAAATATGATTGGCCTCACTGGTGTGAGGGTCCCAGGTTTGATTCCCCGTCAGGGCACATGCCTGGGTTGCGGGCTCGATCCCTAATAGGGGGTGTGTAGGAGGCAGCCAATCAATGATTCTCTCTCATCATTGCTGTTTCTCTCTCTCTCCCTCCCACTTCCTCTCTGAAATCAATAAAAATATATTAAACAAAATAAATTAAAAATATGACTGTACTTTTTCCATATAAAGGAAATCTCTGATACAAAATCAGCTTACTAATGAAATCACATTGTCAGAGTATAGATGCACAATCTTAATACTTTTGTCATAAACTGGCTACCAACCTAATTTTGAATTAATTAATCAATTCAGGAGGTGTGGAGCTTCCACTATGCACCAGGTGGCCCTTCCTTTAGCAATTCCTTCTTTCCTTCTTTCCTACCTACCTTCCTTCCTTCCTTCCTTCCTTCCTTCCTCCTTTGCCTCTGGACACACAGCTCCTGCTCATCTTCCACTGCTTCTCTACTCCGACTCCCCTCTTTCATTAGTCATGCAGATTCCTGATGGTTCCTCCTGCAGCCAGGCTGGTACACAGTTCTGTGCCCTTGTACTTGCTGCCTCTCTC
Source organism: Myotis davidii (assembly GCF_000327345.1). Lineage (NCBI taxonomy): Eukaryota > Metazoa > Chordata > Mammalia > Chiroptera > Vespertilionidae > Myotis > Myotis davidii. The sequence goes on along the minus strand of NW_006286246.1, from coordinate 5,009,204 downwards.
CCTCCCTCCCTTCCTTCCTTCCTTCCTTCCTTCCTTCCTTCCTTCCTTCCTTCCTTCCTTCCTTCTTCCTTTCCTCTCTCCATCCCCCCCCGCCCACCACCACCCAAGCTGGTCTGCTTTGAAGAATCCTTCCAAACTCATCTGCCACCAACAGATCCATCCACTTCAGTACATGACTGGCATCGACTAACACGGTCTGGGCTCAGGAACTCGGCCCCGCTCTCTGATTCTGCAGGCCCTTCTCCTCGCTCTCCTGTGAGGAGTTCATTGTCGGAAAACGAGTCCAGTTCCTGGGCGGCCCGGGTGTTTGTACAAAACCTTAGTGGTAGACTGAAAAAAATAAACCCTTTCCTCTCCACCAAACCCACATGAGAAACAGCAAACAACCACATTTGTCTTTATATATATATTCAAAACACAACAATTGTTTTGGTTACATTTCCAAACTCAGCTCATGCTGGCTTTGATATGTGTTCTCACCATCACAGCCTCTCTGTATGATCCTTCATCACATGCTAATTTGGAAAATCTTCATTACTATGCTAGTTTTCTAACATGAGATCAGAGTGTCCAACTGGACATATTGCATGCATCTGCCTCATTCCTGACAGTCTCATCTCTGGCCGGCTGGGCCCCTCGATAGGGGAGAGCGCTAACGGTGCCCGGCCCAGGCCTGTCCTTCCTCAGGGCAGCGGCGCTTCCCTGGCACTGGGTGGCGGAGCCCCTGGGCAGGTCTTCCTGCAAACGCACAGGAGGGCCGGCCTCCGTGGCATGCTGGCTCTGCCTCTGCCAGCCTTGCCCGGCGCGCCTCCTGCGTTTTTATTCTTAACATTCTTGGTTTTACTTCTTCTTCGATGTGACATAAACATAGCACACCTACTACTTTTTATAGTAGAAATTCATTGGTAATTATTTAAGGCGAGACGTCTATACTTAAGTCAAATAATTAGTCTCATTTATTTTTCCTTTTTTGACTCAATAATCATTAACATTCTCTATGACATCTTGATGTTACTGCAACTCTACGTGATTTTTCAGGTCACATGTGAAGTGTCACAGTCGATTCTTTTAATCACTTGCGACGCGCCCAGTAGTTCTGTGACTGTCCCCTCTTCTCCGATGGCAGCGTCCGTTCCCGCGAGCCGACTGGATTTTTCGGGCTCAGAGTCCTTGCGCTTTCCTCTCCCCGCAGGCGCCATCCATGCCTGAGCGCTTTTAGGGTCTGCGCCCCACACATCCCACCCCTGCTCCCTGGGAGCTCGAACACAACGGTGCGTCTACAGCGTGTTTCTGTGCACACGCTTGCTCACGCATCCTGCGGACACGCACCCCCCCCCCCCCCACGCAGGCAGGGGCCTGGCTGACAGTGACGGGTCCGGGGCCTTCGTCCCCACAGGCTGCTCCGAGAAACCCACCTGCTTCTGCAATACATTCACGGGCTGGAATATCCTTTGTAGTGGCTCAGCTTTCCTTGACTTTTCAGTTAATTCTATGTTCTGTTTAAAAGCTTTCAGAAATGACAGTTTACTGTCGGAATTTGACCTGTTCAGTTAACTGCTTAGGGAGCGCGCTCCATGCAGCCTGTGCGCCGTGTCCTCCGCCTGACCCTGGGCCCCTCTGGGTCACCGGGGTGCAGCCTGCACCCTCCCCCTCAAGCGGGTCCGGCAGGTCTCAGAGCCGCAATGGGGAAATGTCTCCCCCCCTCATGGCCTGACAGCAGGTCCCCAGGGCCCAGGCCCCCCTTCTCTCCAGGCCCGAGCCTGTCCCGAGGGATGGACGGCGTGTCCCAGAGGATGAGGAGAGAGCACGACGTGTAGGCTTTGGCCTGGGGGCCTGGGAGCATTGCCTCAGGTGCCAATGCCCAAGGGAGAGTGACTCTGGGGGAATGAGGGTGTGTGTCCCCTTCCAGGTGTCCACGTGGGCGCCCAAGGGGGCAGTTGGACATACAAACTAGAGGGGCTGAGCCCGTACACCTTGGGCTCAGGCATCGCGCATACAGTGGTTTCAAAGCGTCGGCTGTTTCTCATCCCACCAGCTCTTGTCAGGACAGTTTCCGGGCCTTTCTAATGTGTCTGCACAAATCCCGCCTTCAGCGTTGGTTCCTCTCTGCGTCCTTCCCCTTTTTCCTGACGGCAGCCTCGTGAGTCCGACGCCCGTGACTCCCTCTGCCCCGGCCTCCTCGGGGTTGGGTTTCTGCCTCCCCCTTTGTCTCCGCGAGGCCCCTCACCTGCAGCTCGCGCACCCTGGCCTTCAGCCCTCTGGGGAAGACACCCATTGCTGCTCCCTCCGTGGTGTCTTCACATTGTCCCCGGGGCTCCCGTTCCTTCAGGCCAGGGGCAGGAAACGGGCCCTGCACGCCGTTTATAAGACCCAGCTCCTCCTGCCCAGGGAAAGTGTGGGGTCTCCAGGGCCCACGGTGACACCTTCCCTTAACGCCTTGGTTTTCTGGGGCGACCTCATTAGCAGCGCTGCCCTTCCCGCAGAGACTGTCGGAACATCTCCCCGGCCCTTCTCCTCCCTGTTCACGGGCTGTTTGCACCCCCACGTCCCGCACGGCCCGTGAACTCTGCACACGTAGCGCACCGCCTTTCCCCGGACATCCTCCCCTGGACTCGGCACCGGGTTAATGTCACCAACCTCTGCCCCGTCAAGGGAAACGGACTCCACTAGGCTGGTGCCAGGCCACACACCAACAGCTGAACACAGTGAGCGATGCCATTAAAGCTGGTCATGAGCGGCCGTGAATGCAGCCGTGTCCAGATGGCTTCAGGAGGGAATTAATTCAATGGCCCACGGGACTGTTATTTTCCCACTTAATCTGATTCCAGCTCCATCAACAGAAAGAAGCCCCACAATCCTTGTTTTAAACGGTAGCACAGCACTGACACCCAAACATGGCAGAATAGCTTTACATTAGATAATTACTCTGCATACGAATCATCCCTAAAATAGTGATTAAAGCGATTTAGCAGTATAGGGAAGAAAAATTCACCACAACCAAGCGGCATGTATGTCCTGAATACATGGGTGGGCTGATGAAAAGTTATAAATGGGCCAGCAAAATGAAAAGACAACCTACTGAATAGAAGAAGATATTTGGCAATGATACAGTCCATGAGGGGATAGTATCCAACATTTCTAAAGAACTCATAGAACTCAACCCCCGAACCCAAACAGTCCAATTTAAAAAACACGCACAAGACCTGGAAAGGCACTTCTCCAAAGAGGAAATGCAGATGTCAAGAGACTTATGAAAAGATGCTCAATGACACTGATCATCAGAGAGATGCAAATGAAAACCACAAGGACACATCACCTCACTCTGGTCAGAATGGCTGCCACCGACAAATCAATGAACCGCAGTGCTGGCGAGGATGCGGAGAAAAGCGAGTCCTCGTGCACTGCTGGTGGGAATGCAGACGGGGGCAGCCCTTGTGGGAAGCAGTGTGGAGTTCCCTCAAGAAATTAAAAATGGAGCTGCTTTATGACCCCGCGATTCCACCTCCGGGTATATATCCAAACCCCGAAACAGTAATCTAAAAGAATACATGCATCCCTCTGTTCATTGCGACAGTATTTATAACAGCCAAGACATGGGAGCAGCCCAAGTGCCCATCAATAGACAATAGATGAGGAGATAAAAAAGCTGTGGTACATGCACACAACGGAATATTACTTGATCACAAAAAAGAATAAAATCTCACCATTTGCAACAGCATAGATGGACCTAGAGCAGCCGTGGGCAAACTACGGCCCGCGGATTCGGCCCGTTTGAAATGAATGAAACTATTGAAAAAAAAGACCGTACCCTTTTATGTAATGATGTTTACTTTGAATTTATATTAGTTCACACAAACACTCCATCCATGCTTTTGTTCTGGCCTCCGGTCCAGTTTAAGAACCCATTGTGGCCCTCGAGTCAAAAAGTTTGCCCACCCCTGACCCAGAGGCTTTGTACTAAGTGAAATAAACCAGAGAGAAAGACAAATGCCATTATTTCACTTAGAGGTGGAATCTAAAGAACAGTATAAATAAATAAGCAAAATAGAAACAGGCTCATAGGTACAGAGAACAGACATGGTTGCCAGAAGGCGGGGTGTTCGGGGCAGCTGGGTGAAAAACATGAAGGGATTAAGAAATACAAATTGGTAGTTGCAATATAGTCATTGGATGTAAAGTACAGTATAGACCAGTGATGGTGAACCTTTTGAGTTCGGCGTGTCAGCATTCTGAAAAACCCTAACTTAACTCTGGTGCCGTGTCACATATAGAAATTTTTTGATATTTGCAACCATAGTAAAACAAAGACTAATATTTTTGATATTTATTTTATATATTCAAATGCCATTTAACAAAGAAAAATCAACCAAAAAAATGAGTTCGCGTGTCAGAGGTGTCATAGGTTCGCCATCACTGGTATAGAGAATATAGTCCAGTATTGTGATAATGTGTATGCCGCCAGGTAGGCACTTGAAATACTGGGGGGCACATTTGTAAAGTATATAATTGTCTAACCACTATGTGCACACTTTGAACTAAAACAAAACAATAGTGAATGTAAACTGTAATTGAAAACTGAAATTAAAAATAAAGACAATGAAACATACTTAAAAATTATAAGTGGGTCAAATTAATATATAGTTGTAAAGGTTATGGAGGCAAACGGTATGTCGTATAGGAGATACCAAATGAGGCATCTTCACGAACATCAACGTCCATTTCTCAGGTTCTGTTGGTAAGGCGAGAGCTTTCTTCAGCCAGCATTTGGCTTAATAATCATACACGAGAATTTTTCCTATTAAAATCTGGCACAAAACCAGGACAGTGGCCATCGCTGTAACTACTGACCCTGCGATTGAAACAGGTAGGTAGTGGTGTTACCAAGAGGAAATGTACAAATATTGGAAGAAAGAGCTGTGCTCCTTTTTAGCAGATTTTGTGACTAAGAACCAGACAATACAAAGCGAATCAGCCAAAAACGGCAAGAGAATTCAGGTAAGATTATGAACGCACCTGGCACAGCTGCAGGCTACAGAATAACAAGCCGCGGGAAAGCACGGGGCGAGGCACGGAAGGGTCAACTCGCTTATTAAAGCCAAACCGAAGGAGACAAAAAAGAGAAAATGCTTTGTTCTCGGTGGGAGCAGTGTCTACTGAGGGCTCCCCAGTGGGTACTTTTTGTCCTTGTGTTCAGCAGCCATCGCGGACTGCGAGTCCGGGGCACCACTTCCATCCTAGAAGGACAGCCTGCTCTGCGTGGCGGATGGGACTTGGGAACAGAAACACCTGAGCTTCTCTGAGAGCTCTGCACGCACTTGAGAAGGAATAAGCAGGCGTCACAGATCAAGTTCACGAAGAGCAGCACATTAACACGCTGTGTGGGCTGCCTTTCAGAGTCTCAATGAACTGTCTGCTCATCTCAGTGCTCCGTCATCTTTAAGAGTGTTTTTAAAAAATATGTTTTCATGGATTTCAGAGAGGAAGGGAGAGGGTGAGAGAGACAGAGACAGCAATGATGAGAGAGAATCATGGATCGGCTGCCTCCTGCACACCCCCTACTGGGGATCGAGCCCACAACCTGGGCATGTGCCCCGACCGGGAATGGAGCCATGACCTCCTGGTTCATAGGTCAACGCTCAACCACTGAGCCCTGCCAGCCGGCCTAGTATTTTTTATTTATTTATTTTTTTATAGATGGATGACTCCCAGGCATCACAAGCACATTTCACAGTGACAACAGTCCTCACGGAGACATTTGCCAACAGTTAAATTCATAGAACATCAGCGGAGAACTGAGGTCCCCGGCAGGCAGAGTTGGATGTTCAGGAAGATGGCTAGGGGGTGGCTCAGGGACTGCACACGCTGACTGTGGAATGGAGTGCTGACCTTCACAGACTGAGGCCTGTTTTACTACGTAGACTTGTTTTACAGTGGCTTTTTAAAGAAAACTAGACATCTGCAATACTGTCAACAATAAAAAAAATTAAAAAGGAAAAAAATAGCTAGTGGTAAAGTTAAAAAAACAAAACAACACACACACACAAAGAACATGAAGGCATATGTTTGTGTATTTTAGATGTTGGAATGGCCGCACTTTCAGTTGTTCATTTATAGCCAAATATTTCCTTTGTGTCATGGATTCCTATCAAATTATGGTTTGCCTGTGCTGGGACCTTGTTCAGTTATTAACCAGGCTGATGTTTGTCTGTTTCACGCACGATGAGGAAAATCAATGGGCAGGAATTAACACACTCAGTCCAGCCATAATATTCCCCCAGAATAAACATTATGTGGTGGCTGTCTCCTCTGTAAAGTCAGGTGATCCGGCGCCAGCACGCGGCGAGATGAACAAGTCCTTGTTGTTTACGCCAGTCAATCCCTGCTTTATACCCAAGCACCCACCGTGGTTATTGTTTTATTATTATAGATTCAGGACAAGATTAATGAAATACAAAATGCGAGGTCACCTTACAATTACTTTCAACCTTACCCACCCAAATCCATCTCCTGGTTTCTTCTCAAAGGTCCCCTCCCACAGTGGGGGGCGGGGTGGGGTTGTCATGTTGATACTGTGTAGAGGGACCCCGGCTCCTCTTATTAAGGCTACGGAGAAGCTGGGATGATAAGATGCTCTATTTAAGGGCCACTCATCACACGGGCTGATAAATGCCAGCAATAGTTCACTGTGTGCTTCCCTCACTACATTCACCCAGCTCCCTGTCAACAGGGAAAGGTGTCAGAAAAATGTGCCTAATGTTGCCACGGCCTTATTTAGTAAATGAATGCGCGGCCGAGCTATAGATTACGCTGACCCTATTTGCGGCTCCCCGCGGGGCCCAGCTCCCTCCCCACTCCTATTAGGCCTTCGTCTGCAGGGAGTCTGATTCGAGAGGGGAAATTGCCTGCATTAGGAGAGCATCCCCTCACATCAGCTAATGCTCTTCTCTGCCTAATGACCTGGCATTAGACACATATTTTTGGTAAAAAGGTACTTTCCCCCCATTTTTCTCCTACTCGCACCGTAACATCAATTCTGAGAGGCGCCCATTCACGGAGTGTGAGACGGGCATTGATATTAATGAAACACGGGTCTAGAATTCTTCCTTTCTCCAAAGCGGCTTACATTTTATTCCGCACGAAGAAGACGCACGCATTTTGGGTTCCGAGTCGTGTTTTGCATCCCGTTTAGAAGCGGCTACACTGAAGCCCTGGGACGCGATACCGCAAAGGTGCGATCCAAAGGTCGGGTCAGCAAAGCGGCTGCAAGGCCACCATCGCGCGGAAATGGCGAAATCCCACGCACGTTCGCCTGACATTTGATCTCTGTCCTTCTCCAGACACAACTGACCATGGCAGGGAAGATTCTAATGGTCAACACACCAATGTAGTAATGTCTGAAAGCAATAGTTAGCCCTAATTTTAACTTCTGTTATCACCTCGGTCGCCATCACCTCCCTCCTGTCTTGTTGGAATGAGCCTCATCGGTCTCAGGAAAAGAAAATAATAGAAAGGAAAAGCTCAGAGATAGCCCAGGAATAGAAAACATTTCAATTCTTTGCAGAGTATTTGCTTTATTGAGCAAATAAAGCAAAATTAAACCGTGGACTAAGTTATGTGCCATCAATTAGCTAGCTGATGGGATAAGACGGATTCAACTACAACGGAGTTCAGATGGACTACTGAGTGATGCTCGTGTGGCAGTGGTCATATGTCAGGCGACGAGGAGAGGGGGACAGAGGAGAGGAAGACCCCTGACAGATGGTGGCCCCAAGCAGGCCACTTCCAGGTGCCCCCCAACGCCTGACCGCTCACAGCCCGAGCCCCAGCCCCTCCAGTGCATCCATCTGGCCTGTCGGAGGCCCTCAAGCACCACCTGGTCCTCTTCCTGAAGGTGTGGGCACAGTCACTCATCATCTCGCCGCACAGTAAGATCATGGATCCTAGGCTTTTCCATTTTCTTGAAAGAAACAGTTACGCATCCCGACAGTCTTGCACTTTAATTGAATAGAAAGAAATTGGTTGCATGAATTATAATCTAATATTACAATGGGTCAGGTTGCCATCTACGCGTTCTATAGCGAGGAGGCAGAAAATAAGAAAAAAGAGGTAACTGGGCTTGCGTGTCATTGTTGCAACGTGCTAGCCTCCCAGATGACAGGAGGGGGTGGAATTTAGTGAAATGTCGGGGAGATGAGGAGCAGGCTGTGAAGAGATCTTCCTGAGAACGACAGGTGATTTTGGTATTTCTGGAGGTTTACGTAGACGTTGTACATTTTAGGCCTCACACATTCATTTCTTTGCTCATTAAACAGTTATAGCTGTGGGGGCTAAATAAATGTTAATCCCTTTTCTCCCACCTTCTAAGTTCTTCAGGCTGGGCTAATAATCAAATTAAGAGACAGATTAACAAGAAAAAAAATCAAATCGGATTCCCGGTGCACGGGAAGGTCACATATGCATGAATTTTCCAACAACCGTGAGACGACATCAGGTGTACATGACATTTTGGACAAAGGAGAAGGGGGAGGGGGACAAGGTCTTAGATTTCAGAAGTGAGAGTGGGTTCCCTTCATTGTCTTCAGACTTTTTCCTGTGGTTTCATCGCCTGTTCCATTTGACAAAGACCGAGTAGGTGGTGGCCGTTACGTGCACTTCAGCAGAGAGAGTGGCCATAGTCTAAAGTATAAACAACAGGGCGAGAGCACAGAATCCCCTATAAAAGGAGGGGCTGCTTTTTTCCGTTGGAGATGACTACCACGTGGCACATGCCTGGGGTGCAGGCTCGATCCCCGATGCGGGCCGTGCAGGAGGCCACCGATGGGTGATTCTCTCTCATCGTTGACGTTTCAATCTCTCTCTTCCTCGCTCTGAAGTCAATAAAAACATATTTTAAGAAGGAAAAGGAAACACACACACATGCAGAAAAATCATCATCCAAGAGGAAAGGCGAGAAGTTTTGTACTGACACACACAGTCTTGGAGAAAACTGAGCCCCGTGAGAGCACAATGATGGTTTAGGATTTACAATGAGGGAGCCTGGAACCCCGTGGCCTATCCGTTATCTATTCAGAGATAGAACAACTTCTAGGAAACACGGCCGCGAGGCCCACCTGCTGCTCCAACCCTCACTCAGCCCCTGACAGCTCCCCAGGCTGTCGGAGATGCGGGCTGATCGCACCGCGTCATTCCGGGGCACGCAGAACGCCATTATGGTTTCCTTAGAAGCCACTGTCGTGCAAGTCACTCTGGGCTCCCACTCTGCGCGGACAGTCTGTTCCCCCTCTGGGGGCCGACGAAGCCGCGACCCCCCGCCACCCCGATAGGATGCGGCTGACAACGGCCCCCACAAACACGCGCCAGGTGGCACCGCACCCAGGGGAGAGCGCTGCCGGGCCCGCCTGGCTGACAGGTCATCTCTGCATTCTGTTTCCAAGGCGATGGGTCTTGTGAAGCCCCCAGGCCCCAACCCTGTGGGTCCCCTGCCTTGGCCCTTTCCGGTGGGCGGGTGGCACCGGGCGCTTTAACCAGCCCGGCGTTCGCCAATTCTGTCCTGTGAACTCCGAAGGGCAGGGCCATCTTCCCCCCAGGGCCCGGGGGCTGGACATGCACGGAGACTGAATTAATGCCCCCCCCCCGGTGGCTGCCCCCTACATCCTGGGCCCTGGGGGACCCACAGGCTCGGAGGCCGAGGCAGGTGCGGGAGGCAGCGATCTGTCCCCAAGGCCACCAGCTGTGCCACACCCACCAGAGGTGCATAGCCCCAGGGCACCTCAAGACTCCGTGGCCCCCAAACTCTTGCTTTGGGAGCACCCACCCACAGCCCCTCAGACAGCATGGAAGTGCCCACGCCCAGCACCCCGATCTGAGTGGGGACCCCCGCTGCTACCGCCTCCTCGGGGTCCTTCACTCCTGGCGCCGCAGAAGTGCTCCCCGGGCCCAGACCATCGGCTCTCCCTCCATTATTCAGGAGGTTGAGGCAAAATGGCATATTTTTTCTTTCTTTTTGGGGTATGAATGGCTTAAAGTACAGGCGAGGAACCGATCCAGGGTCAATTTGCTAGAAGCCTCCATGGGTTAGGGGCGCGCGCTGCCCTCTTTTCCGCAGGCAGCCACCTGGTCGCCGCTGGGTCTCAGGGAGCTGCGAGGATGGGACCCCTGGGAGGTGACAGGCGGGATTTGCGGACTCGCTCTGTGTCTGCTGGAGGAGTGTGGGATAGCGGGAGGGAAAGCCCGCATCTGCCATGGCACACAGACACACACACGTGTTTACATGTTCTCTAACAGCCTTGGGACAGAAATGACAGCTGAGAGAGGGGCACTGGCTGCTGGGGTCCAACCCCAGCAGGTCCAGGGGTCCCCAAAGGTGTGGACGGAGTCGGCAAAGAAGGAATGACACGGAGACAGCGTTCAGTTGATCAGCAGCCTTGCCAGGATCTCTAGCCACAATCTCCAGCCAAGTTCTGTGTCCATGTTCTCTTGCTAGGTTCTCCAGCCACGTTCTCCAGGTTCTCCAGCCAGGTTCTGTAGCCATGTTCTCTCACTAGGTTCTCCAGCCAGGTTCGGTCGCCAGGTTCTGTAGCTGGGTTCTTCAGCCAGGTTCTGTGTCCATGTTCTCTTGCTAGGTTCTCCAGCCAGGTTCAGTCACCAGATTATGATTGTTCATAGTTAAAGAGATGAATTACCTGCCTGGCACTTAGTGAAGGGGTTTTATTCCCTCCCTAACGTCAGGGGGAAATCTCTACCTGGGGAAACAACCTTTCTCAGAGAGGTGACCTTGGTTAAAACACATAGTGCCAAGAAGGTGAGCAAACATATTAAGAACAGTATGCCATATACGCCAGGTCCCTTGAAACAGCAAGGATGGACCGGCTCCCAGCAACTGGCCACTCCTTGCACGAGACCTCCCGCTCAGAGAGACGGGCTTTGGACTCATTAGTTATTGCCCTGCTCTGACCATCACGGAGGGGTCGCAGGCAGCACTCGCGCCCCTCCCCAGGCTGCCCCGCCTCCCCCTGCTGCCTGCCTTGGCGTGGGACACTCCCCGCAGCAGCCTCACAGGCAGCTGTCCCCACAAGCCTCCCACAGGCCTGCGGCCAGCTGCTCATGCTGTCCCCACCCAGCGCTGCTCCCTGCCCCTCCTTGGCTGCCACTCCAACTCCTGCATCTTTTTTTTTTTTTTAAATATATATATTTGTATTAATTTCAGAGAGGAAGGGAGAGGGAGGTAGAAACATCGATGATGAGAGAGAATCTTGATCAGCTAAACCCAGAACAGACCAGTTTGGCCATATTAATTGAACGTCTGTTCAGATCTTCTGCCCATATTTTTAAAGATTATGTTTTTATTGATTTCAGAGAGAGACGGGAGAGGGAGAGAGCGACGGAAACTTCAATGATGAGAGAGAATCACCGATTGGCTGCCTCCTGCACGCCTCCTACTGGGGATCGAGCCTGCAAACTGCCGGGCATGTGTCCTTGACCAGGAATCAAACCATGACCTCCTGGTTCATAGGTTGATGCTCAGCCACTGAGCCGCGCCGGCCGGGCAAACTCCTACAACTTCTCAGAGGTGCTCCCGTCTGTCCGGAGGCCCCGGGGAGAGTGGACGCCCCAGCTCTGAGCCCTCCCCACGCTGGAAGGCACCACCCATCTCCCCCACAATCCTGTGCTCCTTCCTTATGGGGAGGAGTAGCAACCTGCATTGTGACGGGATCAGGGGTCATCGGGCCTTCGCATGCAGGGGACCTGCCAGAGGCCCGCGAGGGGGTTAGGGTCCCACTGACGTGAGTGGAGCAGAGCAGTGCGGTCACTGGTCCAGGTGGCGGCGATGTGGTGGCTGAGGCTGGAGAGTCTGGTCAACCAGCTGTGGCCTGGCG
>NW_006286246.1:4995717-4997285 GCF_000327345.1 Myotis davidii | reverse complement strand
GGGGTGTTCTCTGTGCTGTGGCCTGGGGGCGGGGGCATCTGAGTCCCTGGCGGGGGGTGTTCTCTGCGCTGTGGTCCAGGGTCGGGTGGTGGCACCTGAATGTCCGCCCGCACACAGAGGCCGGAGAAAGATGGCCGTGACACCGTGGACATCTCCGATTCCTTCTAAAGCACGTGTGCCACTGAGGTAATAAAACAGGTTCTCTGATGACGTGGGAGAATGGCTGTGACTAAAACCCGTCTGCAAATGAAAAGTTTTTACTTGTGGGTCACTCATTTTTGTTCTTAATGCTGCTTTTAAAAACATTTCCCCGTATGTTTCTGTCGCTTTAACTTTGCTTATCAATGTCTTACAAACCACAAGGCAGGAAGTTATCACTATTCCTGGTTCATAAGTCGATCAGAACGTAGGAGGCCTGGTCATGGGAGGTTAGCAGGCGGAGCGAGGACTCAGAGGACACGAACCTCGGAGCTTGGCGTGCACTCTGACCCCCGGATCCTGGGTGCTGGGGGCTGGCGGGGCCCCGTTCCCCATGTGGGACCACTCAGGACACAGGGCAGCAGCGTGATCACCTCCAAGGACAGGTGACCATCCACCCGACTTAGCCTTTGAGGTCCCGCGGGAAAGAGCCACCCCCGCCAGGAGAGGAACGGCGTGTGGAATGGATGGAGGCTTTTGGGGGACGCGCTGGGCCGTCTGTACGACCAGGTGTCCTGCTCTGAGCGTGAAGGGGTTAACGTCAGGCCTCGCTCACTTGAGGGAGCCTGGCTGCGGGTCCACCCAGGCATCAGGAATGCTGCCTGAAATCCAACCCTCCCTCCACCTCCCACCCTGCGCGGTGGAAAGTATGCCTGAGCTCACAGCTATGCGGCCTGTGCCCACGTCCCTGCCCTTGGCTTCCAAGCCCAAGGTTAAGGGTGCTGGCCTGAGAGTGAGGTCAGGCGCGTATTGTAGACCACGGAGCCAAGCATCACACAGACACGGGGATAGCAGCTCGTGTGCGTGTGTGTGCAAGCCTGTGTGCGTGCATGTACATGCATGTGTGTGTGCGTGTGCATGCATGCCTGTGTGTGCCTGAGTGTATGTATAGGAGGGAGTCCCATCGTGAAGAGGCACCCACGTCCCAGGCTCTGATTTCGCTCCAGGAGAGGAGGCGCCTGTCCGGCGGTGCCCAGGCTTCGGGAACTGGCAGGCCTATGGCCGTTCCTTCTTCCGCGCTGGAGAAAAGGTCACGGCCGCATTATTGTCCTATTTTTTAAAAATAAAAGCTACATGTAGACAGAACTGGCAGCAGCCAGATGAGCAGAAGAGTCCCTGGTCTCAGTGTTACAAAAGCCGTGCCCCCCTTCCCGCCCTTCCCAGCAGCACGTCGCCAGGACCGTTGTCATGCTAAGAACTGAACCGACACCCCAGACGGCACACTAACGTTCTGTGCTTTCATGGCCACGTGTTTGATAGTCTCAGGCAGAAGGAGGCCTGTACTGCGTGGTCAGGGCATGAGCACGCAGCACTGTGGGGCTGGGAGAGTCACAGATAAACACAAGGGGGGCGGGGGGGCGAAAGCACGT
>NW_006286246.1:4991418-4994690 GCF_000327345.1 Myotis davidii | reverse complement strand
CGGGGAACGTTGGTTTCCTCCGTCACTGAAGCAAGCAAGCCTCATGTTAGTTTCAAGCTGCCTGGCTGCCGGCCGCCATCTTGGCTGGCAGTTAATTTGCATATCACCCTGATTAGCCAAAGGGAAGGGTAGCGGTCATATGCCAATTACCATGTTTCTCTTTTATTAGATAGGATGAAACGATAACCAATAAACGATAAGAGAGGATCAAGCTCCGTGTTTGGTGGACACATGACTGGCAGCCTGCGGGGGCCCCTCCCTGTCCGTGCCCAGAGCCGCCGCCTCTGGGACAGGAACAGACGGTCATCCCTGCGGCGCCCCCTGGTGCCCAACGCTTCAGGCGGCATCAGAACTCTGTGTGTGTCTTCGTGCGTCGACAAGACCGGACTCTGTTCTTTCTCACTCCACTTGGGTGCGCTCACTCTGTGCTCCTTTGGAAGCCACGGCAGCCCTTGCTCTGAATCGTTCCTTGCCAATTCCCTTAAAATGGAAGACGCGGAGAGGAGAGGAAATTGAAATGAAGAACAGGACACAGCCGCCGGTTCGGTAAGGACACCAGGTGGGTTGGAGCCTAGTTGATGGCAGACCTCTAGACATAAGAATTTAGAGATGGTGTTTTTTATTCCTTTATAGCAGAGTGATTTCAAAATAGATTTGTACACCCGAAAGCACCAAAAATGTCCGCAGAGGCGAGGACTGATTAACGGACAAGAAGGTGTAACGATATTTGAAGGGAAATTTCTTCCTGTGAAAAAAACAAAATACCCACTAACTAGCTCTGTATTTTTATTCTGGTGGAAAGAAAACTATGTTGGCCCAGCTGGTGTGGCTCAGTGGTTGGCATCAACCCAGGAACCAAGAGGTCACGGTTTGATTCCCAGTCAGGGCACATGCCCAGGTCTTGGGCTCCATCCCCAGTACAGGGTGTGCAGGATGCATCTATTTTCTCTCATCAGTGTTTCTCTCTCCCTCCCTTCCTCCCTCTGTCTCTAAAAATTAATAACAACATATTTGAAAAAAGCTATGGTGAAGATAAAAGTCTTAAGATTTTAAAAGTTCAGTAAAATAACCACAAATTCATCTCATTTTTTCTACCTCTGCTTTCTCCCTCCCTCACACCTTTCCCATCTATATTTTTTATCATTTATCCATTTGCTAAACCATCTTCTGTCCATCTATCTGTCTACCTATCCATCCATCTACCTACTTAGCTACTTATTTACTATCTATTTATCAATGTACATAATTAGCCACGGTCTATCTGTCTATCAAACTACCAATCATTTACAGAATTGTGAGGCTACTGGGGGTGCAGGTGAGCAGGATGGCGGGAAGGGCAGGAGGGCCACAGTGATGGACAGCGAGGCACTTCTTAGTAATCTTCCTCCGCAGCTGAGGTCGCACGGAGCCCCGGTGTAGGTGGAATCCTGTACTATTTTCCGTTACCACGAACAGTTCTACGATGTGCATTTCCTGGAAACGGAAGTCTTTTGTGACGAGGAGAAGAAGTTGCGCGGATTGAAAGCACGTGCACGGCGCCTTGGGGAAGCGGGAGGGTGAGCGCGTCTTCCCGGTGCGTCTTCAGGGAGCTCACGGTCCAGCCTAGGACGTGAGCAGGGCCAGGCTCGGGGGAAGGCCTGGGAATGGGGCGGGCGGGGGTGGCGGTGCCGCTGGAATGTTCTCGGTAGCATTCTCTTTGGATCCCATGGCATCAAGGTTAGACGGAGACGTGAGGAACCATAAAGGAAACCCACCACCAGCCAGCACAACCTGCAGCTCATCGACATGAAACAGGAAAACAGTCAGACGCCAACCGCCTGTGTGGGTGCAGAGGACCAGCCTCCGGGAACAGGGGCTGTGCCAGCTGTCGCCTCTGGAACATTCCTCACTCCGAACACCGAGGGTCAACAGAAGGGGCCCCCTCTGGGGCTCAACGCCCATCAGATGCAGGCTAACAGGGCCCAGGCCCAGGAGAGAAGGGGAGGTGGGAACCCTCCAGCAGCCTGCAGACATGGACTTGGAGGAGAAACGCTTGGAATAGCCCCACATGCCTGGTGCTCGGGCGACGAAGCAGGGAGGTGCGGGGGGAGGAGAGGAGACGGGGGAGGAGGGCAGCAGACGCCACGTGCTTGCTCCCAGGCCGGGCGGCCGGCACCTCCCAGCTCCCAGGACTAATTTTAGTGGCTGTGAAATACTTGGACGGTGATGCCTTTACAGATCGGCTGCTTGGACGAGTGAAGCAACCGCGGCCTAAAAAAGCACCCCTTCAGGAGGGTGCCCCGTGCGCGGGCATGGTGTGGCTGCCGCGACTCCCTCAGCCAGGACAACTGCAGGGTGACCCGGTCCAGTCTGCCTCCCGCGTGACGGGCAGGCGGCGGTGGCGTGGGCATCCGAGAGCCACAGGACAGCCGCCTGTGGGCGCGGGGCGCTTCGGAGGCCCTGCTGGGACAGGGAGGCCCGGAGAAAGGCAGCAGGCATGGAGGGCATGGAGGGCGGGGAGGGGGGTGGGCGAGGGAGGGAGAGAGAGGTATCTGAGCCGGGACATCAAAGGTGCAAACAGCCCCGACCCTGGCTATGGGGATCTCTTGCAAAAGCAAGGCCAGGGGGTGTGGCACGTTTAAAGGGACAGCGCAGCTGCTCCGACCCCACCACAGAGGCCTGGTCTGTGGTCAGTGTCACTATGTTAAGAAACAGTCTCTTCGTCTAGCACAGCTTTGAAGAAGTCTCCGTTTCTCTGTTTTCTGACTTTTTTTAAAATATGCTCAACACTTAAAATATATTTTCAGCCCGGCCGGCGTGGCTCAGGGGTTGAGCATCAACCAATGAACCAGGAGGTCAGGGTTCGATTCCCGGTCAAGACACATGCCCAGGTTGTGGGCTTGATCCCCAGTAGGGGGCGTGCATGAGGCAGCTGATCCATGATTCTCTCTCATCATTGATGTTTCTCTCTCTTTCTCCCTCTCCCTTCCTCTCTGAAACCAATTTAAAAAACATGTTAAAATATGTTTTTATTTGAAGTACTAGTAGAACACTCCCAACATAGGATGCTCTGGTACAATTTTTGACTTTTAACGACTATGAAAACGTCAACAATTATCTTTGAGGAAAAGGCACTAAATTAATGATGCCTTTTATTTAATATTATATATTATTAGCCTATATAATAAAAGGCTAATATGCAAACTGTCCCCTTGACCGGGAGTTCGACCGGGAGTTTGACCAGGGGGTGGGGCCTGCCAACCACCCATGGCCCCTCCCCCCAGCCAGCCTCC
>NW_006286246.1:4980718-4991311 GCF_000327345.1 Myotis davidii | reverse complement strand
CACACTGCCCACCAGGGGGCAAACACTCAATGCAGGAGCTGCCCCCTAGTGGTCAGTGTGCTTCCACGGCGAACCTCCTGCGGTCCTCCCCGCCGGCTGGCCAACCCTGATGGGCCCTGATCACCAGCCAGGCCAAGGGACTCCACTCATGCATGAATTCATGCACTGGGCCTCTAATTTAAAAATAAAACACGAGACCACTCAGCTAAAGGCCCCCGTACCCGGGTCTCTCTTGAGAGTTACCTTGCGGTTCTCAGGGAAGCCCACCTTTGCACACACGTTTCACATAAAATATGTGGGTCCTCAGAACTGCCTGTCTCAGAGCTCCGGGTCGGGGAGCCCGGGGCAGAATGGGCCCCGTGACCAGGTCCCTCGCTCTGTAAGAGAAGTGACAGCCATCCCAGGTGAATTACCATAGAAGTGCTGATCCGACCTTCACTCCTCACACACTGGCTTAAAAAGCTTGAATCAGCCGTGAAGACGAAGCAAACGTAAAACTAAAGACCTTTTCCTCTGGGCGTTTGCCAGGCCGACCATCACTTTCACCCCTTGGGTTTCAGTGAAGCCTCGTGGACACAGCGAGAGCCACGGAATGTGTTCTGTCACCGGCTATTCACACGGAGAGGCGGCGGGGCTTGGGGACGCTGGCGGCCACCACCACATGAAACAGGGAACACCTTCCAAGTGCCGGAGGTTACATGCCCACTGGGTTCGACATGTTCATGTTTATTTTGTTCTAAATATTCATTTGTGTTAAAGCTATTAGATGTCCTCTCAGGCAACACGATGTGACCTTTTAAACCAGGAAAGACCAGGGGTTATCGCTGACCAGGTCACAGAAGGAAAGCTCTGCTATTCCAGGCTTGGGGTCAGGCTGTGGCTCACAGGGCGCCAGGCCGTCAGGGGCCCTGAGAGATGGAGATCCCCGGGGGTGGAGGCCCGGGTCACCGGGGAACTGGGTGACAGCCACATGCTACAGCAGGGACAGGTGCCTGCCCCGCCCAGCACCTGCCCGATGCTCCCAGCACACCTGCCTGGGGCCCACAGGCACAGCCACCGCGAGGAAGGGACAGGCTCAGGCTCACGCGTAATAAAATGTTCTCATCGAGTCTAAGCACAGGCCCCGTAGCCCAGCACCCAGCTTCATACACTGCGACAAAAATGTGCTTCAAGTGGAATAAACACCTTAATTCATGCTCATCTGGAGACACGCAGACCAAAGTTTAAATTTTTCAAAACGGGGCCATGAAGACATCTTTTACGGTTGATAACAAATTATGGATTCGTCTCGGGGGAGGGGGGCGGGTCGTTGGGTGTTGGACAAAAGCGCTGTGATAAGAGATAAAGAACACAGCACTCAGTGTCTGAGGCCCCCAGGGGACAGCCCGTGCCGGCCCCACGTCCTCAGCTATGCGCCCCACGACGGGTGACAGACAACGGAGACTGTGTCGGCCGAGGCACACAAACAATAGCTCTTTTTCTGGACGTATCTGTAGGAAGAGCTACAAGCTAGTCAACAGGGGGCCGACATAATCCTCGCATTCTCTGTAAAAATAAGACTTCGGGATTCATCCGCGAGCATCGCACGCCCCGCATTCACGATAGAATTTCCCCCGCACCTGGTTTGGCCAGGGGTCAGCTGGCGTCCGCGGGCCCTCCCTGTCCCTCCCTCCATTCCTGAGCCCCATGGACAGCTGCACAGCTGCGCTTTCTTCGGCGATAAAGGCGAGCCTGTGGCACCCTTTGCTGGGCCCATCACACACAGAATTAATTGAAACCAACTCAACAAGTGCCCCCTCAGTGTGGGCTGCGTGCAAGGCACCGCGGGTTTGGGAGGGAGGAGTGGGACATCATCCCCAAGGGGCTTGCAGTCTACTTTGGGGGGCGAGATGAGTCATACCAGGCAGCAAGGGGGAGGATGGGCAGGAGGTCCCTGTAGGCAGGGGTTGGGACCTTTTACCTGCCAGGGGCCATGTGAATATTTATCACATCATTCTCAGGCCACACAAAATGACCCACTTAAAAATGAGCCTGCTCTATCTGGTCGGACATGTAATTAGCGCACCCTAACACCTGGGCAGGGCCAGACCAGGTGATGTTGTGGGCCCTCTGTGGCCCGCGGGCCGGGCGTTCCCACCCCTGGCTTAGAGGAGCAGAGAGGGGAGGCAATGTTGGGTCAGAGGTGGGCTCACCTGGGAGCAGCCCTGAGGGTTTCATGGTCGGAGGTGGGGCTGGGGAGCAGGTGAGAGCCAAGTGTGGGGTGTGGCCCAGGAGTGAGCCGGGGAGAGGGGAGCCCCGCGCGCTGGTCTCAGTGGAGGGCGCAGGGAGAGCGGAATCACAGGGTCTCGCAGCCGAGCGCAGACTCAGATCCCAGAGCTGGGGGGAGCCTTCTGAACGCCCTGAGCGCCTTTGCTCCAGGGAGGGGGTGGCTCAGGCCGGGGAGCCGAGGAGGGGCTGTGCCGCCAGGTTCACAGATTAAAAACTTCCTGTGTGATGTCCAGGGGTTGTTTCTCCTTATTTTCCAGTTACCGGGAAGGGAGGACCATGCGAGGCCATCGGCCGGTGCCTCACTAAGACCCGCGGTGGGAACCAGCTTCTTCTGTCGCCCTTGGACCTGTGTGCGCAGAACAAGCGCTCCTGTGCGGGGACCTGTTCGTGGAGGGTCGGTGGGCGAATTACAGGCTTTCGCTGTGCTGCTGGGTCTACGTTATAACAGTGAGCGCCAGGCCACCTGGGAGTGGGGCGGGCGGGCATTGATGGACAGAGCGAGGGTGCCCGGTGCCCGGTGCCCGAGCATTTACATAAACCGGGTCGTGAATGCCAGGCCGCGTCAGTCACGCACTGGGCTCACGCCACCGGGAGCCCTGTCTTTCGACGGAGGCTGATGGCTTCACGGCTGCACTTGCAAACACGTTCACAGAAATCGTTCATACCTTTTCCCCAAGAAGCCGAATCAGAGCGAGCTTGTTGGGGGCCAGGATGTGCATCCGTCTAACAGAAAACGAAACGCAAGGTGCCGAGGCTTCGAGTAAAAGGGGACACAGGAGACGAGCGGCCTGTGAACTAAACGTGTTGACTGTGATGAAGAGCAAGGGCCACAGCAAGGATCACCCTACCCAGCAAAGCTGTCATTCAGAAGTGAAGGTCAGATAAAGAGCCTCCCAGACAAGAAAAGGCTAGGGGAGTTCACCACCACCAAACCAGTATTCCATGAAATGCTGAGGGTGTTCTTTAAGGAGAGGAAGAAGGAGAAGGAGAAGAAGATGATGAAGAAGAAAAAAAAGATAAAAATATGAACAATAAAATGGCAATAAATGCATATCTGTCAACAATTCAATCTGACTATAAAAATAAACGAACAAGGAATCTAAAGAACAAAATAACTGACCCATGAAATAGAACCAGAGGCCTGGACACAGGGGACAGACTGATGAACCTCAGAGGGAATCGAGGTGGGGGTGGGGAGATGAATCTCAGAGAGAAAGTGGGGGTGGGGAGGGCGGGAAGAGATTAACCAAAGATCTTATATATATATGAGTATATTACATACATATATATATATATATTACCCGCAGACACAGATCATAAGGGTGAGGGCCTGGGGTGGGCGGGAACCGTGTGGAGGGGACAATGGGAGGGGCAAGAGGGGGAAGGAGGACATCTGTAATAAATTGGGGACATCTCAATAATGAAGATTTTTTGAAAGTGTTGATGGAGGCCCCAGCTACACTGAGCCACTGTCAGGGGCCTGCTGCCTTGCAAGGTACCAGGTGGTGGATGTGGGGGCAGGAAGCCTCCAGCGTTTCTCTGACTCTCTCTCCCATTGTGCAATCGCCGCCTGGTCAGCGCCGGCCACTTCTCCTCCCCGGGATCCACAAGGTCCCTCCAATCGCCACAGTCACCACCCGGTCAGCGCCGGCCACCTCTCCTCCCCAGGACCCACAAGGTCCCTCCAATCGCCGCAGTCACCGCCTGGTCAGCGCCGGCCACCTCTCCTCCCCGGGACCCACAAGGACCCTCCAATCACCACATTCACCGCCTGGTCAGTGCCGGCCACCTCTTCTCCCCGGGACCCATCGGGACCCTCCAATCGCCTGCGCACACACTGGCTGCATGCTCACCCGGGAACTGCGCTGCCTGAGATCAGGGTCGCTGCGGCCGCTACGAGGCCTTTGAGAGTGAGCCTCCATCGGCCCATCTCACGCCGGCCCCTCGCTGAGAGAACCGCTGGGCGTGGAGCTCATGGCTCGGATGATGCTCTCTGTGACTGTGCACAGGGGCTTTGCCGAGAAATCATGCCTCTCCACGCGGATTCTGTTCTGGAAAAGTGTTTTCTGCGGCGGCACCCCACCCAGCAAAGCTGTCATTCAGAAGTGAAGGTCAGATAAAGAGCCTCCCAGACAAGAAAAGGCTAGGGGAGTTCACCACCACCAAACCAGTATTCCATGAAATGCTGAGGGTGTTCTTTAAGGAGAGGAAGAAGGAGAAGGAGAAGAAGATGATGAAGAAGAAAAAAAAGATAAAAATATGAACAATAAAATGGCAATAAATGCATATCTGTCAACAATTCAATCTGACTATAAAAATAAACGAACAAGGAATCTAAAGAACAAAATAACTGACCCATGAAATAGAACCAGAGGCCTGGACACAGGGGACAGACTGATGAACCTCAGAGGGAATCGAGGTGGGGAAGAGATTAACCAAAGATCTTATATATATATGAGTATATTACATACATATATATATATATATTACCCGCAGACACAGATCATAAGGGTGAGGGCCTGGGGGGGGCGGGAACCGTGTGGAGGGGACAATGGGAGGGGCAAGAGGGGGAAGGAGGACATCTGTAATAAATTGGGGACATCTCAATAATGAAGATTTTTTGAAAGTGTTGATGGAGGCCCCAGCTACACTGAGCCACTGTCAGGGGCCTGCTGCCTTGCAAGGTACCAGGTGGTGGATGTGGGGGCAGGAAGCCTCCAGCGTTTCTCTGACTCTCTCTCCCATTGTGCAATCGCCGCCTGGTCAGCGCCGGCCACTTCTCCTCCCCGGGATCCACAAGGTCCCTCCAATCGCCACAGTCACCACCCGGTCAGCGCCGGCCACCTCTCCTCCCCAGGACCCACAAGGTCCCTCCAATCGCCGCAGTCACCGCCTGGTCAGCGCTGGCCACCTCTCCTCCCCGGGACCCACAAGGACCCTCCAATCACCACATTCACCGCCTGGTCAGTGCCGGCCACCTCTCCTCCCCAGGACCCACAAGGTCCCTCCAATTGCCACAGTCACCGCCTGGTCAGCGCCGGCCACCTTTCCTCCCCGGGACCCACAGGGATCCTCCAATCACCACAGTCACCGCCTGGTCAGCGCCGGCAACCTCTCCTCCCCGGGACCCACAGGGACCCTCCAATCACCACATTCACCGCCTGGTCAGTGCCGGCCACCTCTCCTCCCCGGGACCCATCGGGACCCTCCAATCGCCTGCGCACACACTGGCTGCATGCTCACCCGGGAACTGCGCTGCCTGAGATCAGGGTCGCTGCGGCCGCTACGAGGCCTTTGAGAGTGAGCCTCCATCGGCCCATCTCACGCCGGCCCCTCGCTGAGAGAACCGCTGGGCGTGGAGCTCATGGCTCGGATGATGCTCTCTGTGACTGTGCACAGGGGCTTTGCCGAGAAATCATGCCTCTCCACGCGGATTCTGTTCTGGAAAAGTGTTTTCTGCGGCGCCGTCCGTCCCCAGCGCTGGCGTTTCTCACAGCCCCCCTCTCACGGCCTGTTGGGCAGGGAGAGCCCGGCCGCCACTGCTCCCCTCCCGAGTGGAGAGGTGGTGAGACGGAGGAGGTGTCCCTCGTG
Source organism: Myotis davidii (assembly GCF_000327345.1). Classification (NCBI taxonomy): domain Eukaryota; kingdom Metazoa; phylum Chordata; class Mammalia; order Chiroptera; family Vespertilionidae; genus Myotis; species Myotis davidii. The sequence goes on along the minus strand of NW_006286246.1, from coordinate 4,985,452 downwards.
TCCTGGCCATGCCCTCACCTGCCCAGTGCGTGTCCCCGTCCCCGTCCCCATGCGGCAGACCCCCGGCTTCACACTGCTCGTGTGGGGGGCCCTGTCCCCGACACCGTCTCTTCCTAGAAGGGTCAGCCTTCTCCCTCTCCTGCCCCTCCAAGCGCTCACATCGGTCTCTTCACATGAACGCCCAGGCCCGGCCACGCTATTTCCTTCGCTGGCCGACCTCTCTGGTCCGGGGCTGGATGGCAGCAAGATGGGGGGGACTCCACCTTCCCTGGCCTCGGTCCCATGGGGCTGTAGGGAATTCATAGTCACCTTTTTCTAAGCCTCGTCTAGGAGCTCACAGCAGCTGCACCGCGAGAGCCATCAGAAGCATTCAACCTGTGTGACCCATGGTATAACACCTTCATGCGTGTATACGTGTGTGTATGTGCATGTGTGCATGTATGCACGTGTGTGCACACCCATACAAGGACTTCTATATTCTGCTAAGGTATTCAGGCTCTTTGCGATTATCCCTGAAACCTAGGTAACGACTGCAGCATCATTTAGCCACCGCTCTTTCCCACAGTTTTCGTTATAGTTCGATGCTGGAGATGTCGCCATAAGCTGTCACGGTCACTGAGAGCTGGGGACAGTCTTACTGAGCAGCATGGAAGTGCGTGCAGAGAAACCTGTGGCGTTAAAGAGACAATTTACATGCGGGACTCACAGGCACGATTTAAACAGACCCAAATGGGGTAGGAAATGCCACTTCAAAATTTCCCATCACTCCATGTCCTATTACCCACGAGGCCTGCATGCTAGCGCCAGAGTACGTTTCTTAAGAAATTAGCACAGGGAGCTAAATTTGCCCATTGATTTTTGTCTTTTGTCTGCAGTTTAAGGCTAATTTAAAAGGAGGGCGAGGAGGCTCCATTTGCCACTGGCTGAAGTTCAGTAAGGATATAATAAGACACTGTTGTAGCGCAGCCTTTCACAGGCAGCGCTGGCCAAGCCGCGGTCCCTTCCTTTCAGCACGGCCAGCGCAGCCGCAGCCGAGCCAGCCAGGAGGGCCCTGAGTGACAGGCTGCCCACGGCCCCAGGGCCTGACCGTATTTTATTTTAAACCAACTCAGTATTTCGCTGCTTTGACTTAAGAAGGAAAGAAGGAAATGTTTTATAAAATCCACACAGCGATGTTCCCGTCACAAGCCCGCGCCTCTGCTTCAGAAGCACATGGGCTGTGGTAGGCCCAGGGCACGGGGCCCTTCGACGCCGCTTGCGGGGAAGCTCTGTGCCCCCGTAGTCAGGCCGCGGGTTAGGTCACATCCCGAGGGGAAGAGGGGCCATGGAACAGGTCTCCACGTCCGGATCCATAGCCCAGAGAACAATGTGAAGGAACACGCAAAACAGAGGCAGGCCCACGGCCACAGAGAGCGGCCGGCGGCCGAGGGAGGGCTGGTGGGATTATTAGCGGAAGCCAAGGCCACAGGGCTGAGGTCTCCTCCATCGCTTCCCTCTGCCCGCGGGTGCATGGCCCTGCATGGAAGGCGCTGCAGGGGGAGGGGGGCAGCGGGGGGCAGCGGGGACAGCGGGGGGCCCTCTAACAGGGTCCGAATCCCACGCAAAAGGAGGTGCTGGGCCGGCTGGGCCCGGTCCTGTGCTCTCTCCCCATCAGGCGCGGCCCGGGCCCCGCTCCCCCACACCAGGCTCCCTGGCAGCGCGGGCAGGCGGAGCTCAGGTGAGAACGGCGCGCCTGGTACTCCCCTCAGTGGGTTAAGACGATTCCCAGTGACCGGGTGGTCGAGGGCGGGAAAGAGGCCAAGGCAGGTCACTGACGAATGACGAGAAGCTCGCTGCTGTCCGGTGTGTGAAACAAACAGAAATGCGGCGACAACCAGAGCTGCAGGTGCGTGCACGGCTTGTTGGTCACCCCAAGCACGTGCGCTGCAATTCTCTCCCCCACACAGGGGGACAGGCCCAGGGACACGTCCTTGGGTGGTGGCTGAGGAAGGGGGCGGGGCGGGAGGGACAGCTGGCAGGAGATACAGCGGCTGGGACTGGTTCCCAGGGCTCTGCTGCAGGGGCCCAGGGGGCTGAGAGCTGGCTCTGTCCTCTCCATCCTCCGCCCGGCACGCCGCTGCCCCTGGGCCTCTGCTGGCCCCCAGTGGCCGCCGGGGTCACTTGGGCGACATGGAGAGCTTCGTGTGCAAAGCAGCCATGGTGTGGGCGCAAAGGGGCCCGTTTGCCCCCCGCAGCTGCCTTTGGGGATATTGGTTTTCAGCTGGTTATTAAGAAACAAGACTCGGAAAGAACCTTTGTCCAAAATGTCACTTATACTCAATGTTGCTTCGTCGTCTTTGGGATTTTCATGCTTGTGTGAACTCCCCATGCACATGGGTTAAAATGCGATTTTCTTCTGTTAATCTGTCTTTGTTAATTTGGTAGTTAGCGCAGCTACGTGGACTGAGACGGGGGAGGAAAAGGATGATTGTTTCAGCCCCCACGGTAGTGACGTGGTGAGATGCACAGGAATCAGGGTCAGTTCAATCTGGTTTGAAATCTCGGTGCCGGGATCTACTTCTAATGTGGCAGCAGCATCCCTGAGCTGTTCACCCCTGAGCCCCTCATCCCTGAGCCCCTCATCCCTGAGCCCTTCATCCATGAGCCCTTCATCCCTGAGCCCCTCATCCCTGAGCCCCTCATCCCTGAGCCCTTCATCCATGAGCCCAGCATCCCTGAGCTGTTCACCCCTGAGCCCCTCATCCCTGAGCCCCTCATCCCTGAGCCCTTCATCCATGAGCCCCTCATCCCTGAGCCTCTCATCCATGAGCCCCTCATCCCTGAGCCCTTCATCCATGAGCCCTTCATCCCTGAGCCCTTCATCCCTCACCCCTGCATCCCTGAGCCCCGCATCCCTGAGCCCTTCATCCCTCACCCCTGCATCCCTGAGCACCGCATCCCTGAGCCCCGCCTCCCTGAGCCCTTCATCCCTCACCCCTGCATCCCTGAGCACCGCATCCCTGAGCCCCGCCTCCCTGAGCCCTTCATCCCTCACCCCTGCATCCCTGAGCACCGCATCCCTGAGCCCCGCCTCCCTGAGCCCTTCATCCCTCACCCCTGCATCCCTGAGCACCGCATCCCTGAGCCCCGCCTCCCTGAGCCCTTCATCCCTCACCCCTGCATCCCTGAGCACCGCATCCCTGAGCCCCGCCTCCCTGAGCCCTTCATCCCTCACCCCTGCATCCCTGAGCACCGCATCCCTGAGCCCCGCCTCCCTGAGCCCTTCATCCCTCACCCCTGCATCCCTTACCCCTGCATCCCTGAGCCCCGCCTCACTCAGCCCAGCACCCGTGAGCCTCGCCTGAGCCACAGGTGCCCCCCCAGGTGACTAAATGACTTAGAGCTGCTTTGTCTTTGGAGGAAGGCTGCAGAGCCAAGGAGAGGCAGATTGGAGACACAGATCTGGACCACACCGCGGTTCTGTTACTTACAATCCGAGCGTCCCCGATAAATGTCGTAACTGTCGGAGGCCCACCTTCCCAGGATATCAGCCCTGGCCGGGTAGCTCAGTTGGTTGGAGCATCCTCCTCATATGCCAATGTTGCGGGTTTGATCCCCGGTCAGGGCACATACAATTAAAACACCAATTAAATGCAAATGAAATAGCAATTAAAATACCAACTCAGCAAAAACACATGCAGCATTTGGCGCGTGACCACAGAGCGGAGAGGCAGTGATGGGTAATTTGTGAATAATCTTTGAGGAACGGAAAGTAAGAGCCGAGTTCCTGCTGTTTCGATCCCTGAAATTGTGTCCTGACTGCGCATCCTCCATGGGCCGATGGGTCTCCCGGCTCACGGGTCCACGCTCAACCACTGAGCCACGGGCCCGGGCTTTCTCTTTCTTTCTTTTTTTTAAAATATATTTTATTGATTTTTTACAGAGAGGAAGTAAGAGAGATAGAGAGTTAGAAACATCGATGAGAGAGAAACATCGATCAGCTGCCTCCTGCACATCTCCTACTGGGGATGTGCCCGCAACCCAGGTACATGCCCTTGACCGGAATCGAACCTGGGACCTTTCAGTCTGCAAGCCGACGCTCTATCCACTGAGCCAAACCGGTTTCGGCCTTTTTCTTTTTTTTAAGAGAACACTGAATGGAGGATGAACCCGGCTGAGGACGCATGCCTGTTTCCTGGGGAGAGGCTCCGCAAGGAAGGGGCACATGGTGCAGGAGGCCCAGGCAGACTGCCACCGTCCCTCCTTCTTCCTCTCCTTCCGGGCCCCGGGCAGGGGTCCTGCTGGGCCTCCAGCCTCCCAGTGGAGGCGCAGAAGCAGAGAGTCCCAGGACATCCCGCCACCAGGCCAGAGCTCTGCCCGGGAAACAGCGTCCGTCTCTAAGGAAGCGCCCACCGTTCACAGCTGAGGCCAGTCATGTCCCGAGTGGGAAGGATCTGTGACTTATTCTATCAGCACAGAAACCCAACACATAACACACGCAAAGCAACAGCTTTAATTCTACAGGAACAGAAGGAATCCGCCTTTTAGAAGAAAGAGCCCTATCAACCCAAATCGGAACGGTCAACTGTGATTTCCTCAGAATCTGCTTGTATTGCACGAGTGCTTTACCTCTGAACGCAATTTGAAACACACGAGAGGCTCTGCGTTCCACAAAACTCTCAGGGGCAGTGATAGAGAAGCAGTGGGCACTTTCCTGTTCTTGGTGTGGCTGTGGGGGGCTGTGGGGGGATATAG
>NW_006286246.1:4973846-4980672 GCF_000327345.1 Myotis davidii | reverse complement strand
GGCAGCTGTGGGGGGCTGTGGGGAATTGTGGAGGGGGCTGGGGGAGATGTGGGGGGCTGTGGGAGGTTTTGGGGAGCTGTGGGGGGCTATGGGAGGGCCTGAAGCAGGGCCTTTGGTCTTGAGGTACCTGCCCCAGGTGCCTGCAGGCGCAGCCCCTCCTACCAGCACACACATTGCCATTCATGTGCCTGGCAGGCCAGACCAGGGTGCCCGCACACGGCAGGAAGCCCTCGGAGACCAGGACACACAGGACGCTACCTTGGTGCAGTTCATTCCCTCGGTGGCAAAGTCCACAGCTTCCGGATTTGGTATAAAACTAAATTGGTGGCAGAGTCTGGGGTGGGCCGTGGCCCTCTCCGTCCACCTCCTACAGAGGGCACCTGGCTCTCCCTCCTCAGGACGGGGCCCACCAACGGGCCGGAGGGTCACCCAGACCAGCTCCTCTCCCATCGGCCCTCTGCATCCTGCCGCTCCCTCATTGCTGCCCAGGCAGCCACGGCCGCCCAGTGCGGACGTAGAAACAGGGAAATGGTGGGGCAGGCGATCGCTAGGTTACTCTTGAACCCCTTGGGCCCGAGCAGAGTGATGAGGGTGGCACTGTCAGTGATGTCACTACTGGTAGACAAGCTCCCCTGCTTCAGAGCAGACCAGCCAAGGGTGGAGCCCCGTTGCCGCACTCTGTGACCTTGGGCAAGTTGCTGAACCCCTCTGAGCCTCGATTTCCTCCTCTGTCAGTTGGGAGCGGCAATCATGCCTACCCCATTGGGTGGCTCAGATAAAAGGAGAGACAGCAGATGCATTGCCGGGCGCACAGCCTGGCGCTCCGTAAGCACCCGTCGATGTCAGTGCTGCCATCAGCTACTGGCACCGTGTCCCCGCCCCAGGAGTCCCTCCCTTTGATCTGTGTTTCCTCTCATCCCGAGGACTATAGCGTGGGAAGCGGCTTCTATTTCTTCTCAATTCACCCAGTGATATTACGTGAGCAGGGCCATTTCCTTATCCTACCACTTTTCGGCGATTGGATTCTTTACATACAAATCCTGTTTCGCTTTTCAAATTATGGTTGGTCTTCCTTTTTGAGCTTTTGACATGCACAAACCAAGTTAAATGAGCTACTTTATGCTGCGTTGACAGGAAAGCGAGCCTCATGGTTCCCGAGGGCCTTGTTGTGACCTGCACCGGGGGCCCCTCCCACTCACCGTCATGGATGAGGTGGCCGTAGGAGCTCACCCACCAATGTGGGGTTTCCACGTCAGGACAGGCTCTGATGGAAAGGAGGGGGACGAGGGAGGAAAGAAAAGACAGGGCTGAGTGGTAGAAGGGTGACCTGGGCACCGCCCCGGAGATGAGGGGCACGGCGGAGAGCTGCTCTGGGAAGAGAGGTCCACGCCGCTGTGCGAGGTGCTTGTGACAGACAGGGGCGCGTGGAGACCTCTCAGTGCGTGGTGGGAAACTAAGGCACAACATGGAGGTGTCTGTGTCTGCTGCAAGGCTCCTTTCCGAGCGCATGAGGCACTAGCAGAATAAAGAAACGCGTTCACACTATGGCAGTGGATTGCATAGCACCAGGGTGAGGTTTATCCTGGAGTGATGTGAGAGGTGGGTCCGGATACCAACCGGAGAGGATTCTGGGTGTCACCAAAAATGTAAGATCTCCCTCTAGTGGCGCTTTGAGAAAACTGCAGGCACATGACCCTTAGGGTAAAGACATTTGCTAGGGACTTGGTGGTGAATGCAGCCATCTGCAGGCACACACCATTACCTCCTGCTTTCTCCAGGCTGAAGAGGGGCTTCCTCTCCTTTTCTAGATGAGAGTCCAGAACGCCCCGTGGAACCTACGCGCTGTGGTTAATTTTATGATCGTATTTACTAGAACGGAATGTATCTTGATCCTCAGCATTTAAAATGTGCAACTACAGCGGACTTTTCATTGAAGTCACCACTGCTTCACATTTTGGGGATTTCGTGGTATTTTGTCCAAAGAAAGTTTAGCAGAGCAACTAGAGAAAAATTAATACCTGATCACATCACGAAGACTACATAGACCCCATCACCCGCTGGATGTGAAATAAAGAGGAAACAGCACGTGTGCCATCGAGTCATCTTGGCTTTATGTCTGGCAGCTCTTTTTCAAACACTGACATCCTTTGCAGCTGGGAGAACCCGTATGTTAACTTTTAAACTGGAAGTCGATCCAATTTCATGCTGTGAATATTGTGAGCACCCCAGTGCTCCCCTAAAGTTAGGAAGGGAAAACATAGCGGTAAACATTTCACACTTCAGAAGCCCTCACTTACAAGTCATCAGCACAGGGGACCGGAGCCCGGGGCTCACAGGAATAAACACTGGACCTTTGGACGGTTTTCTTGGCTCCCCTGCTAAAGGCGGGCTCTCCGTTCAGTGTGTGTCCAGCTCAGTCTCACGGGTAAATACGATGAGGAATTAGCGCTGGGCCAAAGGAAGTAACATTTTCGGTGACCTGTCCTGCTAGTCTCTCAGGTTGGTTTTTGTTTGTTTGTTTGTTTCCGTGGGAAGGAGGGTGAAAGCAGAATTCATTCGACGCTTGGGTGGATGTTAGTGGAACGTCCAGTCCATCTTATTTCCCACAGGCCACTCCGACATCGCCCACTCGGACCTCACCCAGAAGTTACATGAGGGCTAAGCCGAAGACAGAACACATTTAAGGTCAGGGTCAAAGGTAGTTGGTCTGAGATAATGCTCAAATAAGCACAGATACATTGAAAGCCACAGAAAGAGACCCAGAAGAGCCAACATGTTGGAAAGGGTCCTGGCCACAGTTTTACTGGCAACCCTGTGCTTGGCGACGGTGACTGAGCGTGGTGTCTTATTGGAGTTTACACATCACGCTCACACACGTCCCCATTGTCCGAAGTGCTCCAGGGGGCGGGCGGGTTGGCTTTAAGCAATGTGGGACTTTCAAACTAGGAGAGTTCAGATCTCGTCAGAATTTTGAGTAGAATCAAGGTAAGTAAATCTAGCCCCTGACTTAATGACAAACTGTGTCATGTATAAATTTAGGAAAATTGTAGCTTTTCTGTCTGGGCATGATCAAAATGGTGTAACTTTAGGTTAAGTTATTTCACAGTACCTCCTATCTTCTCAATTTTAGCGGGTTTTGGGAGTTTTAACACGGGTATTACTGACTCGGGAAGTTTTATAACTAGAAGGAGCTCAACACGCGATAAAGTCCTTTCCGTTTGCCAAGAGCATTACGTTTCTTCATTCCCACGTGTCTCCGGACGTGGCCGTGAAGCATGCAGGGGTGACCTCGGCCGGGCGAGGCGCCCGGGTCCGGCCAGAGCCCGTGTCACTCAGGCAGCCCCCGACAGAGGGACAGGACTTGTACCTCACAACCAACCCGTGCAAAGGCCTCCGTGACACAGGACACGCAGTTCTCTCTCGGGACACAGAAAAGCTCATCAGAACAAGGGCAACGAGTGCGCCGGAGGGTTGTTCTGGGGGGAAGGTAGGCGCTGCACGGGCGTCGCTCTGGGCCCCACTAGCGCCCCCAAACCACAGCTCTCCTCCTTGCAGACCCGCCAGCCCTCCTGCAAGAGGCCCAGCAGCCCCGCATCCCCGCGGCCAGCTGCCCTGCCCTCTGCTCAGGAGAAGCCCGCTGCCCGCCGGACGCACGCTCAGGACTGTGTGTGGAGGGAGGAGGTGGGGGTGCAACACGAAGGTGGCCTCTGGGTGCCTCCGCTCTCGGATCCCCTGAGATCCAGCAGAAACCCGATGGCGGGCCGCTGGGCTACGCAGTGGCACATGAGAGAAGAAGCCACTGCGTGTCAGAGGCGGTAACAGTGGCGAGCAGACCGCGCTCCGTCCAGGATGGAGTATTTCACAGGGACGGCTCGGGGAGCGTGTCCCCTACCGGCACAGATGGCGCGCAAAGGCTGAGCGATTCTTTTTCCAGACTTTGTGTCATGCTGTGGGAAGATATGGCGGAAATAAATACATTTTATTTTGCTGGGTGACATTTTTCCATATGATTTAATTATAGAGAGAAGGGCACGCAGAGAGCGTCACTATTAAGTGGGGCCCATTATGTGCTCAAGAGCAGATTCCGATCTTTTGCTGAGCACATTTTTGCAAAATAAATTGAGCACGCCATGTAAATAATATGACATTTGGTTGCAGTCAATTTGGTTTATGCATTTTGCCCAAAGGAACAGGTGATGCAAAGTTTAATTTGGCCCTCGTCCCCTTACTCCTAATAACTTGGCACAGTAAGCAGTTCGTGGGATATCAATACGCCAATTAACAAAATAATCTTTTCACGGCTGCGGCAATAAAGAGTTGATTCTCATCGGCATGTTTTGTGGTGCCGGTGCGGGCGAATGCGGCAGATAAAACAGAGGGGGGAGCGGGAGAGGGAGAACGGGGGAGGCGGTCGGCGGTGCTGGAGCAGATGTGAGGAAATGAGTGCAAACCGCTCGTGGGGGGTGGGGACCCACGCTGCCCGACCCCCTCTCCAGCCACTGTGGCCACAGGGCCGGGGCCTCCGGCTCACCTGACACCACGCAGCGGCCGCATGTGAGCTCTGTACTTGGATGCTGTCTTACAGTTGAATGTGAAGTTTTTTGATACATCCTGCACCTGACACAGTGGGTGGCAAACAGCAGATGGGTTGCGCGTACAATGATGCCTTCCTTCCCCTGTTTCCCCATCCCCACCTCCACGCCCCAGGGAGCTCCCCTGGCCTCTTCCTGGACCACCATGCTGACTCGGATGCCCTTTCTCTTCCCATTCCTGCGGCCCTCCCTCCTCCAGCCACATGGGCTGCTCTCCTGTTGGATGCAGCAGGAGGAGAGGACAGGAAGGGTGGAAATCCAGTGGGAGCTCAGAAGTCGGGTCATGAGCACCTGTGACTCTGCTGTTGGGAGGAATTTGGGGAGTGTTGGGGTCACTGCGGGACCAACGGGAAAAGAAACACACAAATGTGGCTTTGTTTCTGACTTGACCCAATTTTTACTTCTCAACGACTCTCCCTCAGTGTGGCCTTCAGGTTTAAAAATGACGATTTTAGGTCTTTTTTGGTCGGACTTTTTTTTTTTAAAGTAGAACTTTGTAGAATTTCACAATGATGTATGGAAACAAAAAATAATAAATTAAATCTGAAATAATATATATTTAAGCAATATTTGCTACCTGAGATTGCTCTTTAATGCATGACAACTTAAAAAGTAAATCCCAATATCTATTTACCTCTAAAATATAGTCCTCACAGATTTAAAACAACCCAGACCCATAAATCCCATTTCTCTTTGAAAATTCACCTTTGCAATTATTTGTTTAGCTTGTAGTGCACGATAAAAATTATCACTCACATCACGAGAAATGCAGGCTGAAGGCCTCAATCTGTTTTGCTATAAACTCCCTTGTAGATTTCAATGGTTAGTAAGCTACTGAGAACTTCTTTATATCTCATAGATGATTTCTACATTTATAAAATACGATGACAAAGTTAGAGACAAGAGCTAAATCATATAACAATGTGGACAATAATGTTTTGATACTATTAAAATGGTCAGCATTGGAATCTGGCCTAGAAATGGAGTAGACGAGAAGTGGTTAATTGGCAAGTACGTGTGAGAGGGTTAAAGACCCCCCCGGAGGAGGGGGGCCGCTGGCCCGTATAGAACTGTGTGCACGGAAGCGCCCAGTTATTTCCCGAGAAGGTGGTCAGGCCCTGCTTTCCTCCTACCCTCCCCCTGCAGCTCCACACCCTCCCCCTGCAGTTCCACGCCTTCCCCCTGCAGCTCCATGCCCTCCCCCTGCAGCTCATGCCCTCCCCCTGCAGGCACTGGTCTCCTAGGGAAACTTGGTGGCATCAGAATAACATTAGCCGCCTGATGAGATCCGAGTTAGCCTTGCTGCGTGGTCTCCACCGAGTCCGAAGGCCCCAGTTACCCCCGCACGTCCCGGTCCCACTGTGCTGACCGAGTCCGAGATCGGGCCTCTGCTTCCATCAATCGCTGTGGCTCCGCTTTCACCGTTGGGACAGGAAGGTGCGCGCTGCACCTCGCTTTGCTGGGCCTGGAGCCTTGACTGGCTCCCGCCGGCTCTGGGGGCTGCAGTCCTACTGTGGGTGCTCTTGGCTGCATGTCACTAGCAGCTGGGAGGCTTGGAAAGGTGCCGGCACCCAGGCTGCGCCCAGACCCAAGTCCTGCGGGACGGGACCTCGGGGAAAATGGCATGGCCAGTTCAGAGGGACCTCTTTTGTCGCATCGGAAGGACAAGGAAAGAAAAGTGAGGAAACTAAGGGAGCTGGAGATTGCGCCGTGGACCCCGTGACTCAGCTCATGCTGGGGCGCTGAGGGGCCGGGTGACTGCAGAACAGGTGGGAGTGCCAGTCAGCACCAGGGCTCTTAAAGCTTCCTTTGGCCCCGGCTGGTGTGGCTCAGTAGTTGAGTGTTGACCTATGAACCAGGAGGTCACGGTTCGATTCCCAGGTTGTGGGCTCGATCCCCTGTGAGGGGCGTGCAGGAGGCAGCCGATCGAGGATTCTCTCTGGTCATTGATGTTTCTCTCTCCCTCTGCCTCCCTCTCTGAAGTCAATAACAATGTATTAAAAACAACAGCAAACTTGCCATGGGATTTCGATGCCCAGCCAGGCCTGGGGACGGTCCTCCGGGCTTGACTCTGATGCCTGGTTTCCAAGGTCAGCTGCTGCTTCTCCTGGCTGCGCCCCGCTTAGCAGAATGGACCTCATGGTAGATCCCCACCTGTCCTGACCTCGCTGTCCTGGCCCCTCCGCTGGGATGAGCCCCGGCAGCTCGCGGGTGACCACAGCCCTTCCTTGTGG
>NW_006286246.1:4968052-4973812 GCF_000327345.1 Myotis davidii | reverse complement strand
CATCGTGCTCTTGGAAGGTCTACCTCTGGTCTGTTCCACCCGAGAGATGGAGACTTAATAAAATGCCATGGGAATCCCTTTGGAAAGATAAAGCCACTGTAATCGATGTCTGTAATTCTGTTCCCTTTCTCACCCTTCAACACGCTGCCCCTGCGTGTGGAGAGGCCCACACAGCTCAGTCCTGGCCTTAGGGGGCTGTGCAGTTCACGCTGCTAGTCCAGGAGCCTCAGGACAGACCCCCGCCCAGCCTGGGCGTTAGAGGGTGCCCAGGGCAGGATTCCAAAGGAAGAAGGTTTTAGACTCTTGGACCCCCGGGGGACGGGAGGGACGGTCCATAGCTGTTAAAATGAAACATGTGCGTCCTACTCTTTTTTTTTTTAATATGGAACACTTCACGGACTTGCGTGTCAGCCGTGCGCAGGGGCCATGCCAATCTTCTCTGTATCGTTCCAATCGTAGTGTGTGTGCTGCTGAAGCGAGCACATGTGCATCCTGTTCTTACTACTAAGAGTGTATTTTTCAGAGGTTTCCACGCAAATGCACAAAAGATATGCACCCTCACAAAATACAAGTCCTGATATTGTTCTTCATGGCGAGATGCTCAACGTAACCTCCACGCCCACCCGAAAGGAGGAGGAGTGCACGGGTGGAGAGCCACGCACAGGAGCCCATGCTGCCTTTGAGTGAGCGAGTCGATCTAAGTGTCCTGGCATGGAATGTTCTCCAAGGCACTGCGTTACGTGGGGTAGAGAAAACCCAAAATGAGGAACACAGGAGACAGCACCCCGCTTCCTTGTGGAAACCAACGCTCTCAACAAGGCTTCTCTCAGGAAGAAGGCTGCACGGCACCCCTTGGGGAACGTCAGGATCCGCCTCACGAATGAAGACTCAGGCACAAGGGTATTGGCAGGGTAGAGTCGGTCAAGCAAGAACCAAATTCTGGAGGCACTTCAACTCCAGGCTGTGAGCTCGAACAAGACAGAAAAGACAGCAGGGGCCAGGAGTCCTGGTGTTGGAGGCCTGGAGGGGCAGGCTGGGGTGGGGGGGAGGCTTCCCGGAGATGAGAATCCTGGGCCTGCCCCTCCCCACTGAGCCCGGCAGGTCAGACGTCCGGGCTGGAGCCGCCTCATCTCGACAGAGGATGCTGAGGAGTAAAGACAACCCAGCAGAATCCCCAAGATGCAGCCTGCTGAGCATGATGGCTGCGGAGGGAAGAAGTCGGGATGTCCTGGGAACTCCTCCAAGAAGAGAGGGCTCTGTCCCCTGGAGCACACGGAGGGGAACTGAGCTGAGCACTTATCTCCTCAGCAAGTTTCAAGGTCAGTAACTCTGAATTGGGGCTGGGAGGCTGGGAGGAAAATTGAGTTGTGGGGCAAAATAGTAACGGCCTGACTTAATTACAAAAACGCCTCGCTGCCCTGTCGTGATGTCAACACTACGCCCGCTGCAATTCGGGCTCTTGTAAAGGGGCTATTTTCTTAAAATTCAGGACAAAAGCCATGCCATTTATGGACGCATCCGTATATTTTAGTGAGTGCAATGGATTAGAAGGGAAAAAAGTAATTATTCACCAACAGGCCGGCCCCCATTATCTCAGTCTTGGTGACGGCGAGGCTCAGCGTGGGAAGCAATACGCATATATTCGAGTTAACTCTGTGGGAAACTGAATGTCCTGGACATTAAACACACTTGACAAGACACCTTGAGGTGCAGAGAGGACGCTGAGTCAGGAGCAGCAGAGCTCAGCCTGGTGACAGCTTTGAGGTGGGTGGATTTTTGCGTTTTATGGACACACCTTCACTGTTGTTTCCTGGTTATTAAAGTGGCTGGAGAATCTTTATGATGTTTTCTGGTACACTAACTCTGTCGAAATTAAGAAATCTCATCAGGCTAGAGCGTCCACAAAACACAAGTGATGACAATGACTCACACCTTGGGCTTGATGGTGGACAGATCACAGAGTAATTTCTTTGGTCTGCGCCTCATACCTAATCATGGCTCTTAGACATGGAGCACTGCTAATCTATATATATATAAAAGCCTAAGCAACCGTTACTGCCAGTCGACCGAACAACTGGTCACCTGGTCACTATGCCATGCACTGACCACCAGGGGGCAGACACTCATCACAGGAGCTGCTCCCTGATGGTCAGTGCGCTCCCACAGGTCACAGTTTGATTCTCAGTCAGGGCACAGGCCTGGGTTGCAGGCTCCATCCCCATTGTGGGGTTTGCAGGAGGCAGCCGATCAATGATTCTCTCTCATCGTTGATGTTTCTCTCTCTCTCTCTCTCTCTCACGACCTATAACTATGTGATGTAAATAGAATGCCTTCCATATGCAATGCATAGCATGCTTTCCACAGTCCATTTTCAAACGCTGATTTCCTCGAGGGTGGTAATTGCCTCCAGTAACTTAACGGGCGGGATCCCCTGGGGAGGGACCTTGGGCTTGTTCACTGATGTGGTGGCTTGGCACCTGTCATGTAGGCGACCACGGGACATAGATCGTGCACGTGTGAGATGTGTGGTTAGAGATGTGGTTGCCAGACAAGCCACAGGATGCCTACTGACTTTAATTTCAGATAAATAGCACACATGTCTCAGCATGTCTCAAATATGACATGAAATACACTCATACTTAGAAAAAAGTATTTGTTGTTCATCTGGAATCCAGATTGACTAGACATCACGTGGTTTTCTGTTTGTTTGTTTGTTTGTTTGTTTTAAAAATATCTTTATTGATTTCAGAGAGGAAGGAAGAGGGAGAGAGAGAGAGATAGACACATCAATGATGAGAGAGAATCATGCATTGGCTGCCTCCTGCACGCCTCCCACTGGGAATCCAGTCCACAACCCGGGCACGCGCCCTGACCAGGAATTGAACTGTGACCTCCTGGTTCAGTGGTGGATGCTCAACCACGGAGCCCTGCTGGCTGGGTCATCCATGGTTTTATTTGCTAAACCCAGCAAGGTTACACTGCACGTAAGCAGGCGATATGTCCACACACAATGATTTCTGGTAAATCCATGTGGCCTATTTAATTCCTTTCATTCTTCACAGTTTTCAGATACTTTTGTCTGCCTGGTAGTGAGGAGGTGAGGGTTTCCCCAGTAGCCCCCTCTGCAGTACAAGCTACGAATGAGGAAGGGTCCACGCCACTTAGGACGCCTGCGGACTCCCTGAGCCAGTGACAACGAACCTCTGACATTTTTTTGGTTGATTTTTCTTTGTTAAATGGCATTTAAATATATAGAATCAATATCAAACATATAAGTCTTTGTTTTACTATGGTTGCAAATACCAGAGTGAAGTTAGGGTTTTTCAAAATGCTGACACGCCGAGCTCAAAAGGTTCACCATCACTGCCCTGAGCTGTCACAGGCCTTTCTCATCCTTCTCCTGAATTCGAGGATGCTGACCATCTACTCGTCACCCCCGCGGCAGCGCTGGAGGACACATGGCCGCAGTGCACCCCCGGGAGCCATCCATCCTGCCCGACCTTTCCGGCTGGCCGGGCGGCCGTGAGCTTATGCAGCTGCAGCACCTCTGAGCTCGGGTCTCCGCTGCATGAGGCGCTTCTCCAGGCACCACCACTGGCCCCGGCGTCCCAGAGCCGAGGCCGAAGAATGGGCTCTTCCCACTCTCCCTGAGCCCCGGGACGTCCCCACGGGAGACTGGGATGGGGAGGGGGCAGGCGGGGGAGATGCTGAAATGCTCTTCCCCAGGCCATTGTAAGTGCCCGCCTTCCCGCAGTGCTGCCGCCACTGGCTCCTGAGGTTTCCGGCTGTGGTTGGGAATCTCCTTTCTTCTTCCCAGCCGTGCTCATGGCGGGAGCTGCTGCCGCTGACGGCTCCGTCTGAGGAAGGAGGACTCCAGGCAGCTCCCGCTCCAGGGCAGGCGTGTTGCTACGTCAGGAAACACCTGCTCTTTTCCCGGTTGTACTCAGTCTTCACTGGCCAAACTCTTCCTCTTCCCCCAAATCCAACTGACTTCCTTTACTATTTTGTGTTGATAGGGTTATTACTGCGCACGAGCGGCTTGCCTTGTCTTTATTGACGTCCATTGCATTTAACTGGGCCGTCCATCAGTTTGTCCAAATCATGTTGGGCTCTTCCAATTACCCAGTGCTCTGGGCTCTACACTGATGTGGGAAATTCTCCCTTTTAGAAATTCTAAGAATTCACATGATTACACTGGAAACAATGACAAGATGGATAATTTGGTATTTTAAGATACGTCACCTAGAACTGCACGCCGAATGCCTTGGAAAGCAATTCTGGACGTGCTGGCGCAGGCAGGTGGGTGGCTATTGACAAAGGCCGGGAGCAAAGGGAGTCAGCCATCATGGGAGGGTCTCAGGAGGGCGCATGGGCCGGCTTGTTCCACCAGGAAGCTACTGCCTCACACGCTCCCCGGAACCACCCCTCACTCCCACAGTCATTGGAAAGGGGAGGACAGTAAAGGGGGAGGGGAGCACTTATGCAGGAGCTAAGCTGGCGGCCATACAGACCTGTCAGTCTAGCCTGGGAAAGGATCGGATTGGATAAGAGACACCACCCTGGAAGACCTAGGAGATGGATTGGTTAGAAGGCGGGCCCAGCGTAAACCCACAGAAAGCTTAGGAATTGATTGCTTATGTTGAAAAAGCACCTGGTCCCTCTCAAGCCCGAGGTGATATAATCCCAGCTAAACAAGCCTCTCTCCCTCGGGTATGAAGAAACAAGACTGAGAAAGAACCTTTGCCCGCCCTGCTTTCCTGCCCAAGAGACTCAGGTGTAAGAACCTGCTCCAGGGAGGGAATCTCAGGATGCAGCCTGGGCCTCATTTAAATTAAGTGCGGTGGACGGAGGGGCTTCAGACAGGGCCCTGTTCGCTGGACGGGCCCTGTGTGCCATGGTCTGAGTTGCCTGCAAGAATTTCCCTGCCATGTGTGTTCAGCTCTTCCTCAACTACCTCTAAATGGCCCTTTCTCACTTCTGAACCCTAATACCCCGTCTTCCCCCCTTTTCTCTTCTCCAAAATGCCTCCCAATGTCCAAATATGTATCCCAATGTGGCCTCCCGTCTCTGGAATTCTCATGCTTGTGTGAATTCCCTGTGCACATGGAATTCCTCCTGTCGATCCCCTCTGCTCGTTTGGGTGTTAGCCCAGCGAGGAGAGCTCAGAGCAGGAGGTGACGGGTTCGTTCCTGGTAGCCTCCCAGTGGGAAATGGAGCGGGAACTTTTCAGTGTTTGGGGCTCTGGATGTGCAGGCCAGGCCACGGAGCTGCCCCTCAGCATCCTGGACACTTTGGCTCTAATGAATATGCAGATGAGCATTGCGCCAAAGCAAATGGTCCGGGCAGGACAGACCGGGCAGTGACCCTGGTGCAGCAGGGTCCCAGGAGGCGTTGGTTCTTCCTCCCGAGGGAAGACGCTGGGGCCTCAGAGGCGCCTTCAGGAAAGGCCACCGACCGTCGCCAAACAGCATCTCCGCTGTTCTCAGACTAATTAGTTAGAGATGAAATAAGACTCGAATGTAGCATCATCTTAAGTTCACAATATTTTCCGTAATTAAAACAGGTCATTTAGAAAAGTCACTGCCCATTGTGCAAACTTCTACTGCCGAGGAGAGCTGGGCTGGCAGCGTCTTCCCGTCGCGAGGTGCTGTTTGACCGTCAAGTTCCGCACCCGCCGCTGGGCGTGCCCTCGGGAGCGGCCTGTGGGCTCGCAGCCAGCGCTGAACCCAGACCGGCGTTAAACACACACACAGGGGACTT
>NW_006286246.1:4967413-4967950 GCF_000327345.1 Myotis davidii | reverse complement strand
TGCAACAGACCTGGAAACTCCTAACGTTGGTTTCATTTCACACTTCATTCTGGAAATGTAGTTTTGATAATATTTAAGTTCAATTAAAAACATGGAGACTATGGTCCTGGCTGGCATGGCTCAGTGGTTAGAGTTTTGGCCCATGGCACCCGAGGGGTTGTAGGCTCCATTCCGGGTCAAGGGCATGGACCTGGGCTGCGGGTTCGATCCCTGGCCCCTGTTGGGGCGAATGCAGAAGCAACCAGTGTGTCTCTCTGACATTGGTATTTCTCTTTCTCTCTCTTCCCCTCTCCCTTCCACTCTCTCTAAAAATCAATAGGAAAGCATATCCTTAGGTGAGAATTTAAGAAAAAAAAGACTACGTGTATCATTTTTCTTGGGCCAAAATATGTTTTAGTAGATAAACTCAAAATTTCCAAAATAAAGTCACTATGTGCCCGAACCCAGGCCCATGTGCCGATGGGGGTGGCAGTGAAGACTCGCCTCCGGGAAAGCGCACTCACTCCTGCCGGCTGTCCTGACTGGGACACGCAGCGT
>NW_006286246.1:4938714-4967352 GCF_000327345.1 Myotis davidii | reverse complement strand
GCTGACCGGCAGGGACACAGGGAAAACGCCTCCCCGGACGCTCGCTTGCTCGTGGGGGGCTGTCTTTCAGGCCTGGGACAGAACCCCGTGGGGAGGACGTGGACACATGCAGACAGCTGTGTGCGCCGGAGGGAGGAGGCCGCGGGGAGCAGCCTCGCGCTGTGGAATTTGCTGTCCCGTTTTCTCCTTGGCAACGCGCTAAAAAACATACGTTTTAAACAACCGTCTAAAGAGCAGGGAATTAAAACAAACAGGACGCCCAGGACCGCACTGTTTCCTTCCGGCGGAGCACAATGGTGATGTCAGCTCTGCCAGGCAGGCCTTTAGGATAAAGATTCTATTTCTTTGCAAATAAACATCCAAAATATTTATCGAACTGCAGTCATGTTAAAACAATCGAGCATTTTTCAGGGGTCATGCCTTTTGTGGGATGTGGAAACTTAAAATATCCATATATAATTTACTTACGATTTCTCATAGAAAAGAAAACAATTTGATATAGTCAAATAGCCAATAAGAGATTTTTTTTTAAATCTTTAAGAGATCTGAAATTGGTTTTTGAAGTTTCAGGGTAGAATAAAGACCCTAAACCGATAATGATAGGATAAAAACCCAGCACAAAACAATGATGCTTTGCCATGATTTTTATTAAATTTATAATGAAAAATTTTCATCCCACCAGTATTGATTTACCCCACTGCAGGCCCCGCGCTGGGCTCAGGAATTTAAGGCCCTCGAACATTTTAACATGGATCGGCCCAGATCCCGGCAGCCAGGGAGGGGCCACCAGGCAGGAGGGAAGGGTGACCTGCACCGTGCCACGTGCTGGGGTAGGTCATGGCCCCGGTGCCGGTGGGAACACAGGGGGTGCAAACAATGCCGCCGGTGTCCCCCGTGTGGGGGTGGGAGGAGGGTAACCTGAGCCTGGGACGGTCCCTGAGGAAGGAGACACGCGGTGAGCGTGGAGTAGAACTGGTGGGGACAAGAGGGAGGACACTCCTGCAGAGAAGACGAGGAAACGGAGGCCAGAGGTGAGGGGAGGGGCAGACGTGCGCGGCCAGCAGGAGCAGTCAGGGAAGGAGTGGCCTGATGTCCGCCGAGGACTGGCCACAACCACCACAGGGACGCTCACCTGGTTCCCACCCAGTGCCTGGCCCTCAGGATGCGTCCGGGGTTCACTATTTCCTCCTCCCCGCCTCCCCATCGCCCTGTGTGGTAGTTATGATTACTGCCCCATTGCAGAGGGGGCAACACTGAGGCACAGAGAGACCCGAGGAGCACGTCCAACGTCACAGAGGCACGGAGGGCCGCCAGTGCCCGCAAGGCAGTGGGCTAGCCCGGCACCCTGAATGGCTTGAAGGACCTTGTCAGTTTGTGGGTCAAGGGCCAGGGGTGGGGGCAGGGACGTAAAAACCCCCGTTAGGAAACGATTGAAATGGGTGGGCAACTAGGAGGGACTGAACGAAGGCATGCCGAGGGAGACGCTTGGGAAAAAGGGAACATTTTATAATTTAAGAGTGGGAGTCCCGGGGACAGAGGTGTCCTGGGTGGCCCGTGTCTCCCGGAGGAACGGGAGTGGGACGGGGGCTCCCTGCCAAGGATGCCAGGAGATTACCACCCGCGCTCCGTGGCTGACGGGGCAGGAGAGGGGTGAAGGGTTCCAAGGCGAGGACAGACTCTGGCCGGGGTCGGACCATGTGCCAGGTGGCGTGACGCAGGCTCATTTGCTGAGGATTGTCGTGAGGACTAATGGGACAGTCTCCGCAAAGCAACTGGAGGTGCCTGGACTGAAGCCGCTATGAGAAGAACCGTGTGTGTCCTCCCTGAAGCGGCATTTTAAAAACCGGTTAGTTTGTGAGGCAAAACAGAACAGATTGGCCTGGAAGATGTGCTCGCCCCGTGAGGCGTGACGCGGCTCTCCGCGTGTAAGGAGGCCACCCCCACCCCGTCAGGGACAGCGGCCGACGGGGACGAGCGAGGTCCGGCCGCTGGAGTCACCTGTGACAGGGAGAGAAAGGAGACCCGACAGGAGGGCACGTGACAGGCAATGATCAGGATTTTCTGGGAAAAATGCAGAGATTTTCCTTCCTGTCGGACAATATGTCACACATATGGCACGGCGCCTCGCTTGATACAACATGTAGCAGCGGAGAAGGAGACAGATGGCGGCTTCATGGCTCCGCCTTATGAATTCCCGGGCCGTGAGACCGAGGAGCTCACAGTTCAGGGGATGGGCTCCGTGTCGGTTTTGGGGAGTCGGCAGAACGCATCGGCGGGGGAAGGGCCCAGGGCGGGAGGAGGACCCCCATCGCCTTTGGTGGCTGATGCTCCTGCGGCGACCAGGCCGTGGTGGGTTCCCGGTAGGGGACAGGCCTGGAGAGGGCGCCGCCTGGTCTCCGTGGGTGCTGTGCCCAGGCCCCTGGAAGGAAGCCGAGGGGGAAGGGACGGGGACGATGGCCGGGAACAGAGGGCTCTTGGACTTCCCAGCAGTGTCAGAGCGTAAGCACCTGTGCGGAGCCCGAGAGCGCACGGGAGGGAGAAGGGAACGGTAGCGGAAACCGCCAGATGTTGGTCATTTCGGTGGCTTTTGCTCCTCACGGGGCCCCTTCTTTCTCTGTGGAGCCATTTGTGGTCTGATGTCACTGTTGCTACGGACACTCTCTAGCTTTGTGTTTGCCTAGAGCCGCCTCCCCTCCGCCCAAGCCTTTCACTGCTTTCTGTGCGGAAAGTCCAGATTCAGCACTTTCGTCCTCTCCCAGAAACGACACGGAGAGTTCTGCATACAGAAACAACAAATGGCTATTACTGGCTGAAATCTCTTCCCCCCAAGCACCGGGCAAATGCTTTACAAACATTATCTCCTGCAAGCCTCAAGCACCCCTATGAAATCAATAGCACCGCTACACACATTTGATAAGAAAGTGGAATTTAGAGAGGTTAAGTAATTTGCCTGAAATCACGCCGACAGTATAACAAGCGGAAGAGAGGCCTGCAACCTCTCAGATCCCAATTCCTGGAAAAGGGTGATGTAGCCGGGGAAGGAAAAGGCTTTCTCTGCAGACGTGCTGAAGCTAAGGACTGACGCCGGCTGCTTCTCCTGGGTATGCCGGCAGGACGCACATCCAGCCACAGGTGCGCTCCTTGGAGGAGCGGAGGGAGACCTGCGGCACACTGAAGAGGAGGAGGAGGTGTGAAGCCAGAGGCAGAAGCCAGAGTGATGCTGCTGCCAGCAGAGGAATGCTGGCAGCCACCAGAGGCTGGATGAGACAGGGCACTTTCCGGGGGCGCTGCTGACAACTCATTCCCGCCCCGTGAAACCGACGTCGACCTTCTGTCCTCCAGAGCCGTGAGAGAAAGCCTTGAGTCTGAAGCTACCAAGTTTGTGGCCACTTGTGATGGCCACCACTGGACAGTAATGCAGGCAGTGTGAGGTAGGATGTGGCCAGTCACTGTGACCAGGGGTGGGGAACCTTTTTTCTGCCAAGGGCCACTTGGATCTTAAATATATTTTATTGATTTTTTACAGAGAGGAAGGGAGAGGAATAGAGAGTTAGAAATATCAATGAGAGAGAAACATCGATCAGCTGCTTCCTGCACACCCCAAACTGGGGATGTGCCCACAACCAAGGGACATGCCCTTGCCTGGAATCGAACCTGGGACCTTTCAGTCCGCAGGCTGACGCTCTATCCACTGAGCCAAACCGGTTAGGGCCCACTTGGATCTTTATAACATCATTCAAGGGCCACACACAATTATCAGCTTAAAAACGAGCCTGCCATATTTGGTCAAACATTTAACTAACTCACCCTAATGCCTTGGCAGGGCCAGACCAAATGATTTCTCAGGCCGGACGTTCCCCACCCCTGCTCTAGAACCATGTTTTCACCAATACTCTGGGGATAAAACAGTGATTTTTGGATGGCTCTAGAAATGGCTCATGGAACTGAGCAGCACAATACAAATCTAGAGCGGGGAGACTATGGCAGTCACCCAAGTAGGACCAAACATTTGAATGATAATGAACGTTTCAGCTACAGTTTTATTCAGTGGCACAGTTAACAGGTGGGGATTAGAAAAAACGCACTAGCACTGATTACATTCCTACATCACTGGCCACCTGATTCACTGTTCCATTCCGGAGTAGAACTGTCAGAATTCATCCCTGGCTGTAAACAGACCGTTTTCAGTTATTGTTCAGACGCCCACGCGTGACCTTTCAAATCCGAGCGGAGGTGTTAAACAGGATCTCTGAAATTGCTTGATAATTCAGGTCAGTACCACGGACAGTGCATGACGGGTAGGTGAGACATTTCCCTCAGCGAGATGGCTGCGTGCGGCCTGCTGTAAGTTTGCAGCGTGTGGCCCTCAGACCTGCTAATCCCCCTGGCTCCCCCAGGGGCTTTCCCTTCCCCATCTGAGCAGGTGTCCTGGCACTGGCCTCCGCCTCCGGCCTGGACGCAGGGGGGCTGGGCTCCCAGGCGGGAAAGTCATGTATCTGAGCCAGGGTTTCCTCACCCATCACATGGCAACTGTCACGCCCCTTCGGGTCACGGCGAGAAGCGTGAGATCCTCTGCAAACAACCTGCTCAGGGCCTGGGCCATGCAGCCGGGGCCCGTGTGGATCCCGACTCTCATTCGCCAGCAGTTGCTCCAGCTGCAGCCTGTGTTCCCGCCTCCCGGGCGCCCCGGGAGGGTTAAGGGAGCCTCCTCATGCAGCGCCGGCGCTCTCTGAGGCTGTGTGAGCCACGGCGGTGTGGTGACAGCGTGGCTGGGCGGAGACCAACCCTGATCCTGCCATCTAGCTCCCGGCTCCAAGGAGGCCGCGGCTTTCCTGGGGTGAGGGGCGTGAGCAGGATGGGCCCCGGGGTCTGCGTGCTCTTTCTGGGGCAGCACGGTCCCTTCTGTCTGTCCCGTGTGGGGTCTTGAATCGGTGGAACTTTCCTGAGGATCTCCCTGGGTTAATTCAACACCGCCTGGGAATAAGGCCGCATTGCTCTTGTGTTTATTTATTTCATTTTATTTTTCAAAAATGTATTTTTATTCCATTCAGAGAGGAAGGGAGAGGGAGAGAGAGACAGAAGCATCATCAATGATGAGAATCATTGATCGGCTGCCTCCTGCACGCCCTCCCTGCCCCCACCGGGGATCCAACCCTCAACCCAGGCCTGTGCCCTGACCAGGGATCAAACCATGACCCCCTGGTTCATAGGTCGACGTTCAGCCACTGAGCCACGGGGGCGGGGCCTCTGGTGTGTTTAGCGGGCTGGGGAATGAGATGACAGTGAGGCGGGCAAGCCAGCCACAAAGCCAAGCAGGGAGGCGCGATTTGGGGAATGTATTCCGAAAGGGAAATGTGTTTGGTCCATGCACGTGTTGTGGGTCATGGACAGTGACGCAGTTTAAATTCGTCTCCAAAACGCGGAGGCGCTGAGAGGGCAGGAGACGCGTGCACGAGGCCTAAGCAGACACCCCCCAAGGGCGCTCCCTCAACGACCGATTTCCGTGGGGACCACAGACAACAGCCTTATTTCCCGTTTCAAGACTACTGCCGCTCCAGGGCCATCGTGAAAGCTCTGCTTGTTTTTTTCACGTCAAAACACTTCAAGTAGAACGAGATTCCTTATGATTTTTCTTCAAATCCCCCCCCCCACAAACAGGTCACAAACGCTCGTCTTTTGAAACAGCAGGGCCTCGGCGCCCTGGGATTTGGGGAATCTGGTGTTCACGACGCAGATCCTTCCTACGCTGTTCACGCATTTAGAATGCACTTTAAATTAAAACAAAACAGAAACGTTTCCCATCTCTTCCAGATAGCTTAATTCATCGCATCTGATTTTCTTTAAAAGTATGCCGTTGCATAAATTATTCAAAATCAAGTGCGTTGATTGGCATAAAATGGATTTTTCACTAGTTCACTCAGTAATCCCCGAATTGGCGAAAAATCAAGGTGTGGTACGACAGTTTCAGTTATAATCAAATACATTTAAGAGATTATGTTATAAAAAAAAATCTAAGAACTATAGTAAACAGCAAAGTATTTTTAAAAAGTGAATTTTAACTAAAGCTATACAAAACCTTCATGGGAAAAATATTTAACCATGAATGAAGTACAAAGAGAATGAAATGAATAGAGATGTGATGTTTTTATGAATGGAAAAATTCGGCCTCTTAAACATGTCAATTTCCCACACAGTCTAACAGACTCAGAGCGATTCTACAGGATAAACCCCAGGGAGGCCTGTCACGGGCCGACAAGCGATCCTCACGCCCACGTGGAGGCACGAGAGGCCAGAAGAGGCCGGGTAACGGGGGAGGAGGAGGCGAGGGGAGGGCACAGACAGTGATGGGAGCACACGCGGCGGGCGCTGGCTGTTAGCGGGAACTCAGGGGCGAAGGCCCGGGAGCGCGCCGCCCAGCAGCGACATCGCACAGCAGCACGCCAGCCGCACCCTTCAGAAAAGTGCAACGTGGACAGAGATCAAAGTGTGAGGCCCAGAGCCTCACGTTGCAAAACTGCTGCTGCTTCAAAGCCGTCGTGAAATCCAGTGCCACGTGCCACCGCCAGACCAGGCCCGTCAGACGCGCTGTCCACCCTCCTCCAGGCCCTGCCGCCGTCAGTGACCGGACTCTGGGGCCGCGTGGAGCCTGTCCCTGCCACTGCGGACCAGAGTCCCCCTTCTCCCCTTTTATCGGGACCTGCCCAGCGGTAGCCTGATGACCGAGAGAATAAGTAAATCTACTGTTTCTTAAGCCACTGAATTTGGGGGAGGGGGGTCTCGATTCCGTTATCTTGGCACAGGCGAGCTTAACCCAACTCGCTGCTCACCAACTGGGCACTGGGCAAAGGCAGCCACGAAAACTTACCCGGACGTGACCTTCCCTCATCCCTGTTCCCTTCCCTCTCCACCAAGCCTAGGGAGCAGCTTCTAAAATGACACATCCTAGTGCACACCCAAGGGATGTAGCGCCCACTGTGGAGTGAAATAAAGCTGGCGCCCCCGCCCCCAGCAACCGAAGTGGATACTGAACACAAGGAAGACGGACGCAGGTGCATTTCCCGGACTTCATGCACGCCAGGCAGAGCCCAGGAGTGATTGGTCAGTGGATATGGGGTGGGCAAAAGTAGGTTTACATAATACAAGTAAATGATATGCTAATCAACCCATCCACGTGAACACAAACATAACTGTGTTTCGTGGACTCACCCCTGTAGACCTACCCTTGCCCACCGCTGTCCAGTTCCTGCCAAGGAGACGGGGAGTGGGTGGTGTCAGAAATGCGGTTCTCTCCTGTCTGCTCCCGCCTGCTCGTCACCCGCAATGCCTAGTTTCTGTCCCTAGGGGGCGCTGCCACTGGCCTCGCTGGACTATTGCAGGGTTGTGAGCAACCACTTAGAGAGCCCCGAGCAACATGCGATGGAAGAAAAACCTGCTGGGTGCTTCATTGAAGTAGAAGTTGGGCTTCAAGAGGGAAAGTTGCTCTCATTCACTCTATAAATAAGGATTCTTGGCATTCAAATTCTCCTCTTGTTTTCCTTGCAAGAGATCCTTTCATTGTGCGAGGACTAGAAGGTCTGTCCTATTGTTTGAATAGGTGATTGATTACATTTATTGATGAGCACACTCAAAGGAATGCTACTAACACAGCTACTTTTAAATGAAATATACATTTACTAACTAGATTTCTACCAACTGACATAAATGAAACCAGCCATACTCGTGAAAATAAATGAAACATTTTTTTCCTATGAAATAAAATAAATCTTATTTTTGAGTCCACAGGGATTTAACTTCATTAGTATATTAAAAATTAATATGCATTAGAATAGTATTACCGTGTAATGCATTACTGACTTTAACTAGACAAACCAACCGGCGTCTTTCTGAAATCTTATTGTGGCAGTCGCTGTGCGTGGCTGGCGAGACAGCGATCTGAATGTGAGCCTTGCTCTCTCTGTCCATGTTCTGGATCTTCTAAGATACAACCGACTCGGCGTATTTAAAGAATAAATTAAAAAAAAATTGAACAAGCTTACTGAGCACACGCCGGGGATGAAAGGCTTTTCAAAATGTAAGCGAGAAGTTTACATTACGCGGCGAGCTCTCAGCACATCTGATACCACGCATTTCTTACCTCTCTGATCCCACACTCGCTGCTGAGGGAGGCGAGAAGCCGCGGCTCCATCCACAGCGAGGGTGCTGCCCACCCACACCCACCCTCCTCGGGCTTCTGCGAGACAGCACCCACGGAGGCCAGACAAGAAGTTTATTGTTTCGGGGTCCAGGAACACACTTTAGGAAACACTGTTAGAGCCTGAGCTACCAGAACCATCTATAGATTTTAGGTGTTTTCCTCAATATTTTGAATTATCTTTAGATTATTTAGAATGCTCTTATATTTAACCTTTAAATACACACCATCTAGGTTTCTACTAAAAGAACAGATGATATGAAATATCTACTAAATTTTATCATTGCGACTTTTATTTTTATATATTCGTTCTAGTGGCGAGTGTGACGCGACTCTTCCACAACTGGCACACCTCATGTGCTCGCCCTGCCAGGGGCTCAGGCCTCAGAGCCTGAGGGCCACGGCACTGACCACTCCGCGCAGCAAATTAGGTTCTAGAACTCCCGTGCTTATCGCTCGGATTTTTAAGCAGCTCAGTCTGCAGATGAGATAAATGACCAATGCATTTGCTCCTTGACGGACATCGTGATAGGGGCATCGTGATCGGGTCTGTCAGTTCCCATTGGAACCCTGACCTGAAGGGGAGACGGTAGTGGCGGCGTGGGGGAGGGTCTGAGCTTCTCTCCCGGACACATGGACACACTCGCGGCCTTTGGTACCCAAGGTCTTCCTGCTCACCCGCTCCTGAGGAGAACAGCGAGCGCTCTCTATGAGGGCGTTAACTCACTCTCCCTGCCCCACGGAGGCCATTTCTCCTTCGCTTCTCGTCCCAAAGGAAGCCCCGATGAAGATGGTGATGAAGGTCGTGGGAACCAGGCTTCTGCGAGGTTCCTCCTTTTCACTCAGTTTTAAGGGGCTTTTCTGGGTACCTAGAACCGCCTTCAGATATCTCACCAATTTTGGTAATTTAAAATAATTATATTCTACATCCAACAGCCTCCTGGAAATTGGAAATTTCAAAGCTCACTGAAAAATAATAAATCTGAATCGAGGAACCAAGGACTATGAGAAAAGATACAGCTCATAGCATCCTCTCTTGGTGTCACGCGAGAAGGGTTCGAAAAGCAAGGGCGACATCAAGACGCCATAATTAAGCACCATCTCTTCATCCACAAATGACCAGCAGGCGTTCTGATGCTCTCGAAGACGACGAGGCTCCATGGGGGCCTGTGGGGCTTGGGGGACGCATGTAACCCCAAGGACGAGATGGGGCACGCTGAGCCATTTCTATAAACTCTCAGGGTGTCGCCTCTGCACACGTGACCGGGGGCCTCTCCCTTCCTGGGTACAGTCAAGTCTTTGGCTACTCAAATGGCCTGACTGACCTCACGACACAGCCACGGTGATAAAACCGGTCCCATCAACACCGGGAGGATGTGCAGGTATAATGGGATCTGGGGACTCTCACTCTATGACCACAGGTATTCACCGATGACCCACCAGGTACAGGTGGTCCCGGGCACAGGCTGAACCAAACGACACTCCCTCCTCCGTGGGGCCTGATGCCTCGGGGGAGTGAAGTCACAGCGGGGCTCTCTGTCCACGGAACAGGAATGGGCAGGAGCGGCAGGCAATGGCTTCACAGGCGCCATAAGAAGGCTGCAAGAGCAGGAGGCTGAGGCATCCGTTCTTTAAACTTCAGTATTTGACAAAGGATCAGAACTGAAAAGATGTGTCTGAAATATGATGTCTTTAATAAAAATGTTTTTCTTTCTGTCCCCCCACTGCCCCCAGGAAAAAGAGGCCAGTCAGAGCTTTGGCAACCATGCTGCTTTGGCTCAATTTCACTGCCTATTGGTATAGTTTCCATCCTATGTAATAAAAGGCTAATATGCAAATCGATCTAACGGCGGAATGAACGGTTGCTATGATATGCACTGACCCACCAGGGGGCAGATGGTCAACGCAGGAGCTGCCCCCTGGTGGTCAGTGCTCTCCCACAGTGTGAGTGTCTCTCAGCCAGAAGCAAGGCTCACGGCTGGCGAGCGCAACGGCAGTGGCAGGAACCTCTCCCACCTCTGCAGCAGTGCTAAGGACCCCCTGGGCCTAAGCTGGCAGGCAGACATCCCCCGAGGAGTCCCAGACTGCGAGAGGGCACAGGCCGGGCTGATGGATGCCCCCCGCCTCTACCCCCAGTGCATGAATGTTGTGTTCCAGGCCTCTAGTATTCTAATAAAAATGCAAGGCACCAATAGAATTCCCCGGCCTTGCCCCACGAGTAACTGGTGCTACCCATAAGTACCCGCCCCCTGGGGAGGAAGACGTGGTGGGTGGTGGGGAAGGTGCCGAGCCCGGGGTCCCCTGTGAGGGGCAGACAACCTGTTGGTGCACCCATGGACTCCTCCTGCCTGGTGTCAGGGCTGAGAGACACAAAAAGCGACGTCAGGACAGACATTGTTGACATCCCGCCGCCCGCATGTGCTTCTCCTTGTGTCTTCGTTTTCAGAATTATGCCGGGCTTTCATCTGAATGAAATCTGAGAACGTTCATCACAATAGGAACGGCTTCTAGGAAGTTATTTGAATTTCACCTCCGCAGCGCCCTTTGTCTCCTGCCGCTGCCTTACACGCTGTGTTTTAATTGAACTGCGTATGTGCAGGAGAAGGGTGACGCTGGGGACAGTGGGTGTCAGAGAGCCGGGGGGGGGGTGTTATGGGGAGGTGACTGTGACCCGTTTAACTGTATTTGCTCTGTTCCTTTTGTGAACGCCCCCGTAAATGCCAGAGACAGCCTCGGGGGCAGTGCTGTGTGGAAATAAAATCGAAATTAGTTCTGTGACATGAACAGACGCAGAGGAGTCGTCGAGAGCAGTCACATGCCCTGGCAGACGGCCCTGTGGTGGTGGTGGGGCCCTGCGTCAAGGTCAACCACCCGCAGAAGGTGTGCGGCCCGACCTCGGGGGGAGGGGACAGCGCTGCACGCAGGCGCCTGAGCCAAGCCGCACACCCTCGTGTGCTGGCCTCTGGCTGTGCATGAAGGCGCCACCCGGCGGATTATAATCCAAGTAAAAGTCTCAGCCACCTGAACCCTCCCTCCCCAAGACAGTTCCTCCGCCTGCGCATCCACACGCTCCCAGGCTCTTCCTGGAATCCACGTCAGTGTCTGTGCAGACACACCCACCCACACACGTGTCACCTACGGGATAAAGATGGAGTCGCGCTTCCACCCTTCCTGCCGTGTGTGCCCGTAGGTGCGCACGTCTTATCTTGCAGGGAACGGTGGTCCTGGCCTCCAGGGCAGCATGCCTATCCCGTTCTATGGGGCTGCCTCACAGCCCTCATCCTCCTAGCGACGCACACGTACACTCTTCCCAAACCCCTGCTATGCCGACGGGACAGTGTCCTGCAAGGGAAGGTTAAACTGCCGTTCAAAACATGATGCTTTGCCCTAACTGGTTTGGCTCAGTGGATAGAGCGCCGGCCTGCAAACTGAAGGGTCCCGGGTTTGATTCTGGTCAAGGGCATGCACCTTGGTTGCGGGCACATCCCCAGTAGGAGGTGTGCAGGAGGCAGCTGATCAATGTTTCTAACTCTCTATCCCTCTCCCTTTGTCTCTGTAAAAAATCAATAAATATATTTAAAAATAAACCAACATGATGGTTTACTTTCTCATCAACTGTGAACAAGAGTGTCTCTCTCTATGAATTTCATTAGAACTAGAGATCATGTCTAAATTGAGATTTTAATGACTTTTTTCATTATTCTTTATTTTTTCATCCTCATCCCAGAATATCTTCCCATTGATTTTTAGAGAGAGTGGAAGGGAGGGGGAGAGACAGAGAGAAACATTGATGTGAGAAAGACACATCGATGGCAACTTTGTTAATTATTAATGAAGCTGATCATCTCTTCGTGTTTTTGACTATTAGGCTTCTTCTCTGAATTGCCTCTTCTATTGAGTTGTTTTGTCTTTGTCTTATGGCTCTTCAGTCATTTGCTGTGTAGCT
This sequence comes from Myotis davidii, assembly GCF_000327345.1. Taxonomy (NCBI): domain Eukaryota; kingdom Metazoa; phylum Chordata; class Mammalia; order Chiroptera; family Vespertilionidae; genus Myotis; species Myotis davidii. The sequence goes on along the minus strand of NW_006286246.1, from coordinate 4,955,215 downwards.
CTATGATGGGTTGTTTTCACTGCATCCGAGTTTTCAGCACTTATATAGCCACGGCCACAGCCACCAATCTTCTCCTCAATGCCTCTTAGAGTCTGTGTTATGGTTAGAAAGGCCTTCCCCTCTCTGACATTATTTAACAAAATCATCTCATATTTTCTTCTAGTACTTTTACCATTTTACTCTTAAATCTTTAAGCCACTTGAGAAGTGTTTGAGGAGTTCTGGGAGCAATGGACTCAATTCCATTTATTCAGTAATTTGGACTTTTCCTGCCGATATGAAACACCATCTTGATTGAATTTTAGATACTTGGAGATTTGTTTCTGAACTCTCCACTGTTTTCTGCTGCCTGGTTTCAATTCCCGCACTATTTCATTTAGAATAGGGCAAACACTTTCCTCTCTTCCGTGTCTTCCTTCTCCCCCTTTATGTTTTATAAATATTTCTTTGCTATCTTTTCATAAGAATACAATTCACGTGAATATACATTTTGGAGTGTGTGAAAGTTAGGCATTGACAAAGTTTACAAGGCGCTTAGAGAGGGGATTATGTTTGAGTATTGGAATGACAACAGTTGGTAGCATTTAGTCAAGTCAGACGAGTACTCAGTGAGGCTCAGATAGAAGACGACAGCGGGAGTCTTGCCCCAGAGATGGAAAAGAAGGAAAAATGACCACTGCGCGGTGCTCCGTCGGTTACAAGGTGCTTTATCGGTGTGGTCTTCACCGCAAAAGAAGTATCAGTTCTATTTGTTGATGAACCAACTGAGGCTTGATGTGGTCCAAACCTCGCATTTCAGGTCTCTGCTGCGTCCGGTGGGGGTGAGGGTAGTCACTCCTTACACTGGTAACGAGAATGTGTTCATTTTGTGACTTTGGAAAATGGAAGACCCTACCGGCCAGCTTTTAACTCAGAGCATTTCCCTTTCATTCAGGAAGCGACCCTGGGGGTGAAGGCCGAGGGTCAGAGCCCCCGTGGCCTTTGGTGGCAGGAACGTGCGGCCAGGGTCCAGCGAGGCGCGGTGCCCACCACAGGGGCCGGAGAGGCTGAGCCTAGCTCCTCCCCGACGTGGGGGATTCTTTGAGCTCCTCTGTCATCAGACGCCACAGAGATGGCCGCTGTCAGACCACTCAGCTGCACAGTTTGTCCACGATCGGTGCCGTGCACAGAAGCCCGCGGTGTGCGGGGAGCCCTGGGCTGTGGGGAGGAGGCGGAGGCAGATGCCGCGCACACAGAGGGCTCAGGTGTGAGCTGGGGACACGCTCTCTCCGCTCACCCTTGTGGCCAGCAGCAATGTGGCAGGTGTCCCTTCAGCCCAGGGTGCCCGTCTTGGCGACATGTGGCCGTCTGGTCTGAGGACTCTCAGGCTCTTAGAACCTTCTAGAGCTAAAACGCTGCACCCTGGTGGAGTCACTAACTGGCGGTTTCACACACAGAAGGTGACGTGGCTAAGAGGGAGTGACCAGAGGAAGTGACCACATCGCATTGCTCGTGTGCCCAGGGCAGGCGGCAGAGGGACGGGGAGATGTGCCAAGACGTGCGGTCGGCACAGCCGATGCCACGGGAAGGTCAGCAGAATGTCCTTCTAGAAATGGTGGACCGCAAGGTCCGTCTGCACGACCGCCTCCCTCTCCTCTCATTCCACACACCATTCATTCCGGAGCCACTGTGAACCGTGGTCCCCTGGAATTGTCCCTGTCCCGCCAGCAACTCCGAGTCACCATCGAGGAGGCGGTGTGACTCCTCTCGGCCAGGAGGGACATGGACGCTGCAAAGCGCCTCGGAAAGGAAGGCAGAGGCCGTGCAGGCACCAGAAATCATCTTGTCCTTCAAACATGGACACAGGAAGTGAATGGTCCCGGCCACTGGTCTGGACTATGAGCCCCCAAATCTCAGCACTGAAAGGTGTAAAACCAACAGACAAAAACCCCAAGGACACCCATGGAGGATGAGATTGCAACTGAAACGGAGCCCTGAGGGACTTGTCTAGCTGCCCGCTCTCCTGCAGGCGCTGGGACATCACTGAGGGGCCTTGGCACGTGGCTGCCCACCCCTCGCTCCCTGGTCTCTAACCGGAGTCCTCTCTGCATCTGCCCCGTCTGTGAGGTTCACAGCCGGAGAACACGGGGGGCCTTCATTAGGCCCAGGTGGGGGTGCTCAGTGGCCGCCTCAGGGAACTGACTTGCTCCCAACAGTCTCGGGGGTCCTCCCGCCCCCTCGGTGGACGCAGAGCCAGTTGTGCAGAGCAGCCGGCACCCATCCCTGATCTCGGGGCCAGGAGGCGCCACCCCCCGCGGCCTGGCCATCAGGGGTGCCAGGCTGTGTTCTGAATGCTCTGCTAATGGAACTCGGCCCTTCCAACAGGCTTCTGAGGCGGGTCCTACTACGGTCCCCCTTTCACGGGCAAGAATGAGGGGGTGCAGATGAGTCAATCCCCTGCACACAGAGCTCACGATGCTACAGGGGCCGGAGCCAGGAGTCTGGGCAAGGCTGGAGTCAGCAGTCCCTGCCTCCTCGAAGCTTCCTCTTAGAGACGTGTCCCTGAGGCTTCACGTGCGCTGGGCCCTGTGACAGGTTCTCCCGCCTCAGGCTGTGGCCTCACAGGGGCCCCCAGAGTCAGCCAGGCCCCTTGGACTTGACCGAGCGCAGGAAGGACTCCAGTGAGACCCCTCCCGCGGCATCTGTGTTGTCCTTAGCTGGGCTCTGAGGGGCCTGGGAAGGGTCGCGCTCTCCCCTGTCCGGGAGGAAAGGGCGGCAGAGGGGAGGGGACACAGAGGCGGGCTCTGCCCTTGACGCCACAAGGAGGATACACCCTGAGGGGCGGGCGGCAGAGGGATTCTGTTCCCTTATTAAGTCAAGCAAGTTAGAAGCCATCTGCTCCTGCAAAACGGAACATATTTGTTTACAAACAGGGAGAGCAAGTGACAAGATGTACAGAGAATGGATCGGGCACCCGCGGAATTTTTAAAAGGGCTTCTTGCTAAGCGAGCCGTGACCCCGGCGAGGTGCAGAGACACCGCACGGCAACGGTCCTTTCAAGGACTCGGAATGGGGTTTTGTAAATAAAGTTCAGTTTGGCCCTGTGGCAACCTTGTTAGTTTCTGTTTAAATTTCTGTCTTTAAACAGCCGTAATTAGCATAAATTAGCATGTTCTATGGGCCCATGAAGAAGACACTCCCTCTCCCTAGGCCAGTGATGGCGAACCTGTGACACGCGTGACAGAGGTGACATGCGAACTCATATTTTTGGTTGATTTTTCTGTTAAATGGCATTTATATATGTAAAATAAATATTAAAAATATGTCTTTGTTTTACTATGGTTGCAAATATCAAAAAATTCTATATGTGTCACGGCACCAGAGTGAAGTTAGGGCTTTTCAAAATGCTGACACGCCGAGCTCAAAAGGTTCCCATCACTGCCCTAGGCCTTGCCTTCCCGCCCCCACCCCCACCAGGAAAGCTGAAATCATGAAGGGGGCAGGTGGGCAAGCTGAGCCACTGAGTCTGTGCAGACGGACAGATGGCGAGCGGAGGACCCTCCGTCAGGAATCTCCCCCTCCCAGTGTTACTGCCCTCCGATGCGGTGTGGACGGCCCAGGGCCGGGCTGGGAGGCCAGTGCTGATGCCAGGGGCAGACGAGGGCTGAGACCGTGTGAGGGACACCGGAGTTTGATTTCCAACCTCGAGATGGTCTCCAGTCTGACTCACCCTGGGTGGGGGGCTGGGGGGTATGGGGGACGGGGACTGCAAGGGGACCTGGCCTGCTCTCTGGACGTGGCTGAATCTGAGGAAGTTACACGCAGCCACGTGGCGATCTTGAGCTATAACTGTGCCCTCTTTCTGCTTCTTTTTAACTCAAGTGCATCAAATCCATGTGCTCCTCCGATCCTGCCCCCAGCGCTTTCTCCTCCTCGCACAATGTCACTGTGAGCCGGCCCCGGGGTAGGGGCAGCGGGCGATGGACTCCTGTGGACCGACGCCTCTGGTGAAAGCCAGTCAGGACCCACCCTCGGGCTTCGCTGACCAACTGACAGACTCGGAAACATCGCCGTCCCCGTCGCACGGGCGGCCGCACCTCTGGCAACGTCAGCTCCATCAGTGCACAAAGGACCCCCCGTCACCCACGGTCCTGGCTGGTCCCCTGGAAGGAGCGTGGGGCCCGCCTCTCGATCCCACAGCCCAGATCCGTCACGGAACCCGGCCCAGGGCACGGGGGACCCGTGTCTTGCTTTTCCGTGTGGCTCTGGAGCCGGCACCCGTGGGCATTCACTCGGTGCTGGTCTCACGAGACCCGAGGTCCCCATTTACATGTGGGGCGTGGCTGACGCATCATCTCAGGGGCTGAGTGCCATCGGATGTGTCCGTGGTGCTGGGGCCACAGATCACTTTCTAAAGAAGTGCCTCTCAATAGTCCGAGATGACGTCCCTAGAAGACCTGGGCCGGCCCACCACTCACACCTCGGGGGACCCTGGGTGACCGTGAATCAGCACCTCCGCTGCCCTCCCCAGGGCCTGAGTGTGGACTCTGCGCAGGGTGGGCGGTGGGTCGCTGAGGACGAGGATGTGCTGCTCGTAACCCTCCGTGCGTTTAATAGGGTGCAGGCCTCACCCACAGGAAGCAAACCCCAGTGAGAACCTGGGTTATCAGCAAAGAAAAATTAGGGCATAAACATTCACTAAAATGCAGACTATGATTCCTTTCCTTAAACGGGCGCCCCTCAGGCATTTAAATATGTGATTCAATTTGTTAAAATTCGATTTGCACACCACGTGCCGGGAACACGCTTATTAGATAAAGTGAGAGGCACTGGGCCCACAGCGCGCTCTGGGCAGAGAGCCGGTTAATGAACTTAGAGCGGAAAAGAAGGACCGAGCGAGGCTGGGCACGCAGGGGTCACCCCCAGCGGCACGGGGCTGCCTTAGGAGCGGGACGTCCCGAAGGTCCGGGGACGAGGAGCCCTTTGAAGGTCCTAGTTCTCCCGCACCCACCGCAGCTCGGCTTCCGGATCAGGCCCCGACGCAGAGCAGCTGCCCCGCCCGTCCAGGCTGGTGCGGTCACTGGGCTTGAAGGTGGGCACCCTCCTGCCCAGGCAGCAGGGGGAGCCCGAGGCTGGCGTTTGCATAAACGCCTCATTTGCATAAATCCCTCATTAGCATAAATGCGCAGGAGCCCCTGGGCTCACTTCTCTCTGCAGAGGAGCTCATTTCTGAAGCACTGCTCAGAGCTCCCCCTCCGCCCTCAGGGTGGAGACCAGTGGGTGTGCCAGTGTCTACAGGCCCCGGGAGAGCAGGGCAGGGGCAGCGTCAGGGTAAAGTCTCAGACGAGAGAGGCGGAAATCGTTAGAAAGAAGGAAAAGGAAGCCTAACCCACGAGAGCACTCTGGCCCAGCCCCATCTCAACTGTGAGGACGTGTCCCTGGAATTGCAGGGAGGCCTTGCAGTGTGAGACAGACGGATGGACGGCAAATATGCTCCCCACTGCCCAGGAGCAGGGACGGCTTTCTGGAATAGACCAAAGGCGCGTGGGTGATGCCCTCCTCTGGCACGGGGGCTGCAGGCATGGCCGGTGCTAGGTGGGCAGAATGAAGTTGCAGATGGAAAAGCCATAGATTGGCAAGTGGCTGGATTCTGGAGTGAAGGGAACGAGCTATGGGAGGGTCCCTTCATGTTGTCGGGCAGAGAACTCTCGTGGTCACAGATGTTCTTTGGCAACGTGTGACCTGCCACCGAGGCCTGCTGGCGGGGCCATCCAATAAGTGATCACTGCAGAAAGGTGGGAGCAATCAAAATGCCAGTGTGCTTGTTGCGATGTTGACCCAGCGCTGTGCCAACCTGACCCACATCCTTCAGATCCAAGTTTCATGCCGTGGAGACCAAGGACCTCCTACCGTTATGAAGTGTGTGCGACTGGCCCTCACCTCAAGCAGTGTCACTTACACCAACTCTAAAACTGAGGTGGCAGAGGACTATCCATAGGGATTAACAGTGCACATTTTGAGGGACACAGAATTCCTAAATATCTAGGGTGTAGTGTGATTTGAAATGGAAACTTATGTGAGAAGAAAGGACCAAATTTTAAATGATGCATTATGATTCTGGAGAAACTGATAGAGAACAGGAGAAACAAAAGAAAGTACAGCGGCCCTGGCTGGTGTGGTCCACTGGGTAGAGCATCAGCCTCTGGACTGAAGGGTCCTGGGTTCGATTCTGGGTCAGGGCACATGCCCGGGTTGCAGGCTCGATCCCCAGGGTGGGGTGTGCAAGAGGTAGCCAATCAATGATTCTTGCTCATCATTGATGTTTCTCTCTCTCTCTCCCTCTCCCTTCCTCTCTGAAATCAATAAAAATATATTTAAAAAAAGAAAGTATGGCAAACATAGTATATTGTCTTGAAATGTCAATGTGAGGGAAGAGTTAAGACTGAGTCTTAGTGTATTTGGAATATGACAAAGAAAAGGTATTCCTTGTTCAAAAATCCATCAGTTACACAGGGGGTGCACCAAAACATGAAACCCGTGAAGCAACGAGGGGCCCAACTACTAGTGCAAGGAGCGCACCCAGTGGGAACCCCACAAGGAAGGCAGAGCGGAGGGGGAGGTACAGGAGGAAGGGGGCTGGTTACAGTGAGGAAAGGATTGTAGCAGCTCCTCCGTCAGTCACAGGCCAGGCGTCTTCCTTCGTTTGCATTCTGCAGCTTTATTACCATGACCCCTGCCTGTAGCTACAGGGAAGACCCACGGCTCTTCTTGACGTCCTTCCTGTAACTCCCAGTGACGTTCCATTTCTCACCATACTTTTCTTAGCTATTAAAAAAAGAAGCAGTCCTTGTGGGTTTAGACTTTAATCTCTCCATCTACTCACATTCCTCTGTGCTCCTAATCCATTCATGCCCTTCTCTTCCCCTCTCTCTCCTTCTCTCAAAATAACTGAATATTCAAGCTGAACATCGACCACCCCATTCTGTAGACAGAGTAACTTTTTTTTCTTGATCATATTAGCAACTCCTCTTCCCCGAACTTACAGAGCGAAACGAGGGCTCTTCCTCTCCCCGTTTTCCGATGAATTCACAGCTTCTGGGGTGAATCCCCGAGCGCTCCTTTCCCAAGTGCGTTTCCTGCCATTGTCTTGGAGCCTTTTAAGTCCTGCTGACCACAAGGCCTTCTGGGCAGAAACCAACAGTCAGCAAAACTGCCTTTTTTCCACCAAGAACAGCCAGCCGCCCACAGAGAGCGGCACCCTTCAGGACGGAATGCCGCGCGTTTAAACGCTCTTTATGAGCGTGTCCATGGCGCTTTAGGGAGCGTTTAGTAGTTCAGCACGAGTCTACGCATGCTCTGCTAGATACTCCAATAGAGCTTAATTATATATAACATATGCAATGAGATTGCCATTGCTGTATATGCTATATATTTATTAAAGCTCTTTTTATAAACTGTAACCACGTAAAAATTATATCCTGTCTCTTAACTACTGAAGTTGGGTCTAGTTTTTGTCCAAGATCCGCTGCCACTCCTGATATTTTAAACATACACAATAAAAGCTCAGTATTGGATATATTTCTTTTGCTATGGCAACAAGAATGAAGAAAGCGCCTTTGGAACAGGCTGCGTGTTTAGGCGTGTTCCCGGCTGAATGTGGTGGTGAAAGATGAGACTGGAACACTGTCTGAGAATCGCATGTAATGCGGTGCCCAGCCAGCGCAGGTGCGATGCTGAGTGTTCATGGAATCCCGAAACCCGTGGAGTTGCCACTTTCCGCTCCTCCTTCCACAGGGATAATGTCATCCGCGCCATGTGAGTGACTGACTGACAGCTAGCAAGTGACTTAATCTCTCTGCCTTCCTTCCCGCATCAGTTACATTAGCTCAGAAAACCGGCTCCCTCCTGGTTTGGTGAGGATTATGTAAGATGATTCATGAAAAGCATTTAGCCCGGGTCTGGCATACAGATAACACAGCGTGCTGTCAGCTAAGAGTAAGACAGTTAAGGAACACAATATCTTGGGACAAATTAATAAGTAAATAATCTCATAAAAAATAGTTAGGAATAGCTACCCTACTAACATAATTGGCAGAACAACTGTCTGAGATCTATGTGAATGGAATACATAGTTTAAACAAGTCATCAATTCCAAGAACAATTTTTTTTTTAATCCTCATCCAAAGGTATTTTTCTCCCATTGGTTTCTAGAGAGAATGGAAAGCAGGGAGGAGGTGGGGAGAGAGAAATATTGATGTGAGAGAGACACATCGATTGGTTGCTTCCCGCATGCACCCCTACTGGGGATGGGGAACCTGGAACCGAGGTATGTGGCCCTGATCGGGAATCAAACCCGAGACCCTTGGGTCCAGGGCTGGCACTCTAACCACTGAGCAAATGGCCAGGGCTAAGATCAATATTTAAGAGAAGAGATTTGAAGAGATTTCTAACTTTCCATCACTGGTTTGACAAAGATCACAAGAGCATGTCACAAGATTGCATATTAATAATCCCTGGCCTTGATAATAGAATTCAAAAAATATTTATCTTTCTGGCATAAAATGCTTTCAACAGCATCCCTTCTAACAAATACACCACTTTTTGCATGAGCTAACATGGGACCACTTCCCCTGAACACAGCACATTCTAGATTTAATGATACTAACATCCACTTTTTAAACTTTCCAAACTTTAAGCACTTTTTTTCTGGTTGAGCATTTTTGGAGCCAAACAAATCAAGCCATTGTAGCTGCAAAAGGAATATCTAAGTGCTAATAATATTAATTGCATGGTTTCAGAGTCAATTTTACATTATACATGCCAAAGATTTTCAACCAAGAAATTAAACAGTAATTAGAACTTATCTTCCCATTACAATCTAAGGCTGTTAATTCTTCAGATGTGTTAGATTGCATTTCACAGGTTTTTATAATGGAAATTCGTGCATAAGAAATCTTTCATTTATCAGGCACGCTTGGTATATTATGCATGGGGCATAGCAATTATTTATTTAGCGAAACTTAGCTATATCAATACTAAAAATCATTTGTATGCTCAGTGATTATTACCTTGGAAAAAATTTTCTTGGAAATGGATTATGCTTGTTTTAAAATATGGGGAACTAAGAGAAATTTAATAGTACAAAAGATTTTTTTTTTTGTAAAGGTAGGCAGAACATTCTGAGAAAAAATAGGCTGATTTTCAGAAAGAGTCTTATAGATTATTTTCCACGATGCAATAGCAAATGCAGATAAAGGCCACGTTTTAGACAACTTCAAAGATAGTGTAAGAACACCTATTTTGCATCTGTGAATGTATCCCCAATAATGTCTTTGTTTTTAAAAATGTGTGTGAATGTCCAGGACCATGCAGCTCTGAGTCATCTAATCCAGCGACACATCTTGGACAGAGGTTGGCTACATAAGGTACCACGTCCTCGGAAACGCAGCCTCTGGCCTGGCCCTTCTCCTTGTGCCATCTGGGTCCACGCTCAGGAAACGGGCAGACGCACTGGCCGCGAGATCGCAAGCGGGCGGAGGAGAGATTCTAATGCTTTTAGGGGAGAGAACAGGTTCATTTTCAAATCACACTAATTCAGATTTGGATCCTGACTTCCGCTGAGGGGCGTGGGCAAAGCGCTGACTCCTTTCGGATAGATGGGCCTGATGGTCGCTCCTCACGGCAGGGGTGAGGGCTGGGCGAGGCGACACAGAATCCTCCTCAAGGATGGGCGGGGCACGGAGTTCACTCCTTTCATGGTGGTTTATTGTCCCTTTTCAGGACCCTCACGCCTCCCTTTGCCGGCGGGATTAGACTCAGTCCACCTCATTGAGGCACATTGTTTACATGTTTACATTTCTTAAAAGGGACGTTGGTGGCGTGTCATAGTTTACTTGGCAACCTGTGTATCTTTCTCAGGGCTGCCTGAGATAGAAGTCTCTCTAACACTTGAGTACATCTTAGATTTGATGAAATACGGCAAGAAGCTTTCAAACGCGTTTGTTTTGAAAGATACTCTAGGGAAGAAGTGTCCACTGGGAAGACCCGGCCCCCGGGTGGTGGCCCGGTGCGCAGTGCTTTTCCCGTGCCTGTGAGCAGGGCTGCTGCTGGGCTGGGAACGTGTGGGTCTGACGCCTGCCGACAGGAACAGGGGCGCTGCCTCCGGGGTTATGACACTCTGTGCTCGATGCCTTCGCTCAGGTGAGCTCGCTGCCGGCTCTGTGTGCGGAGGTGTTCTCAGGCTGTTACTGACCCCACTGCACAGTGGAAATTGATGCTGTGAAAACATTTTTGCTTCATGCTGCATGCGATTTGTGGAGAAGATAGCCACCTCCGCTTTGATCCGACAGCTTCTGATTATTGTGAAAGTGGATCAATGAAACTCCCATTTACTCGGGGACATTAGAAAAAGAGATCTGCTGATCAGAACTGCCTTCGAACCACTGTTTCTGGCAAAGCAATTTGCATGCCTGGGGTACCTGGCACCCGGGTGGGGATGGGGGACTATTGATGTTAGGAGGCTGGGCAGTGGCTCATTTCTGTCACATGACCTTTGACAAGTCATTGGATCAATTCTTAGCTTCTTTATCTGTAAAGCGACTCTGACAATTCCCAAAGGAATCCTAGCCTGTCCTTGCTATTGCCAGATGGTGGGGATTTAGGTGATGCCGATGGAATTACTCAGGAGTACAGCACTGTGTGTGACAAGGAGCCACAGTGTAGAACACAGACCACCACCGGCTCACAGGCTCATTCAGTTCTGCTGGGGCAGCCGCTCGTTTATCCCCGGCTGACCCTCTGAAAGACACACTGAACGTCCTGATTTTCCTCTCCACTTGTATAGAAACCATCAGCTCCTTAGATAACGTGGTTCGACTCTGACATGACAACAGGAACCTTTCTGCTCTAGTTCCTGTCACACCCTTTCAAGGTGTTTCATATTCTGAGCCTGTCTGAGTTTATCATGGGGTGCGGGGGAGGGTGAGCTATGCTACCTTTGCGAAGTGCTGAGGATTGATTTTGTATCCTCTTGAACACATGCTTCCAGGTCCCAGTCTGCCAGGGCTGACAGGCAGACCCTGCGAGACGAATGAATGGATGACTCTGACACATGTTTTTGTGAAAGAGAGGCTAAGGGATGGCTTGGCTAGAGGAACCAAACAGCCCCGTTTGCCTGCCTCCTTAGGCTTTTTTTTTTGGTAACAACAGCTTGTACTAAAATTAACTATTAGATACTATCAGCCGGGTAAGCATCCTTGAGAAGACACATGCATCTGTATGGACGTTTTGAAGTCTAAATATAAAGATTCTATAAAACACCCAGAGGCTCAGATGTGTTTGGAAAAGTCAAGGCAGGGGCTGCCGCCTTTGGCAAGGCCCCCCTAGAGGCCCCCGACCTTTCGGAGATTTCTCCTTACAGACTTTCCAACCAAGGCCCTCCCGTGCTTCCCCACACCAGTCATGGCCACTGGCATCAACTTTTGGATGACTTCATCCAAGGACACAGTTCTGAAGATGCTCCCCCAAATTCCTGTCCTCCTGTTGTTTAATTAAACACTAGGCACTGCTCTGAAGGGACTTGGCAGATAGAATTATGGCTACTGTAGTAGGTCCTCGGGTTATGTTGGAGATTGGTTTCTACAGCATGATGTAACGCAATTTTCACCGTAAGTCGGAACCCACCTACATAAGCACCTACGTCACTCACATGGAGCACACACACACAGCAGTAATGAAGTGAAACAGTAAAAAAAAATTTAAAAGAAAGAGAACAACTCCTGACCTTTACTTGTGGTAAATACAGTAAATAATAAAAAACATAAAGGACATATGTACATACGTCAAAATGACGGAACTATTTTTTATAACTAAAAGGGAGATGGCGATGTAACCACAAAACCACGTACATTGAGTCCGACATAACCCGAGGACTATCTGTAATCGGCTGACCTTAGATTTGATGAAATCCAATAGGAAACATGTCACAGGTGCTGCTATTGGTGAGCCTGGTGTAATCACAGAGGCCTTGAAGCAAAGGAGGAAGGGAGACCAGAGGCAGGGGAGAGAGACCAGGGAGGCTTTGAAGACAAAGGGCCAGGAGCCAGGGCAGGGCGCAGCCTCCACCAGGTGAGAGCGACCCCTGCTGACAACCCGGAACCGATTTCTGCCAACAACTGGGAGGAGCCTGGAAGCGGGTCCTCCCAGAGCCTCTCTGAGGAGGGGAGGGCGGCGTGCACCTTGACTGTGGCCTTGTCAGACCTACGCACATTACCCGGCTGAGCCCACGAATGGTGAGACCACAAACACCCACTGCCTCAAGCTGCACGTTCATGGTGGCTCATTATAGCAGCAACAGGAAGCTAATACCCCAGCCAGCCAGCCAGCAAATAGCGACCGAGCTCAAAGACTACCAGGAGCCATTCCCGAGCTGGTGATAAGCTGTGATTACGACTCAGTTCTGTTTGGATCCTTCCCGGGTCAATTTTCTTCCCCCCTTGAATATGGTGCTTTAGTGCGAGCGTTTGCGGTCCCATTCATAGTCACGCTGAGATGGCGACGAGCCAAACGGCTTTCCATTCGGGACTTACTGAGGCCCCGCCTCTGCTTCCTCCCAAATACCTACATTTCACCTTTAATTTATCTCTTGCTCCTTGAAGTTCTCTTTACCACACACCGAAACATGAATGATGTCACAGTAACGTTTCTACAAACAAGGAGGTAGCTGAGCCATAATAGCAGGATACTTGCCCGTAATTCTCCTATTTTAATCTTTGTTTTTACCGGTTTGGGTATTTATTGATAGACATCAAGGCTTTTGAGAAGTTTGTAGTTCCTCTAACTGTTAGTCAACTGGTCACGTCCGAGCAGAGGAGGAGCTGGGAGACACGCAATCATACACGGTCACTCCCTCCTCACGTTCAGGAAGCGCAGGCGGGAGTTCTAGCACCTTCCTCCACACGCCTCATCCCAAATAAGCACCCAGATGCTTCCAAACCTAATAACCTAATGACTTCAAAAGAATTTTGAAGTAAATTTCTAAAATGTCAATCCATAGACTCAAAATTGTACAGAATTCCATGGAGAATAAGGCTTGATTGCAAAATTAAATGGAAAGCTCTGGAAATAGCCTGTATACAAGTCAATTACGAAACAGAAAAACTACAGATTTTTGGGTAAACCATCAGCTCTGCAAACTTCATCAGCATTGTAAGGGCCGTGAGCACAGGTCCCGCAGAATCGGAAATATCTAGGAGGACTTAAACCCCATTGACCAAGAGCACTTAGGTTCTCACACAAGTTCCTTTAAAATAATTGTTTCTATTTTTTATTGAATTTCAGGGTCAAAGAACTGATACAGATATTCTAAAATTTTGTAAATTTGGCACATTCTCATTACCTCTTTGTTTCTTTGATGTTTATAGAACCTTTATCCTTAATAACCTCAAACTAAGCAGCCCACTGTTCACCCACAGTAAAACGGATACACAAATCGCAGGATATTTCTACAGTGGAATACTGCACAGCAACAGAAAGGGATAAAGGATGCAGCAGCAACAACGCTCCTAGAGACGTTCTTTTCCATTAACACAACCTTTATTTGCAGATTAAAATGAACACCTGTAGAGTTTTAAACCCACAGGACTAGGATTCTCTATGTTTTAATGTGTCTGAACTGAAGTTTAAAAGTTTACCATCGTTTCTATGGGCTTTTACTAACCTCTAGAGGCCTATGTCCCAGGGCTACGCTAGGAAGTCTAAGACTATTTGATTCCCATACACGGGAACATGCCGTGTCATGATTACCCATGCATATTCCATGACGTCAACACGCTACTGTCGGAGCCGCTGATACTCGCAGGACCCACCGCGAGGCCCACCCGGAGAAACAGGGCCACGACAGGGCCACCGGCAGCCCCCGCCCGGAGCCCGCATGGCAGCTGGCCACGTTCGGGGCCGTTCCCCGGCCCCCGCTTCTCATGTGCAATGCCTGCCCTCAACTTTGCGCTCGTCTCTGAAGGCTGTAAACTGAACGTTCCTGTTGCCTTAATTTTATGCGACTGTTAACAGCACTTGTGGACGGACAGGGGAAGGAGAAATTGCTGTTCTGGAAGCTCTTCGCTCTCTTTCGCCCCAAAGCAGTCCCTCGGAGGCGCCCTGAGTTAGACACCCCGATTCGCAGTTCGGAGGAAGGGGAACAAGGCCGCAAGCTGCCACACATGTGTGGGTCTCCCACCCGCACCCCGATCTGGTAAGCCCTGCCACTCACACGCAGGCTCCCTTTGTAACCATGACCCTCCCCCAAACATCGGCACGGGTCCGAGCCCGGAGGTTATGGCAGGAAGGGGTGGATTCGAAACCCAGTGGCCCGTGAGTGAACCCCATGTGGCCACCTACCTGGCCTTTGGCAACCAGCGAGTGACGGTCCTGTGAGACAGAGGGGGGTCGCCACTGGGGGACCAGAGGCCACCTCACTCACAGGCCGAGTCCCCCAACAACGGACACAACACACTCAAGCCCCTGCAGTACCGCTACATGGTCATTCACACAGGACTGCCACCTTTGTATGTAATATCACGTGATAACAGACACACAACACTGCAGATGTAGATACTAGTACAGCTGTGGGCAGTAATGGCTGCCTCCTTTACTTCCCAGACGCCGCCAGCCTCCTGTGAAGGGCTCTGGGTACATTACCTCGAATTGTCACGCGGACCCGGCAGGAAAGGCCTTGTTACCACCGCTCTGTGCTGAGAACGTGCAAGTTCAGGGAAGCGACGGGACCAGCAAAGCGCATCTCTTCGGCTCCGGATGCTGCTCTCTAACCCGCGTTATAACTCTCACCTCAGACTCGTCTGCTGTGGCTCTTTTTAAGCCGTGGCCGCATGGAACCTGCGCACATGTCAGTCATAGACAGGGCTGCCCAGGCACTCCTGCTCCGGATCGGGCGGAGACCGAGGCTGGCTGTGCGTTTGCGCACACGGGGTCGTGCGGATGGGGACAGCTGGCTGCAGGTCCTGGGACACACCTTCCTGCCGCCCACCTCCCATCCCCGGGGCGCCTGCCTGCACCCTGGCCCGGCCCTGCTGCCCAGCCCCTGACGTTACAAAGGACAGGAAAGCACAAGGGGGCGGCACTGGGATCGGGCTGACGCTGTGCTTTGAGGGACAGACAGAGAACAGGCCATGGCGTCTGAGGAACATTCTCTCCTTCATTCTTTTCCTCTATCCCTGTCATACCCGGCCTCATTCTCGGAAAGGTTTTGTTGTGAGACTTGAAAGAAGTGTGTTTGAATCTGAATTTAACAAGATATTGATTTACACGAGAGAGGAGAGAGGTGAGGAAACAGAAATGTGGGACATTGTCCTCACATACATTGAAATTGAAGATCAAAGTCTTTTCCAATGGGACATGCTGGAAATGTCTAATATAATCTTAATTGTAAATAGAGATATCTGTTACTGAACACATCCGCTTAAGTAAAACAGGTATGTATGGTACTGTGACTACGAATAAATATCCATCATCATAAAAGGGGATTTATTAAACGCAGTTAAAGCTAAATGACCTTGGCAGTGAAAATACTATTGTCGTCGGAAACCCTGTGATACGCTCCTGCTAGTCGAACCGGGTCTCTGGTCACACGGCCCCTGTGAAGAGCAGCTTTCAGCTTTACAACTGAAATGCTCCCATTTCATAATGTGGCCCCTGGGAACAGAGCCCACCGCACTGTACTGACAGGCTCCCGAGAGGAGGAGAAAATGAAGCAGAAGCTAGTACTGTTTTCCCCCTCAAATGTCAGAAAGATAGTCACCAGGAAATGGTTGAATGCCTCTTTTTTATATTTCCTTGAGGAGGAGGGAGATGCTAATTGTCCTTTGAATATCACTCATTTTATGCAAGAAGATGCAAAATGATGCGTAGGTTTTAGTCCCAGATGCCCAGTGCTGTGGTGGCAGAGGGACCCCCGGCCGGGGCGGGAAGGGGTGAGCGTTCAGTTTCCATGCGGCGGGTACAGAAGCGAATGTGTACAGGGAAGGAAGGCTTGGAAGGATGGGAACAGTACGTGAATCATGGGGTTCCAGGTGGGTTGTGGGGAACCCACTTGAGAATGTTCACTGCAACTGAGACTTTTGGGGGTGGCTGTGCCTAATTTTTTCAATTCTTTTATACCTGCACTCTGTCATCTCTAGCTCTCTCTCATCATTTCTATCTCTGCTATCTCTATCTCTGTCATCTTTGTCTCTGTCATCTTTATCTCTAGCATCTCTATCTCTAGCATCTCTACCTCTAGCATCTCTATCTCTATCTCTCTCTATCTCTATCTCCCTCTATCTCTATCATCGTTATCTCTATCATTTCTCTGTCTCTTGTTAATTAGCATCTATAATGGATGTCCTTAGGGTTCCGTTTATGAACCATAATTAAACAGTATGCACACATGGACTCATTCCCTAACTCCCTGGGTATCTGATGACACCTTTCAGAATAACACAGTTCTGAATCTCAAGAATGTTGACAATTAT
>NW_006286246.1:4929625-4938651 GCF_000327345.1 Myotis davidii | reverse complement strand
ACAGTCAAAACGCTGCTACTGAAGCTTGTAGTTTAGACCTGAGACATACAACTACTAACGCCTAGTTCTTGTTTTCCACGAAGAGGAGCCGTGTCATCTGAACGCCCAGCTACCCTCGCGCGCCGGGAGTTCCGGAATGGCTGTCACGCACCCCACCTCGGATTCTGAAAGTCCCGTAGCCCCGTGGAGGCCCTTCTGCCGCCGCGTTTAACAGGAAACACGTCACAGGCGTCTTTGAAAGGCAGCTGAGCACGCCATCGCCATGGTTTCCCGAATAGGCCGCCTGACAAAGAGACTTTGAAGAGAAATCTAGGAATAACACAACACACGCTGCCTCCAAAGTAGGACTGCGCGTGGGAGGGCCTCCTCGCGGCTCCGTGTGTGGTTTTTGTTGGTAGTGAGAAGAGATGGCGTGGGGACACCTGCCCGCAGCTCCATCACATCACCAGCTTCTTTCCCTGGACACAGGCTTTGCCTGTGGCTCTGACGTGCGCGCTGCTGGGAAGTGCGGGCCTTCAGAGTGAGCGAGGGAAAGACGGTTCCAGAGGCAAGAAGGGAGCTCACACGCTCCGTGGGCCGGCGTGAGCACCTCCTGCCCAGAGGCCACCCGGCTGCCGATGCCTTGCCGGTCCCGGCAGATCCCCTGACACCTCGGTGCTGGCCAGAGCTTACCCAACAATATTTTAAAAAATAAACATAGCAGCACATATATATTTTACACAGCACTCACCATCACCACGCAGCTACAAATCATCTAGTGTTCTACTTGTTTTAGAAATGGAAGACATCTATTAGAACTCACCAAACCACCCGAACCAGAATTTAATACTATCGCTTTAAAAATTCATCTTAAATCAATAAAAACTGCAGTGTTAACGGGCAGTATCTAAAGGCAGGAGTACTATCCAGAGAGAGGACACGCTCAATACCTACTAATGCATTCCAAAAACTATTAACAACACTTTACGACTCAATTATTGGAAGATCACAGAGCTGCTCGGTGCCTTTGTACTGACTGAGCGAGCTGCGCGTGCGAGGAGTGAGAACAGAAAGTGCTCATCTGCCGGCTGCCCGGGGAGCGGGCGGAGGGGCAGGGCGCCATGTACATCTGCAGAGGATTTAGCTGTCGAGGCTCCATCCTGACGGGCCGCTAGTGAACCCTGCCTCCAACCACCCCCCTCTCTCAGACTGAGGACACGCCGCCTCCCGGGGCCACTCACGGTTCATGTTCTTAAAGATGTTCATGATGGGGAGGATCTGGCGGTAGTAGGGCACCAGGGCCTCGCCCACCATGTCCGCCGACACCACCAGGTGCTGCAGGACCTTGAGCGTCACGCAGATGACCTGCCGGTTCCGGAGGTTCAGGGCATCTACACGGGGGGAAAGGAACAGGCCAAAATAAGAAGCATGAATTCCACCATCACAAGGCGAATCGACTGGCAGACCATTTAATTAAACCGGACTCGGCTGGGGGTCACCAGTGGGACGAGCCTTATTGTTACAGCTCTGAACAAGGCGCTGTGGTCTTAGTGCCATCACCAGGGTCTTGCTGGTGTGTTATCTGTTCTCCCAACCGATAGTGATTCCTCAGCATCCCCACGAGAGTGGCTCATCGCCTCTCATGGAAGAGGCGGTGATGGACAGGTAGCACCGAACAGAGAAGGCCAGTTAGTGTTGCCGGAGTGAAAGGACCCCCGGAAGGTTGACAACAGGTACGTTTTCGGTTAACAGTCCTCGCTGCTCTTAAAACCATGAGACAAACACTTATCTGGGCAGGGGGGCTGGGTCTCTGTGTGAGTGGAACCCACAGGCTGGCTACAAACACCCAGAACGTTCTTGGTAGAGGGGAGTGTCAGCTGCCTGTGTTTTACACTCTCAAGAACGCAGGGAAGGAACGCAAATTTTCAATGTCTAGAACAGCCGTGGGCAAACTACGGCCCGCGGGCCGGATCCTGCCCATTTGAAATGAATAAAACTAAAAAAAAAAAAAAAAAAAGACCGTACCCTTTTATGTAATGATGTTTACTTTGAATTTATATTAGTTCACACAAACACTCCATCCATGCTTTTGTTCCGGCCCTCCGGTTCAGTTTAAGAACCCATTGTGGCCCTCGAGTCAAAAAGTTTGCTCACCCCTGGTCAAGAACTTTAAAAGGAATCGCCCGTAAACAACTACAAGAGATGGAAGAAATACGAGTTGGCTAGAAAGAGCACTTCTGAGGGCACGGTGACGAGGTGCACGCACAGAAGGACGGGGGCCCGGGTTCCTGTTCTCCCTCGGGCGGGGCTGGAAGGTGCTACTTGCTCCTTCCAGCAAGGAGAGGTCAGAGGCTGGGACCAGGGCACTGGCCACTGGCTGCGTGAACTTGGCCGACACCCCACACTTCCTTGGTCCTAGACAATCATGGGAACCTGTTACTGACTCTCTCAGATGACTACCAGTTCTAAGGTTTATACAGAAGAGCTGTAGGGAGCATGTGTTAGGGAAGATCAAAGGTGTGTCATACACTGTTAGGCCCCAGACTATTCCAAGATGAAGTCAAAGACTCTTATTAGGAAGATGTTCTACCTTCTAAAAAAAACAACAAAAAAAAAGGTCGGCCATGACCTTAAAGCATGTGCCATTTGTGGAGGGACAAAGGACAAAGGAACCAGGCTTTCAGAAGGGACGATGCTACACTGGATATACGCGGGAGGCATCCTGACATCATTCTTGAACTCTGGGCCCCATTTCCAAGAGCCTGGATCTTGACCGGCTCCCAGATTCAGTTTGTTCCCAAGGTAAGTTTCAGCCATAAACGTTCTCCTGGTCCTCCGGCTCCCTGTGGGTAATGCCACCACCAGTTCCCAGCCAGCCACGTCCGACTCTGCTTCTGCTCCCTCACTTTCCTCGCGTTGGAAGTCTCCTTGGTCCGTCTTTGCAGTGTCTCTTGAACGGATGTCCTCCTCCCCATCCTCACCCCCACACTCTGGTTTCACCCCACCTACACGTCTCCGATCCCCCGGTCCTTACCCCCATTACTCGGGTCTCTCCATCCTCACTCTACTCCTTACGCACCGGTCTCTATTCTCTCTCTCCTCTGGTCCCAGGTCTCCATCCTCACCACCTCCCTCGGTTCTGGCCTTGAACTCCCCACTGGAGCACTGTCACAGCCATCCAACAGGCCTCCCTTGTTCTTTCTCACTCTGCTAGCCTGTCTTCTCACACGGCTGCTGCATGACCCTTCCTAGCGCGTTCCTAACGATCTCACCACCCGCTCAGAGCACTGAGAGCCCCCCCATTTCCTACAGAATAAAGTACAAACTAGCCAGTCACAGGGGGACACTGAGGGTAAGTCTGAACCAAACTGAATTCTCAGTTAAGAATCCAAGACTAGAAGGAATCATTTAGTGGTTTCACAGCTATTTCCCCTGGAAGCACAAGCAAGTGTTTAAAAATAAGCAGCCAGTTACATTCCTCCCAGCAACGAAGTGCGGGTGGGGCATGAAAACACCTTCAAGGCCGCCCGCCACACCTGGTGCAGTCCGGATCAATTCTTACTTGGTTTAAGAAACACAAACATAATGACTGGAGATGAATGAATCCCATGTAACTATGGGATTCCGTTTCATGATGGCTCATCACTACAGCATTTAGACACATTGCAGGCCATACCCTATATTCTGAAAAACACTAAAAAATAAGAATGCTATAAGTTAGCCTAAACGCTATAGTAATGAGATAGTGTCAAAAAACCATGGGATGGTGGAGAAGGAGAAGGACATGAGGAGTATCTCACAGGCAGGAGTGGGGGCCCCTTTCTTGGTCTCATCTCCTCTGAAAGTTGTTTCGTCTTTTCCGGAAGTCAGGTGTGACCGGACCTTGCCTACTGATTCCGCTCAGTTTAGCAGAAGAGAATAGAAGCCTGTGGAAATGCGGTTCTGAAGATTATGGGCAGTGAACATCCTTTCAAATGTCTCCCAGGGCGTCTCAACGCGCTCTCGGTGTGGGACAGATCCGTGATGGCTCACACACTAGCAGCTAATGAGTATCGAGCACCTCTGTGTGGCAGGAATTAAACTGAGCACTTTCCATATATTAGTTAACTTAACCCTCATTCAGCAAATGTGTATTGAGGATGTATTATGTATCAGCCAGTGTTCTAGGAACTGGAAATATAGACCCGAAAAAGACAAATGTGGTACTCACCCCATTGGGCATATATTCGTGTGGAAGAAGATAGTGCACACATACCACAAGTAGGGTAAGGATTCAGAAGGATGGGGTATTTAAACAGCAAGTCCAAAGGGGGCATTCAGGCCAGGCTGGCAGTAGGGAAGGCTCCCACACTAGCAACAAGCCCCAGAGGTGAGCAGACGTCACACAGGTGAAGAGCAGGCCCAAGGGGGGAGCAGGTGTTACCTGTGTGAAGAGCATCCCAGGAAAGGGAGCAGCATGCTAGAGACCGCCCCCTCCCAGACAAAGGAGTTCTTTCACCACATGTCCTGCTCCTGCTCCTATGGCTCAAGTTCTACTTGGTGATGTGTGACCAAAGCCCCAGGTAGCAGACACAGTCCCCTAAGTGTTTTCATCGTTGTGTGTGTGTGTGTTTCTGGGGATCATTTAGAAGGGGCAGGGAGACGTATGCAGATGTGTGCAGATGTGTAAAAGGAAGGGGAGGGCTGGCACTTCCTCCCAAGCTGAAAGAGCCCGTCTTGCTGTATCAACCAAACAGAATCGGATGCTTAAGGTCCTGGGTGTCTGCTTCTCTCTGTACTCCCCCCTCTCTCCCAACCCCCCTCCTAAAAAGGACTCATAGCCACATCTCGCTAGATGTTTTATAAACTGTTGAGTGAAGATGAGGCATTGAAACGGAACTACATAAGTGCGCTTTTATACACTGTACATTCAAAAAATGTGTAATGGAGTGTGTACAGCTCTCATTACAATTTGTGGGTTTTGTTTTTTTCAAGAAAGCCTTTCTGTTGACCCTGAAGAATCACCAGTAGGAGAGCCCGTTGAAGGAACCAGGAGAGAGAGCTGCCTGGGCGTGGGTGGAGCCCCTCGGGTGACTGTACGAAAGCTTTCGGTAGCTCTAGTGGCTCCTGAGCGCTGGCTACCACGGGGCTCTCCTGTTAGGGCGCGCAGGCCACAGCTCAAAACAGGCCAAAGCAAGCTGGATGCTTTCCTTATAGAATATACCGTGAAGGACTAATCCTTTTATACAGATGAGTAACAATTACATCAAACTTTTGTTGATTAGCTTTATGCCTATAATGTGTAGGTAACTAATGACTTGGTGATCAGTTCACTATCTCGTGATGGGTAGTAGATCTATTAGGAAATAATTATTTCATCTTATTGTGACCCCATTAGATGAACATCGTTGTGATAAATGTTACAGGATTGACAACAGTTGACAAGTAAAATGCCTGTTACTCTCACTGGCATCCAGAGGGGAACCCGCCGTCCTCCTAAAGGACCAGGTGTGCCCCAGGCATGGCACATCCATTCAAGACATGGCCCCTTTCCACTCAGGGCCTCTAGTTTTCTCCCTCATTCTTGGGGAATTAAGATGTTCCATTAAGTTGTAAGTCTTTTTGTTCTTAATATCCCAGGAGAATTGAATAAAAAAAGGTTGGTTTTCTTTTCTTTTCTTTTTTTTTGGAAACAAAGTTCTTTTCTTTTGAAAAAGTGTATTAACAGGTAGAAAGAGAATATTCTCTAGCTTGAAAGAGAAGAAATGTGTTTATTCTTGAATCGATGGCCTTGAAAGCTACTGTCAAGACTTAAGTGGGGACTTTGAACTTGAGATTTAAGGTTTTGAAAAGGGTCTGACATGGGAAGCCTACTGACATTATAGATCAGCCAGCGCAACCTTTCTATGCAGGAAATCGGATTTCTGTTGCACTGCTTACCTTTCCGCCTTCAGGAAGAATCAGATGGGAGAGTCTTCAGATCTGAAGAAGTTGGTGAAGAATAAGGACAAAGTAAAGTCAAAGCGTTAACCCTTCGCCATAGATGGGTTACATGTAAGTTACATGTATGAGTTCCTCAAGCATAAAGTCTCTGCTGGCTGTAATGTGTGCAAACCGAGAACATGTTCTGCTATTAGACATGGTTCGCGACTGTGGAATCAGGAAAAATGGAAACAGTTCTTCTTTTAATACTGGAAACAACAAAATGCAAAAGCAAACAATAAATCCTAAAAGGCACTGTTGACGGGTGCTATAAATGTTAACATCCTTGTTATAAAAATAGCTTCACAAACCAATAAAAGACTGAATCTTCTCATTTAAAAATGGGCAAAGAATAGGACTAGAGACTGCACACGATAATAAGTACAAATGAACAATTACTATTCCCGAATGTTCAGCTTCAGTGATAATTAAAAGCTAATTTTGAATATCATTAAATGAAAAGTTTTTGAAAATTCAGTTCATAAGTCTGGGAACCGGTTTGGGAAAGAGGCCCCTCATAGCTCACACATCGAAGACCCCCCACCCCCGACCTTCCCACGCTATGCATGTAGCACGTGACCCAGCAACTTCACTTCAGGGCACTCAGGCTAAGGAAGTGTGCAGCTGTGAGAAAGACGGAGAGGAAAGGATGTTACAAGTATTTCTATTTATAATTACAAACAATCTAAGTGTCTCAAAAACCACAGCTCATTTAAATAAAACCTAGTGTAGCCACATAAAGGAAAATTATGAAGTTATTAAAGTCATCTGATAGAAAAATATTTTAATAATAGGAAAACGTTTATAAGATGCAGGTGAGTAGAGAAGTATCTTATAAGGCATATTTTCACTAGAATCTCATTTTGTAGGATACAATTTGAACAGAAAGTACTGGAAATTTATAAAGTCAGATGCTAACAGGAGAGACTAGCTTTTCCATGGGCAGATATAGACACTGGATTTCATTCCACTAAAAATCAGTTTTGCACTGCTTATTGCAAAATTATGAATATACTTTACATATTGCCCTAGAAATATTCTTCTACATGATTCTGACTTCTTGTGTGTTTCATGTAGCAGAACTTAAGTGACTTTCCTATCTTTTTCAATATTTTCTTGATTATTATTAACCACCTATATTTTGAGACAAACTTTAAAATAATTTGGTCAGGTTAAAAACACGCTTGGCACTTTGTTAACATTTCTGATAAATGAAGAGAATGATTTCAGGGGAAATGATCCTCTTTACTTCTGACTGAGAATTTCCATTAGAAGTAGCTATCTCTTCAACTTTTCCTATTTTTAATTAGGTTCCTTAAAAAGCTTTGTAGTGTTTTTCTTGTAGATTTTGCATAGTTTTGTGAGATCTACTTGAAGGAATTTTATATCTTGTGACTGTGTAAGATCATTTTATCCCAATATGCTCTCTAAAAATTATTGACAATAAATACATAAAACAAGTGATTTTTGTATATTTATAATTGTGAACTTATTTACTCCTTTCACTGGTTCTAATTGTTTTTGAACAAATTCAGTTGGCTTCTATCCTATATAATAAAAGACTAATATGCAAATTGACCAAATTGCAGAATGACCAATCGCTATGATGTGCACTGACCACCAGGGCGCAGATGCTCAACGCAGGAGCAGCCCCCTGGCGGTCAGTGTGCTCCCACAGGGGGAGTACCACTCAGCCAGAAGCTGGGCTCATGGCTGGCGAGTACAGCGGTGGTGCCGGAGCCTCTCCTGCCTCTGAGGCAGTGCTAAGGATGTCCGACTGACAGCTTAGGCCTGCTCCTTGCTGTCAGTCCGAGATTCCCCAAGGGCTACCGGACTGCAAGAGGGCACAGGCTGGGCTGAGGGACACCCCCCTGAGTGTATGAATTTCATGCACCGGGCCTCTAGTAAGAAATTTTAAAAAATTGCTAAATTGATCTTTGCTTTATAGTATTTCTTTTTAGTCACATGACAGGGGCCACATTTTCTAAAAGAAAACATAGTGCTGTTGTGCTGGGAGTGGGCATTTTTGTTTTCCAACCGTTCTTATTCTTCTCAAATAATTTGTTTTTATTTCATTGTGTAAAATATCTGTGTAACACACTGTGCTTTAACCATTCAGTGGCCTTAATGACAATCACAATGTTGTACCATTATCAACATTATCTTTTCTAAAACTTTTCCACCATCCAAAACAGAAATTCTATATCTATTAAGCAAAAACTCTCCACTTCCCCCTCCCCCCAGCCTAGTAACCTCTAACCCACTTCCTGGCTCTATGAACTGCCTACTAGAGATGTCATAAAGTATATTAAGTATGTTTTTTTTCTGAAGTTCAAATATTTAATTAATATTTGAGATTATGGGCCCAATATAATAGTATAATTACATTTTGCTACTTTAGAGGCACTAACCATATAATTTATTAAATTACAGAATAAAATAAGCCAAAATATGTTTTCAGACCAAATTTAGGTTTTAAAATCATAGACATTTTTCTCCTTTCAGAACAGAACTCAACTGCTGTGCACAGTTAATTTGGGGACAATTAAAACATCACAGATCTAGCTCAGCTCTTACGGACGTGGCGTGAGCCTCTGACGGCGCTTAAGATGTTTTCGCTAATTCATTTCCCAGCAGCGTCACATCAAATAGCATCACTTTTTCTCTCATCCCACACAGAAAGGTGCTATCTTAATGCAAAATTCAGATTCCCCATGAGAGCTTTGTCATTACAGGGGTAATGCCCTCCCTCCCTCCGCCCGTCCCTCCCTTTTTTATAGACAAGAGCATATTCTGACTTTAGGGCCACAGAACAAATGTAGTGTTTCGTCAGAGTGTTTGGCCTTTCTTTTCATGACTGACTTAGTTTTAAGGATGAAAGGGCTCTGTTATCTAAACGGTCTCAACAATTCAGACCCAACACGGCCGATGAGAAGCCACACAGGGGACCCCCAAGAACAGCGCAACCCCCGCGCTCCTTCCCCGCCTCGCCGCAGCCAGTCGGAGTCAACTATGACGGTTCTGATATACAGCGGCTCTCCCCGAAAAGGAAAGCGTTGAGCTCTGCAACGAAAGTGACAATAGGC
>NW_006286246.1:4924469-4927117 GCF_000327345.1 Myotis davidii | reverse complement strand
CACAAGGTGACCTTGCAGAAAACAGTGACTGGCAAGCCACGCGATGCCACCAGGTCTGCGGTGAGGCCCTCTCCGGGGTGCTGGGTGTGTGGCTTATGAAGCAAACCAGCTCTTCATGACCACTTGAACCCATTTTTTTTTTTTGCATTCTGTAACCAAAACCATCCGGAGGAGCATACCTTCCCCCCAGATTTTCAGAACAAATGGGCTATTTTCTTCTTGAAGTAAAAGGCATTGCCATTTTACAGTTATTATCACTTTTAAAAGAATTTACCTGGAAATTTTCAAGATCTATAAATAAAATTATTAGACCACAAATAAAGGCTGGCACATTTCGATTGTCCTTGCTCCTTTCTAATTAAATAAAATGCTCAAAGGAATTTGGGGAGTAGGATACGGATTCTGACATGTTAGCCTGGCACGGTGAGTTATTCCTTCGGGTGTTCTCACAGGAAGATTCTGCTCTTGAACATGTTACTGCTCAGGTCGCCTCAGCCGAGTCTGCGTCTGCACGTTCATCCTTCACAGCTGGTGACCCTGCACATCAGCGCGGCCCCAGGGAGGCCACCGCCTTACGTGCCCGTTTGCAGGTCAGGGTGCATCTGTACCCCCACGGCGGCCGGTCGCGCGCCTCCTAGCAGACCGCTCACAGTGAGTGTTGCTGCTCGTACAAAGAGCCATAGGAGGGACTGGAGATGAACAAACACCAACGTGCTCTCGTCACGTCAGTAAATTCTGAAATATTTGACAACCAAGTACGTACTGTGCACAAATTAAGTAAAGAAAATGAGAGGCGATTCCCAAAGCTGAGAAAAATAAGTTGGAGGAAAGTAATGTCGTCAGAGTAGATGTGTGAGCGACAGTGAGCAGCGGGATGCGGCCACGACCGTGTAACGACTGGTGGTTGATTTCATGGCGATGGAGCTATTGAAGGGTGGAGGGCGAAGAGGGAAGTGTGAGGAAGAGAGACACACCCATTACTCAGCGATTCAGGCCC
The DNA here is from genome assembly GCF_000327345.1 of Myotis davidii. NCBI lineage: Eukaryota > Metazoa > Chordata > Mammalia > Chiroptera > Vespertilionidae > Myotis > Myotis davidii. The sequence goes on along the minus strand of NW_006286246.1, from coordinate 4,926,120 downwards.
CACCTACACCGTGTGGCTGGGAACCAACAGGGGGTGTGTACAGTCTCACTGAGACGTTCCCAGGCTACGATGAGTGATTATTCCTCCCATGCATTGGTGGCCAACTAGGAGACTTGGGATGTGGCCCGGGCACCAGCTTATGAAAATCCCCACCCCGGGCACAGTCTCCGTCGGTGGTCCTTGTGTCATTAGCGAGTTGCCCGAACGCGGCCCCAGGGCCGCGGGAGGCCGTGGCGCCCACTTACTTTTGATGGGGATGATGAGCTGCGGGATGACGGGGAGGATCTTGCTCCCGCCGTGCTCCAGCATGTCGTGGATGCCCTGCCGCGCGAAGAACTCGTAGGGGAAGGTCATCTCGCAGAGGCCGTCGAAGAACAGGGGCAGGTAGTGGTGGTAGTCCAGCTTCTCGATCTCCACCTGCAGGGACAGAGGACAGGGCGCCGTGAGCCCCGCGCCGGGCAGAGCCAGGCCAGCCGTGGCCCCAGTCGGGGCGAGCCAGCTACCCTCTTCATGACCACTTGAACCCATCTCTTCTGGGCTCAGGGGACCTGGGCCAGCTCTTCCGGGCTCAGGGGACCCAGGCCAGCAGTTCCCCGGTGGCCTGGCCTCCCATGGGCGGTGGGTTAACATCACAGGCCTTTCCATTTTAACAGATTAGCGCAGGGGTCCTCAAACTATGTCCTGCAGGCCACATGCAAATATAAATATTGTATTTGTTCCTGTTTTGTTTTTTTACTTCAAAATAAGATCTGTGCAGTGTGCATAGGAATTTGTTCATAGTTTTTTTTTTAAACTATAGTCCGGCCCTCCGACGGTCTGAGGGACAGTGGACTGGCCCCCTGTCTGAAAAGTTTGAGGCCCCCTGGATTAGAGTCATGAGCAATCTAGCCTGGAAGCATTTTGGTACTTGTTTCAGGTTTGTGTGTTGTTTCGGGTTAGTTTTTCTGTTTTTACCATTTTGCACAAATGCAAAGTTAAAAAGAATGGAAGAATCCCATAGCACATATGCTGAAAAGATAGGTGTAAAAATAAATCAAAAAAGAGGAAAAAAGTAGAAAGGAGATGAGCACCCAGATTTCTAATAAGAATCTAAGGGGGTCCACATGACATATTCTTGGACGGTGAGAGAGAGGGTGCAGTGTGACCCCGTGGCTGTCCCTGGAGCCTCGGCAACAGGCTGTCCGTGTCATCAAGAAGAAATGAGACCCCCGCCGTGGGCCGAACCAGAACAGGCCACGGGCACCTCAGAGTCAAAATACCAGCAATCTCTCCCCGGCTTCCTCTCGAACAGACGCATCCCTGACCCACCCCAGGCCTCCACGCCTCCTGCCTGACCTTCGCAACAGTACCAGCCCCGACAGGAAGTGGGCAATGAAACTACAACCACAGAGCTGGGGGAAGCGCTGGGATATGTTCACACGTGGGGGCTCTGCTCTGGCCGCGTCCTCCCTGGAGTATCTACTCAGGACCTGACTTACCACCCGCCAGGTGACAGACGTGACACTGATGTCACGGAGGGAAGAAGCCCGCAGACTCAGACTGCGGCTGCAACCCCCGCCCAGAGCAAAGGACACAGCGTCCCCAGGAACCGGGGCAGCGCTTCCTCGTTTCCAAGTCCTTGTGGGTGTCCGCTGTCCCCAATCATCACTTT
>NW_006286246.1:4915069-4922941 GCF_000327345.1 Myotis davidii | reverse complement strand
CAGACCCACCCCTGACCCACCCCAGGCCTCCACGCCTCCTGCCTGACCTTCGCAACAGTACCAGCCCCGACAGGAAGTGGGCAATGAAACTACAACCACAGAGCTGGGGGAAGCGCTGGGATATGTTCACACGTGGGGGCTCTGCTCTGGCCGCGTCCTCCCTGGAGTATCTACTCAGGACCTGACTTACCACCCGCCAGGTGACAGACGTGACACTGATGTCACGGAGGGAAGAAGCCCGCAGACTCAGACTGCGGCTGCAACCCCCGCCCAGAGCAAAGGACACAGCGTCCCCAGGAACCGGGGCAGCGCTTCCTCGTTTCCAAGTCCTTGTGGGTGTCCCCGGTGCCTAATTATCACCTTCTAACTAGCGAGGAGCCATCAGCACCTTAGAGAAGGTCCCTTTGCATTAGCAGCTGGTTATACCCCGAGTGCCCTCTCAGCTGGAAGGTTCTGGAGTCTCCAGCCACTTGCCTGCCTGCTCCTGGGTTGTCTGCTGTGAGTCTCAGTTAATCAGAAGTTCTCCAGTCCCCAAGCGGGAGGACTGTCTCCAGCTTGCTCACGACCTGGACCCTCCCCGCCACCCTGACCCAAGGTTCACCTGGCCCCTGGAGGTGGGGCGTGGAAAATGAACCCCACGTGGAGTAGGTACAGACATCAATTTTATTCCACATTCCTGCATATTCATGACATTAACTTTACTCACAGTAAAACTTGACAGAATATATGCCCAATACCCATTTTCTCAGGGACATTTGAAAATGTTATAGAATATGATTTTGTACAATTTTTAAAAAAATGTATTGCTACATTATTCAGCTCCCAATATATATAACTAGTAACAAGGTTATCTTTAATTTTACCTTCATAATAAAAGTGTCCTGTGTACTACATTGCTATTTATGTTTTTCATATGTTTTACTAATCCTCTTCCTTTTTGCTCATGCTGGCATTTTATATGTCTTTCATAAATAGCAAAGCATTGACGTTATAACTTAATGTGTTCCAAGGCTTTTTAAATACATTGTCATACCCATTTATGTCTATAACTAGTTTCACGTCTGTCATCTTATTTTTTCATCTCTGGTTGTTGTTTTTCACTTAACTTTTACTGTCTATTTTGAGTTTTGAGTGTTTTATTTACACTTTTTGGAATTATTTCAAAGATAAGGCAGCCTGTTTAAATATTTTATGGCAACTCTCGCACAGCTCTCTCAAACACTTTAAAACGTATTTATCTTGCTTTGAGAAGCAAGTGAAAAGTCTCCTAGTAAGATTGTTGACGTGTCAAATTTTCCTTGGGATTCTGTTAATTTCTTTTTTCTTTGTGTGGTTTGAGGCAACAATACTAACCACGTTAATAACAGCATCAGCAAAAATGCCAGCGTTTATCAAACAGACACGCTGTACATACTGTGTACTCACTTATTTAATGCTCCGGAGCAGGAAGAGGTAGGTTCTACACCATCCCGATGTTCAGTATGGGGCAGCTGAGCCAGAGGGTCGGTCGCCTGCCCGCGGACTGGGGCTAGTACCTTCTGAGGCTGCCTTCACCGGCTGCTTCGCACCGGGACTGCCTCTCAGGCTATGCTGTCAGGCACCTCGAGGTCCGGCATTATTATAACCGCCTGGTGAACCGTTCCCTGCATCTCCATTCCTCCTCGTCTTTATCATCACTGATGCAGTTTGTCCCAGGCAGATCTGATATAAATATGGCTGTAACTTGTTTGTCCTTCGCATCATTTTACTTCCTTCCCCTGTCATCAGGTTTAAAGAGCGTCTCTTCTACTCAGCTGAGAGCTACCGTTGTTTTTTTCCTCCCATTTTTAAATGCATCTTCAGAAAACAAATATTGGGCGCACACATGACTCTTATTCTCCAGAGTTTTGAAAAAAATAAAATCAATATGAGAAAGGATGAAGGGAGAGAGAAGAGGAGGGAACAATTGCGAGACAGCAAATTGAAAGACTGAGCGAGAGAGAGAAAGACCACGGTAACCTCTGTCTTTACTCCCAGCTCCCTGACCGCAGCCGCCCTCTCCTGCAACACTTGTCTTTTGTGAGGTCTTGTCCTGGCCTGCATCGTGCTGTGACTGTCTGTCCTCCCTGCATATCTGTTGCCTTAATGTTGGAATAACAACTTGCCATTGTATTCTGAGGCCACAAACTTCTTTAAACCCTGTAGGTAGAGTTCTGATGGCGACAGGGTGGTATTTTTATGCGTAACTTTCTCTTCTCCTTGCCCGACGGCTAGGGTTCCATTTCTATTGCTATAATATTGTTTCAGTTGATGAATTTGGCCCAGGGCTGGGGAACCCATTTACAACTGGGAGCTGATGCATTTTTCATTTTTCTGACGAGTTCCATCCACCTCCTGCTCCCTTCCCACCAGTTTCCACAGTGGGGGTGTCGGTGGGTCCTCACGCCCATGCTCTCTTCCCCCCCTTCCCTTCCTTTCGCTGCAGTCGCTTTGCCCACAGCACTGGTGACCTTCACTTCGCCTCAGGCTGCAGTTCCTCTTCTGTTCTTGTCAGCAGGATCAGGTGACCTTGCGAAGCTGACTTCTCTCAGCCTCCTGACACCCCCCCCCACGTCCCCCCAAAATAGGGGTCATCCATGATCGTCTTCCCTCAAATCCTGGGTTTAATCCCTCATCAACTCTATTGATTCTGACTCCAACCAAGTCCTCATCGCATCACAGCCCACACCTCGCTCAGCATCGGCTTGGCCGAAGGCCGGCTGCTTTCCCCGGGTCACGGCCACAGCCCTGACAGGGTTCCCTGCGCTACGTTTGCCTTCCTACTTCCCTTCTCCCCACGCCCGGGCTCTGACCCGCAGTGGCTCCCGACTAAAGTCCCCGCAGGGTCTCCCGGCGTCCCTCGCCGTCCTCCTGCCTCTGGAGACACTGCACCTTCTGTCCCCAGGCCAGTCTGGCCTCGCTGGCTCCTCCGATAGCTTCGGGCACACTGTCCCCTCCCCTCCGGACCCGGAGGGGCTGGCGCTGCGTTAAACTGGATTTCAGTTCAGCCCGCCACCTGCTGCCCTGCGGGATGTCCCGTGCAGCCCTGGCCATTCGGTCACTGGCGTGCAGCTCTGTTGTCAGGGGCCTGTCCCTGCTAGGAAGTTGTGTGGCACTGACGGGGACTGCTCAGGAGGCACGGGCTGGATTTTAACCCTGATCTTCTGAGTCTGCCCTGGGGGCACTGAGAGGGCTGCTCAGCGGGGAGCGATGCTGGGTGGCACGTGGGCAGAGCAGGCCGAGGCCTGGGCTGAGCACTGACCCTGGGGCACGAAGGGGTATGTGCGTGTCCTTAAATTTGTGGATTCCATACATGTGTGCATGCTACAAAGATGACACCATTGTTTCCTCCATCGGGATCACAGTGGTATGTCCACTGCGGGAATGTTATGAATATTTTCACAGAGGATCAGAACGGGCTCTGGGTGCTCCTATTTATCCTCATCTCACTGGAAATCACTGAGGGCTCACATTTTTAAAAAATATATATTTTTATTGATTTCAGAGAGGGAAGAGAGATGGAGAGAGAGAAATAGAAACATCAATGATGAGAAAGGATCATTGATTGGCTGCCTCCTGCATGCCCCACACTAAGGATTGAGCATGTGTCCTTGACCAGAATCGAACCTGGGACCCTTCAGTCCGCAGGCCAATGCTCTATCCACTGAGCCAGACAAGCTAGGGCTGAGGACTTAATTTTTATTCTGTTTACTTTTAAAACTTTAGGAGGAAAAGTTTCTGTTTTTCAAACTTATAAATGTATGTCCATAAATAATATATTAGTTCTACCAATATAAAATCTTTCTATTTTTGTTATTTTATTTAACCCTCACCAGAGAATATGTTTTGTTTTTGTTTGATTGATTTTACAGAGAGGGAGAGAGAGAAACATTGATGTGAGAGACAAACGTCGATTGGTTGCCTCCCATACGCGCCCCAGCATGGGATCCAACCTGCAGCTTAGGTATGTGCCCGGCCGGGAATTGAACCCACAACCTTTTTGGTGTACCGGGTGACACCCAACCTACTGAGCCGCCCAGCCAGGGCTAAAATCTTTTAAAACATAATCCATATCGAAAGTCCTGTAAGAATAAAAGCAAAATCTAAAGAAGAGATTAGTTAGAGGACCCACCATTGGCTACTATCCCTTAGAGTTCTTCAAAATGGCGGGCTTTGTTCACTTGGCTCTCAACCTTCCTAATGCCGTGACCCTTTAACACAGTTCCTCATGTTGTGGTGAACCCCAATTTCATTGTGACAAATTGAACACAATTAAAGTATAGTGATTAATCACAAAAACAATATGTAATTATAGATGTGTTTTCTGATGGTCTTAGGCGACCCCTGTGAAAGGGTCGCGACCCACAGGTTGAGAACCGCTGAGTCTTAAACTAACAAAAGGCCATTTTAATTGTTTATTTAGCAATAAACCTTTATTCAGTTTTGTAAATTATTTGCTGTTAAGATAACTAATTATTAAAACACATTTATACTCTACTGTCTTTACTATTACCATAAAAATAATAGTTTAGAAACCACAAAATTGGGAAATCTTTCTTTAAAGTTTAAATAAGAAATCCAGAACTGAAGGAGAGCTGCGTGCAGGGGATGGGGAGCAAGGGCTGCTGTGGACTTCCGTGAAAAGACGGGGAAGACACTGACCGATGACTCCCTGCGTGTGAACTGTCACGGCATCAAGTACTTGCACTCACAGAATTTCTCTTTTTTAAAAAACAGGTTTCATAACTTTTAAAAAAATATGTTTATTGATTTCAGAGGGAAAGGGAGAGGGAGAGAGAGATAGAAACATCAATGATGAGAGAGAATCATTGATTGGCTGCCTCTCGCATGCCTCACACGGGGGATTGAGCCCACAACCCAGGCGTGTGTCCTGACAGTTTCATAACTTTTTGAAGGTCACATAGTACCCACAAGTTTGTCTCTAAATCTTACAATAACCTTTGGTCAAAAGCAATAAAACTCTAACTTGGACTAGGCTATCAAATATAACATTTCATCCCCAGAACAAATGTGGAAGGTAATAAGGTCCTACTGAAAGGTCAGAAACTCAATGAGACAAATGGGTTTCATTAAAAGCCTCCACCAGGAGCTTCTTACACTTTCCATATCTGAGCTTCAATTAGCAAACGAAACATCACTGAGAATAACTGTTTTTGTGAATAATTCCAAGGGTCTTGCTTAGTGTCACAATCAGAAAAAGTGTACTTATCTATTAACTAGAGGCCTGGTGCATGAAATTCATGCACTGGGGGGTGGGAGTCCCTCAGCCCAGCCTGCCACCTCTCACAGTCCAGGAGCCCTCAGTGCATGTCCTACTGATGGCTTATGCCTGCTCCCTGTGGGGAGCCACAGTCTGGCAGCAGAGGCTCAGAGCAGGCGCCCCGTGTGTGTGTGTGTGTGTGTGTGTCCACTGGGGGCCGGCCCCCAGCTAGCTGGTATTTATTTATCTTCTATAACTGAAACTTTGTAGCCTTGAGCAGAGCCCAGTGCTGGCCAGGGCAGGCAGAAAGCTTGGCTTCCTCCATCACCAGGGGAAACCCAAGCCTCCAGCTCCATGGCCACTTGGCTTCTCCGCTGCGGCTGCAGTGAGGCTTGGCTTCTCCCCTCCTGCGCTGCAGCCTCAGTGGAGAAGCCAAGCTTCTTCAGTCTTCAGTCTTCAATATTCAGTCTTCACTCCTGGCTGGAGCCTTCAGTCTTTGCTCGTGCCTGCGTATGCAAATTAACCTCCATATTTGTTGGGTTAATTTGCATACTCATCTGATTGGCTGGCGGGCAAAGCAGAGTGACACCAATTTTCATGTTAGTCTATTATTAGGTAAGATATATGAGGGTCCCACTTGGACTTATTATTACATTCACAGAATAAAGTTTTAACTCACTGTTTTTCAACCGTTGAGGCAGCTGTGGATTTATTGCAGAAGGACTTACAACTTGCACAGGCATCAAGCACTGATTGCAGATGGTACATAACATATTTCAAACATGGATGTACTACTAACATTTACCAATCACCATGGTAACGGAGTCATCCTAAGGAAGACTCAATAGACCAGTGAGCATGGAAATGAGTTCTGAAACCAGCAACTAGAGAGAGCAGAAAAAAACTGAAGAGAAATACTTTTTAAATGTTTAAACACACAGAAGACTATTTTACTTTAAAAAGAACCAAATAAAACTTCCACAAAATCATTCTATCATTAACTTATAAATCCAGTAGCTAGGCTGACTGGATTGGCAGATGAAAGAAGAGTTAGAGCCTGAGTTACAGACCTGAGGGACTAGGGGCCGATGCAGAGTCAGGGAATGGAGATAAAGTGATGGGAAAGGTGGAAGTGGGGTCATGGGGAGATGGTGATGAGGGAGAGGGTGATAGGAAAGGTGGCAGAGGGGGCACTGGGAGATGGTGATGGGAAAGGTGGAAGCGGGGGCATGGGGAGATGGTGAGGAGGGAGAAGGTGATAGGAAAGGTGGCAGAGGGGGCACGGGAGATGGTGATGAGGGAGAGGTGATGGGAAAGATGGCAGAGGACCCCCACCGGAGCTGCTCCCTATACGGCCTGTGGGAGTTCCAGAGAGCACAGCGAGGACAAAGGTGGTGTTTGAAGAAAGAATGTTTGAGAACCTTTCAGAATTAAAGAAAGGTGTGAATTTTCAGATTGAAGATGCTGATCTTTTCAGAAAAAAGCTATAAAACTCCAAAGTCACGGAAAGGATTTAAAAGCAACTAGAAACAAAAGACAGATCACGCATAAAAGATCAAATGTCGACTGAAATTATATTTCTCATGAACAACGTAGAGGCCAGAAGCCAGATGAAAAGTCCCTCAGCTGAGAGGAGGCAACAGTGAACCTACAATGCAGTGGCCACGTAAACCACCGCTTGCAAGTAAGACAAGTTAAAGGTATTTCTCCGGGACTGAGGCGCTTGGCTTTTCATTTTTTTAAATCCATGGATCACTGTCCTTACCAAAGGATAAGACTTATTAAAAATGAGATGAACACGGGACAAAGAAATGACATGCAAGAATAGCAAACAAAGTGTTGAACAAATTGATGAGACCAAACAGCATTGACTATAAAAGTAAAAAATACAATATTCATCAATTAAGGTGGTTTTACAAAGGGAAGCTGTAATACTTTAAAGGAAAAGGAGAGAATTTGAGAGGACAGTGACCTGACTCAAAGCAAGGTCCTTTCATTGACAGGGCTGCGGACAGAGTTACTGATTCGCTTTGGACGTAATGAAGTAACTAAGCATATTAAAGTGCAAAGACACTTGTCAAAAGAATAGAAATGAAATTAACTTCCAGGAGAATCGAGTACAGTAGAGGGATTGAATAAAGTTCTATCAGTCCGTCAGAAGGTTAAACATCTCACCTGCCTCCAGGAAAAAACATGGAGAAGAGAAAATACATAGAATGAATTGAAATCCTATATAATAAAAGCCCAGCGACCAAAGAGCAGAACGACTAGAACGACCGATTAACCAAACACTATGACGTACACGGACCACCAGGGGGCAGGCACTCAATGCAGGAGCTGCCCCCTGGTGGTCAGAGCGCTCCCACAGTGGGAGCGCCATTCATCTGATTGGGATATGCGGAGCTCCCACAGCGGGTGATCCCCACAGGCCACGCCCCCAGCAGTGCACAAATCCCGTGCACCCGGCCTCTAGTATATAAATAACTGCCTGAAATATAAGTAGGTTACATTCTCTTGTTAAAAGACAAGTGTAAGCCCTGGCTGCTTAGCTCAATTGGTTAGATCATTGTTCCCATTTGGGTTCTATTCCTGGTCAGGGCACAAGAAGGAAGCAATGAATGCATGAGAGAGAG
>NW_006286246.1:4912608-4914961 GCF_000327345.1 Myotis davidii | reverse complement strand
TGTACCTTGGTTGCGGGCACATCCCCAGTAGGAGGTGTGCAGGAGGCAGCCGATCGATGTTTCTCTCTCATCTATGTTTCTAACTCTCTATCCCTCTCCCTTCCTCTCTGTAAAAAAATCAATAAAATATATTTTTTAAAATTAATAAAACATTTTTTTAAAAAGAGAAATTTATCAAAGAGAATACATATTTGCAGTTTTGACAGTTATTTCCAGATGGTGCTTCCTAGGGAAGGTGACAATCATATTCCCATCAACAGTAAATGAGATTATCTGCTTTTCTATTACCTTTCCAAAGAGAACATGATCCAAGTTTGATTCTTGACCATGTTACAGGGAAAATATATTTTTCTGGTAGTTCATTGGTATGTCAGGGTTGTTTTATCTTTATTTCTCTTACTGTGAGAATCATCACCTTTTAGGCTTTGCTCTGAATTGTATTTTCATATCCTGCGTCCTTTTTCTTCTAAGGAGGCACCGGTCTTTTTGGGGGTGGAGTGAAGAGCGCTTTTATCTCAGGGAGACTCATGCTTTGTGTGGGTTAGGAGTTTCACATTTTTCTTTTGCCATGTGGATTTTAAATGTTTTAAAATTGATTGATCTTTGATGGGTTTGGAATTCTGAGTCATCAGAAGAAAGGTTTCCCCCATTTTATAGTGGAATGAATTGAGACAATTAGAAAAGATAGCCTGTAATTGTTTCCTCTGGCATTTTCATGATGTCTTTTCTTTATGTTTAAGTCACCAGCCCACCTGTGTGTCTTCCTGATGTGACTTTTTCCCATGGCCGCCCCGTTGTCTCAATGTAGTTACTGCACAGTCTTCCACTGACTGAAGGCATCACTTTAGCATGAAGCCCTGTTTCTCGACTTCTGTTGTGTTTCATCGGCTTTTCTTATTCAGGAACCAGTGCTAATTCTGATGTAATTAATGCAACTGTTTGAAGTTTTCACATCTGATGGACTAGTTCTCCTATCATTACTTTTCTTTCCTACTTTATTATTGGAATTTGTTTACTTTTCAATAGAAAAAATCAGGCATAAATTTTACATCTAAGGTCTACTTAATGGACCTGGATAAAACCTGGCACTCAGTAATTAGATGAGACACATTCTTTATAAGCATACATGAGACAGTTTAGAAACTGAATAATAAGCCACAAAGGAAGGCTCATGAAATTCCAAATTATCTATGTAATATGTGTCTCATTTTGTGAGGAAACGTAAATAAAGTAATAAATTATTAACTAAAAGGTAGCCAAACTTTTAAACCCTACACATTTGGAAATCCAAAAACACTTTTAAATCACGTCTAGATCAAAGAGAAAATCATTGCAGAAATAACAGCGCATTAGCAATTGAAGCAGGATGGAATTGCCTAACCCTGAAAGAACAGAAAAGTATCCGCATGTCCAGACTCTTTTATGAGCCTGAAAAGAAGAAACGCGAACAGCTCACTGCATGAGGCCGGCATCACCCTGACACTGAAGCCATAATGACAGCCCGGCAGTCAAAAGAAACTTCTAGGCAAATGGAATTCAGCAGCAAGTTAAAAATTACGGCCGGACAGGCTGTGTGTTGCAGAAATACCAGGAAATTTCAACATCATGCTTACATTATTTTGATTAAAGGAGGAAAAATGAGACAATATTAACAGATGCAGATAAAGTACTAGATGAAATTATTCATTAAAAGAATAAAAACTCTAAACAAAAACAGCAAGTATCATACTTTATGGTGCAACTTTGGGGACACCCCCTTTATGGTTAGAAAGGAGACAAGAAGACGGTACTGGGGTCCTGGGTAAAGTGGAAATATAGAGAACCATGTGTGAAGGCTGGAAAAGTAGAAACAAAACTCTTATTTGAAAATGACACAGCTGTCCATATAGCACACCCAGAGAATCTACCAACAAGCTGAATTAGTGAGAGTTGAGAAAAATTACTGCATAAAAGAATAATAATAGCATGTCTATGTGTCATTGAAAAATGACTTAAAATATTTTTAAAGGTTCCAATACCAGTACGAGAAGCAAAGCACGCCTGTTGAGGTAACTGGCGATGAAACGGATGCTCAATGTGTGAGATTATGGGGTGATGACAGAGGTTCCTGCCAAGCACCACGGAGGACAGACAGGGTGGCGGGGGACACGTGAGCATACTGACTGCCCTCACGGGTGGGCCGATGGCCGACTCAAACTTACACAGAGCGACCCTGCCTACATTTATGTATCCACGCGACCCACAGTCAAGGTCAGTCCCGTGCTCTTAACAAGAGGGCCTGAGGGGGTTGAGGGGCCGAGTGGGTGTCTGGGGGGTTTGAGGGGCTCAGTGGGTGCCTGAGGGGGTTGAGGGG
>NW_006286246.1:4911370-4912542 GCF_000327345.1 Myotis davidii | reverse complement strand
CCAGTGGGTGTCTGAGGGTTTGAGGGGCCCAGTGGGTGTCTGAGACCCCGTCCCAGGTGGTGCGGACCCAGGACCTGCCCAGAGCCTCCTTCCTGGGCCCACTCACCTGTCCCCGCCCGAGGGCCCCCCTCTGACTGCAGGGCAGGCGGCTCTGGGGGCTGGAGGGCGTCATGGCCGAGGCCCGGCTCTGGCCCGAGCACGCAGACCCCGGGCACCTCGTGGACTAACCTGTCGTAAGCGTCTGTCAGGAATGCTCACCAGGCAGCTGAGGGCAGCAGTGTCATTAACCTTCATCACCGGCACTGCGCCCCCGCCCCAGACGGGGAGCGACACCCCAAGTGTAACCCACAGAACGGCGCCAGGCTGGCCCTAGAGCCGTGACCATCCCACCGCCCATGACGACACTTCGGGCCAGTTTCTAAAATGTGTAGAATCACATATTTAACTGGGGGGGATAGGGGAGCAAAACCTGCATTCAATGCACACCCGAGTCCCTCTGCCTGCATCACGTGTGTGTGATGCTGAGAGGCGGGCGGCTTCCGTTAGAGGCAGAGGGACACGTGCTCATGAGCGAGGAAGCCCGACACGCTGGGCCTGGAGCGTCCTGCGTCGGGCCCTGCTGCGCAGCAGCGTCACCAGCAGGTGGACACGGGCAGCGCTCAGCCCCCCGGGCCTCAGTTTCCTCCCTGTGAAATGGGCAGGAACAGTCCCCTCCCGGGAACCTGGGGGGCTGACACCCCGGGAAGCGGGAAGCGGGGATGGTGCGGGTGAGCAGGGCTCCGTGGGTGGAGACTGCGGAGCTGCCCCGGGTCAGCACTGACCGCTTCCTAGGAACGGGCCCAGCGCCTCCCCGCCTTCTTCACGTGCTGCTGGGGGAGAACCTCCTCCGGGCTGGCCAGCGTTTTCCTGCCCGATTCCGGGCCCTGCCATGTGCCTGACGTGACTGACACACAGTCAGTGTGAGGGACACAGCACCCTGAGCCAGGCGCTCACTGCTCCAGGGGCACCGAAAGCTCACTGTACGCAAACAGGGTCAGCTAACACACCTGGTGTGCAAACAGTGAGTTTTGCTTCAGAAGCTGTAACACACTGAGCACACGGGGTTCATGACGCTCTGGCCACACTTAAAGGGACCTCCAGGGGCCCGGTGTGCGAGCTGGAGGGGCCAGGCC
>NW_006286246.1:4891474-4911295 GCF_000327345.1 Myotis davidii | reverse complement strand
CTGAACAGGGCACCCTAGTGCCCACGTGGTCATTCACAGGCTGCCACCCTCACTACTGTGGGCCCCGGATGCCCGTCCCCCCGGGGGGGGTCTGCGGATTCCACACTGGTTCCCGGGGCCTGGCCGCCTCACGCCCCTGGTGTGCGAAGCACTGGGCAGATTCTGAATGACCCCCCGCCCCCCGCACCAACCTCCCTCCCCTCCCACTCCCCGCCACGCAGCCAAACCCTCCCGGAAAAAGCATTCTGTCCGTCTCTCATCTTCAAACCTCGCCGATGTGGACGGGGTATATGCTGACCTCCGCGCCACGGCACCCACGGCGCCTGTCCATCCCCACGGTCCCTTCCCAGCCTCCTGTCCTGACGCTGCACCCTCAGGACCCAAGTTCCAGTGACACCAAACAGCTCGCTCCTCACCGAATCCGTGCCCACATTCCTTTCTACCCCGATCAAGCTCTTCCTTAAGCGATCTGACCGATGCTGCTTCCTTCCCTACGACACCAGCTAACAGCCCGGGTTCCGGGCCCTAAAGCCGGGCCTGCCCCTGCCTCTGCCACTAACTACTCACACGTCCGGGGCAAGAGCCTCCGTGTTCTCACTAAATTGGGAATGGCAACAGACTCCACTCAGCTGTCTGCTGTAAGTCACACTTCAGTTCCCTCATGCAAACCATCTAGAAGGGGACCGGCTATGTTAATCATCATGATTGTCATCACTTGGCTCTACGATAATAGCATCGGACACATTATAATGTAATTATAATATAATCATGGGATTCACTGTTACATGTGCCCCCAGATATTTACCCCCTCAGCAACATGCCCTGCATCTGCTGCTGCTTTCTGGGCGGGGGAGGGAAGCAGGAGGGAGCGCGTCCTGGCCCATGAGGGGAACGCCAGGTGGGGGTGGGGGATGAAGGCAGGTGGTCTGCATCAGGGTTCCAGCCTCCAGCTCAGGGTGCAAGCCCTGTAAGTGTGTACATGTGTGTGCATGTGCATGCATGCAGTGTGTGCATTTGTGCCTGTGTGTGTGCGTGTTTGCAAATACGTGTGCATGTGTGCTCATGCACGTGCACACGGATGTGCTGTAGACACCTGGGGAAGGTTGAGGGACACCCTCGGGTGCTGGGTAAACCGATAGAGGAGACTGCTTGCCTGTTGAACTTGGTTTCTCAGGGCACAGCCCAAGGAAGTGTCAGTCACAGCAGAGCCTGGAGGCAACGGCTCACAGGGTAGCCAGGGACAGGGTAGCAGATATGGCCGAATGCCCTCAGCAGCGCCCTGAGACCCTGTGAGCTGAGCTTTGGGATCCAGCCAGCAGTTAAGCTTCAGAAGCAGCCACCAGAGCAGTATCAGTGCCAAGAAAACGAGGACTGATTCTAACCATAGACACCTTCACAGAGAGAGGGGCAGAGGCCCACACCCCTGCCCACGCCCACAGGCCTTGTGAGAGAGCAACAAGCTCAACTGCATGTGTCTGTGGAGATGAGATGAGGAGAATGTGAGGCTGATTCCAGACCCTCTATGCAGCTCGTATGGAGCCACTCGGGGAGGAGAGAGTAAGGGCAGTGAAATGGCAGGGTCAGCTCTGAGTGCCTCTCCCCTCCTCTCCCTCCTCCAGGACCTCAGGGGTGACATGGAGGGTCCAGAGCTAGAAGAGAACGACTTTAGGCAATAAAGAGGGCTCAGTGTTTTGCACATAGAAAACATTTCTTCCCATCCACTCAGCACCTCACTACACATGCACACATACACATGCACACACACTGGTTTACACTGTGTGTGCATTGTATCTGGCCCAGAAGTCAGCATGTTACAAGGTCTGCCACACAGATCTGGATGGTTGATGGTGGCATGAATGCATGGATGTATGGATAGATGATGTATGGATGGTGAGTGGAGGATGGATGGATGGATGATGGGATGGATGGTGGGATGGATGGTGGGATGGATGGATGGATGGATGGATGGTGGGATGGTGGGATGGATGGATGTATGAATGGTGGGTGGATGGATGGATGGATGGATGGTGGATGGATGGATGGATGGATGGTGGGATCGATGGTAGTGGATGGATGGATTCTGGGATGGATGGATGATGGTGGGATAGATGGATGGTGGGATAGATGGATGGGTAGATGGATGGTGGGTAGATGGATGGATGGATGGATGATGGGTGAGTGGGTGGATGGATGGGTAGATGGTGGGATGGATGGATGAATGGAGGAATGGATGGATGGATGGAAAAATGAATATTCTTTCGTTAAATTACACCACTCTCTCTGGATGAAATATCCTCTTTTACTGTGTTTTTCTGGGAATTTCTGCAGAATATGTCAAGCAAGTGTTGTTCCAGATCTCCTGGATTTAGTCATCTGGGAGCACCGTGTCATGGTGCACAACTTTACTTCATTTGTTTCAATCCCCTTTTGATTCACAAGGGAGGGCAGCATTCCATGAGGGTGAAGTGACGTGCCCAAGGGCTGAGAGGGACTGAACTGCCCCCGGTCAAGCCTAACTCATTTAGGCTCATTGTTCTGTCTTCAACCTAAAGGGGCTTTTGCTTTCATTTAGGCTCCCGCACTTTCAGCTCATGAGACATGTCAGACAAGCCTGGATTATTAAAGCCGGTGAGGTTCTGCCGCGGCCTAGGTTCCGTGCGATGACCCACATGTGCGGCCTGGCGGTCTACAGAATGCCGCTGTCCGTCCGCTTCGGCCCAGTGGGCAGTCCCACTGCCACTCTCTCAGTGGCCACACCCGTGGGGAACAGGGACGCGGAGGAATTCCTAGGTGCTAGCTCCTGAGAGCTTCCATACAGACAAGAAAGATGGGATAGAATCAGCTGGGAAGCGCTTCAGGTACCTGAGACCTCAGCCTCTCAATGCACTATTCCCTTCAGCAGATGAATTCGATAAATGTGAGCGATTAACTCAGTGAATTAAAACATGAGTCATGTCATTCCATTATGAGGGGAAATCAGACACCACCCAAAGCCATTAAAACGGGCAGGGAGGGCATTAACCGAGATGGCACTGTCCTCGCTCCCCGGGTGTGACAACGGGCCCTCGGGCCGGGAACTCCGGTTGGCAGCATCGTTTTATGGTGTAGAAACTCCCACCACCCACCACAGCCGGTCTCAAGCTACCAGAGTGACATCACTGACGGTGGAGGCGGGAGGAAGGCATAGGAGCCTCACAGCCATAAGCCACCTCACGCTGCGACCGACAGTGTCTTACTAGACCTTCGGCTCACTCTATGCACCGAGAGAAATACGGTTCTCGGACAGCATTAAATACGTCGTGGGACCGGCTGGCTGCTGGAGTGCGCAGTGTTCGGCTCTCTCCGGACCATGCCGCCTCTGGAGCCTGATCACACATTTTACGTCGGAACAAGATTTCATCGCCTTCACTCTAACTGAAGAAAACGGAGCTGGTTTGCATTTTCCTATTTCTCTTGTCTTCCCGCGGCCGGAGGCTGCCTGCGCTCCTTGGCTCATGGCCCCTTCCTCCGTCTTCCAAGCCAAGCGTGTCCCAGGCCTCCGCTCCCTGTCGCCCTCCTCTCCCACGCGGACCTTCTTGCGCCCTTTTCCTAAGGACCAGCCCCTGCGCTCACAGTGAGCCCAGCAGAGTCATCTTAGACACCCCCTCCCTCAGGAGCCCCGTTCCCCCGTCTGCATGGCGCTCTGCCAGGAGGGGGACGGGGCACAGGTCTGGATTCAGACACACACGCCTTGACGCCCACTGTTCTGTCCGCCTCGGCGGCTGCTGTGAACCAACAGTCCTGACGACTCTGGGAAAATGATGATGGTTTCTCAGCAGTGAGGCTGGGGGCTGGAGTGAAGGAGGCACAGGACTGAGAACTGAGGGGATCCCCGGGCCCCGCTTAGCACCTCTGTGGCCCCATCAAGATCCATCATTTCTTATTAAGCAAAGCGCCTTCGACATGTTCAAATTATTGAAGTCATTTTCCGTAGTTTAAACTTCATGCCAAAGACAGAATTTGTATCACTTAATTACACTGAAGGCAGTTTGACTCGTTGGCGGGGCGGAGCGTGGCGGCGAGACGGGAGATTGGAAATGGGCTGTGGCAGCTTCCACCCCGGGGCCACGCGGCTCGGGGACCAGCTGCCTCAGAACCTGCTCCCTGGCCAGCAGGGCTCCCGACCTCGCCCAGCTCCAGCAGGTGCGTGAGCTCCAGCGTGCCCACGGGTGTCTGAACACCGAGAAATTCCCCATGGTTTTACTACAGCAGCTTTTAAACTAAATTTTTAAAAAAAGGACCTACAAAAGAAAACCACAGCAACAAAAAGCCTGCAGCAGGAGGGAGTCTCAGGAGCCTGTGACCGTTCCATTCGGACCCCACACCAGGGACCTCCCAAGACACCTCTTCCTATTAGGCCTGTCCCCTTGTTACTTTCCTACTCACAACAGCCCGGGCTTGTTATCGGGACAGAAAGGAACTGGCTGCTCATTCGCTATTTTCCCGTCACGTGGGGTCATCCCAGCCTCTCTGGGGGCAGGCGGGAGTGTGGGCTGACCCCCGGCCAGCAGGTGACGCGAGCCCCCCTCGCTGCCCCTACATTCCCTGGTGGCGGCGCGCCCTCCTCCTGGCCTGGGGCCAGGCGCACAGTGGCCAGGGAAGCAGAGACCGGGAGGCACCATCAGAAGCGCCTCCGTGCATGTTTCCTGCGGGAGGGACCAGCCTGCTTGATGACGTGAGGGAGCGCGCCCTGCTGGGGCCGGATGTACACCCGCCTTCTTCTCATTTTGCTTTCTCACCTCCTGAGAGGCGGGGCGGTCCCAGAAGGAAGGCTCTTCTGGGGGAGGTAGAGGCAGCCCCCCTCTCCCGTGGGGCTGGGTTATTGCCTCCTGCAGAGACGCACTGGCCCAGAGTACGAAGGGGCTGGCGTTCCAAACCCCGCACTGGGATTGCCTCATCGGGGAGGTCAGAAGGTTCATTGGAAATCACCTCGAGATGTTCCCGTCACCCAGGCCAAGAGGCATTCCATTCGTCCTGGGAGCTCAGATGAGATGTCGGAACAGTGGTTTTTAAGGGAGAAAGTTTCCAGATTTTAGCCAACACTTTTCCATTTACTTGCTTCATGAAATCCAGTTCAACTTTCAGGGTAATGACTGTGCCATCGTATAGGAATCGGATCTCAGCACTAGGGGTGCAGAGGCAGAGAAGGCAGACGAACCTGAGAAGGTTCTGCAGGCCCCAGAGGGCAGAATGCCCGCCGCAAGGGCGAGAGAGACAGGAAGATGCATCATGGCCCCTTCTCCCAGCCCAGAATGCTTCTCCCAGCCCCAAGGAGAACGGATCTCATCCCCCGAGTCGGTGCACTTCCATTCCCATCCGCAGGCGCCTTTCCCACCAACTGGGGGCTCCCTGGTGGTCCTGAGCGCTCCCTGCCGCAGTTTGGATGATCAACGACTGCTCCACCCCAGGGCATGGGCTGGTGTGCAACCCCAGAGAACAGCCTGCAGGAGGCTCCTCCTGGGGGGAGCTTCGGGGTTGCCCTAAAGCTGCAGTGACATCGCGTACCCAGTCCCTCTGTGCCTGGCCCATGCCTCTCTCCTGGGGCCCCACGTGCCATGACCTAGATGCTCTTGGTACCTGACGGGCACCTCCCCGTCCCCGTCCCCACAGGCGCTCACAGGGATGGTGCTCACGCGAGACTGGAGCGCGGGGGGTGACCTTGGGGAGCCCCTGCCAGCTCTCCCGCCGACACGGGACTGTGGCCACCACACAACGGAACAGCTGGGGTGCTTCAAACAATCTCTGGGAAAATATTTCTTGTCTAATCTAGCATACATTTGTCTATTGTGCGTTTTCTTGCTCGATGGTATTACAAATGTCATTAATCATTTTGTAAAATTGCTCTATTCAAGCGAAGTAATAATTGCACCAGAATGATTTGTGAGAAAGTAAACTATCCCATAGTGTCTGTGGTTAGATGTAAAAGCTCCGCTAATTGTGGAACGAGGAGTGAATGGTGCGATTAAAACTGTACCTTTAAGGGTTCTGTTTTGTTTTCCTGGGAAACAGCAGGGAGGAGATGGACTTGACTCTCTCTGAGGGGAGGGGTACCTGCAGGTGAAATACAGGGACCTTCTCCCTTTTGGGTTAAAACCTCTGGGTTCTTAGCCAGACTGCTTCCTTTATTGTTCCTCACCTAATTGATTTAAAGGGAAACAAACCTTTTTCGCTTTTGCTGTTGTCTAAACCGGCACTCGCAGGGCAAACTGGAGAAGGCAGACGAGCCCCGTGAGTGTGGGCCCGGTGAGTGTGGGCCCCGCCTGGGCTCGCCCCTCCCCAGGCCACTGTCCCCAGCGCTGCCCAGGGAGGCACCAGCAGCCCCAGGCCACCAAGAAACCTGTTCAAATCAAAAACAAAGCCTCCAACCTGAGAGTCAAGAGGAAAACATGTTCCGCCTGCACTCATCTTAATGCTCGCGGCCAATCTTTGTCCACGTTTTGCTCTCAAAACCACACAAAGAGGTTCCCTTAAAACAGTGGTTTGTTCTGAGCGTTGGAGAACTGCCCAGCACAGAGAGAACGCTGAGAGCCGAAGGGACCTGCCCGCTAGCTCGTCTAGGGAAATAGGGCCTGGGTTCCGGCAGCTGCTCAGCCCGAGTGGAAACATCAGGGGGTGCGGGGTGGCTGCAGGGAGCCCCAGGACAGACATGCACAGAGGCCTCGTTCCCTCTTCCTGGGAGCCACGTGCCAGGGAAACTGGCTGAGCAAATCCAGCATCGATTTATTATAAGTCAATCATGGCCCAGAACAAATCTAAGGAAACCTCATTATTCCCGAACCTCTGACTTGACACGGATTTCTGAAATGTTGAAAACGGTGAGGAAAATGGCAAATAATCCGCGAGAGCATGGGTTCAGGGCTCCAGCTGATTCTGCGACACAGGAGAGCGGACGGGCCGGCGCTGGAGCCGGTACCCGCACTGGGTTTTTTTTTCCCGCCCCCATCCCCACAGCATCACCAGGAGGCGCCCCTATGAACTCGCCTCTGGGTTTCCCCTGGGCCTGGCCAGGGGGTGCTGCTGGGACGTGGGAGGCCCCACCCGCGAGTGTCACTAGGGCGAAACAGGAGGCGACAAAGAACTCGAGGGGAGACAGTGAATGAACGCTCTCTCCGTGGCACCTACGGAGCCGTGATGAGTAAAGCAGGTGCTGTCTGTCTGTCTGTCTGCCCCTCGAAAGCAGGTCCTGTATGTCTGGCAGAGGCCAAGGCTCCTCCTCCATCACGAGACCCCAGCTCCTGCACCTGCAGCTGCCCAGTCAGCATCTGGGGAAGCTGAAGGGAGTGACTGGGTTCTGGCCCCTCCTCCTTCCCCGGCTCCAGTCCCCTTCCCCGGGGGCCAGCCACTGGCCTGCGAGCGGGTGGCCGGATGGCTGCACACGGCACCAATGGGCTTATTGGACGTGGCCGACCAGCAGACAGCCAGGAGTGGGTGGCACATAACCTCCCTCAGCCCCCTCCCCCCGGCCTGTGCTCTCCCCTATTCCCCTCCCTCCCATTTGCCCCTCTCCTCCTCCTCCTGCCCCCCCCCCCTCCAATTATGACTCTGTTAGAACAGGCACAGGAGGAAGTGTGGGCTGACAGTAACCCTGGGAAGCAATGGGCCTTTCAGAATGAACCACAGTGAATACGTGGAAGTTAAAATATGACAGAATGAACGTTCAGTAAATGAAAGCTAAAAGATGAGGAAACTAAGAAGATTCCTGAGCGGCAGGGGGCAGGAGCAGGACTGCGGCTGATGCAGGCTGGGCCGAGGCCAGTGGTCAGCGCTGGGCAGCCCTGCTCACACTGATGGGGTGGGCACTGGGCAGTTCTGCTCTCACGGGTTTGAGGGCCCTGGTTTATTTCAGCCAGAGGGACTCTTACATTAAGTAAGCGTGATGCCATTTGCCTCTTACCCGCCAGCAGAGATCGGGTTGGGAGGGGCATGCGCATCTGGTTTCATGTTTTGCTGTTGTCATGAGGATGACAGGAGCAGAGGGGGGTCAGGAGCTAGTCAACGTCGGGCTTTTGACATCACGGGCTCCCAGCTCCGCCTGATGATGGATTTCCCTCTCCCCCTAACGGACAAGGTGACCCGATGTTCACATGAGAAATGCCTCCACCCCCATAAACACGCGTTGCTGGCGCTCAAACTGAGTTCATGACACTGGCAGCCGCCGGCGGGCACTTGGCGCTGGGCCTCAGGGGCGCCCGACCCCCAAGGTCTCACGCTTCTCTTTACATTGTTCTCCTGGCAACGTGTCTGGGAGTATTTCCTGATTATGCCCCTTGAAGGGCTCCTTTAATTTTTGCCAACAACAAGGCATTTGCCAACGACATCCAAAGTGGCCGTGGCGTCATTTCTCCCTCCTTGAAGCCTGGCTGACTTGGAAAGCACCCGCCCGCGGTTCCTCAGCTCCACGGTGAGCCTGAGCTCAGTGTCCACGGGGGGGATGGGCGTGGGACGGGGGGATAGGGGGAGAATCAGGGTGCACGGGGGTGGCCTGTGAATCGCCCCCAATCCTCTCAGTAAACCAGGGAGGGCAACGCTGAGGGCAATGCTCAACCACTGAGCCACCCGGCTGGGGCCGAGCTGAACATTTTGGAGGGAAATTGTTAGCCTCCCTCCTCGACTCCGCCTGCCAGACCTGTTCTAAACGGCACTGGTGTCGCAGCTGTCGAGGGAGAACATTAAATCACACGAGTCGTTTCTATGCGACCTCGGGTGAGGGAGACCTTCCCACGCTGCCTGGGAGCAGCATCCCGGAGGCGCCACCTGCCACGTTAAACTGCTGCCCAGGGAGCCTTTCCGCAGCGCGAGGGGAAGGTCTCTGGTTGCTCAGTAAAGACTGGCTTCCTGCGAGCCAGGGAAACACCACCCTCAATAGAAACACGAACAGAGACTTTCACACCCACCGACATTACACACTGAGTATTTAGAAACCACTTCCATCTTACATTTTTTAAAAAAAAAAACGAGAAATGTTGCAAAACGTATAACCAAGATCTATGCATGTCCACCTCTGAGAAGGTGAGGACCAGGAAGCAGGGGGACCGAGCAACGCAGTGAGGTGACGGCTGACACCCGCTCTCCTGGAGGCGACCGTCCGGTCCGGGAACTTGGACTCTGAGTCACGGGCAGCCCAAGGTCGGGGAGCCAGTCCTCGTCCACCCCGCGGGGGAGCTGGGACAAAGGCTCCTGCGTGGAGCCAGGACTCGGACCAAGCGGTCCTGGGGCGGGGCAGGTGGGGGAACCATCCCCGGAGGGGGCGGTCACAGCAGTACATGTGAGCACAACAGCCCACGTTTAAAGCGCATACTGTGTGCTGCACACGGGGGTGAGGGGTACCTGTGGACTCATCTAACCTGCACCACCAGCTTCCAGGCAGGCGCGTCATTGCGCCAATTTACCGCGGAGCGAATCCGAGCCCAGGGGGGGTCGGTGGTTTAAGGACACGCGGTCGGGAGCGAGCGTGGGGCTAGGAAATCCGGCTCCAAGAAGGGAGAGAAAATGATCTCCTGGCAAGAATCGGCAGCGAGGGACACAGAGAGTGCCTCCGAGTCGGTGAGAAAAGGCGGGCACCGCAGAGAAACGGGCAGAGACATGAACGGGCAATTCACAGACACGTGTACACGTGGGAGATGCCTCACGCCACAGATGCAGGGGAGACGCCGTCAAGTCCGGGCCAGCGTGCGGAACACGGGGGACCCACCCGGCCCACGAGGACGGAACCTGCCGCTCCACCTGGAAGCACATTCCAGCAACCTGTACGGAGTTTATCTGAGGTTCTCTCTCCTTTATTTTCAGGACCCATCCGGATCGCCACATCCCTCAGGGCGGCTGGCAGTATCCGTGGGCGCAGCGCCCTTGGCTGCCTTGGGCTCCCAGCGTCTTCCTGCCGCTCCCGGAGCGGGGAGGGGACTCTGCCTTCCGCTGGTAGTTCTCAGGTTACTCAGCACCAGGGGTGTTGTTCTGTAATTATATTCCCAGCACGTATGCAGGAGCTAAATAAATGTTGCAGGTTTGACTGTAAAAAGGACGAATGTTACCCATGCCCCATGTTTCGGCTTTCTCGCTGTTTCATTAGCATCTGTCGGACACGTTCTGATGACCCAATTACAGTGAGCAAAGCACATCGCGGGGCAAACAGACCCGTGGCATTTTCGCCGTATGCAGATGTGTTCTGTATTTTCTTGAGACTGGAATGATCATGACATGTTTTCGGAAGGAAAGTAAGGAAATGAATTACTGTGCCCTAATGTCAGGTTTTAATCTTTGCCAAATCAATTTTAAAAACCGTGTTCAGTCTATTGAACATCCCGAAATGACAAAGGCCTCAGGCTCTCATTGACTTTGGATAAACATCTGACGGAATCATTAGAATGTTTCAGTTTGTTGTATAAAATCTATCACTAATCGGTTACTAAGAGGGTCGACGTGATCCCTCTTGGGGGCTTCATGGCGACCTGAGACTCCTACTCGCACTCACATGCGGACGACTCTCAAACCCACCTCTTAACCCTGATCCCCCAGCACACATGCTTCCTGTCTGTTGAGTTTTCTTTTAAACCTCTCGTCTTAAAAGCAGTGTGTGCTCTTGGTAGAGAAGAACTGAAACATAAGACACAGTGAAAGGGCAGCCGGATCCCCCCTCAGTGCCATCGAGACTCGCGACAACACCATGACCACTTTGCACGATCAGACCAGCCTTATCCATATGACACTCTACAGGGCCAGAGTCCTAGGGAGTGCGTGCTATTCATTAACATGCTGTTTTTAGGTATTTTCTATCATTCGTATATCATTTTATCTATAATATCCCACTAGATGGTTTCGGGGGAGGAAGGGAGAGATGTTCTGGTTTTCTCTGTGTCTGTTTCCTCTGGGCTATAGGCAACATCCTGCAACGGGCATCTTCGTGAAGAATGATTTTTTTGTCTATTTCGGATCGAAGTGCATAATGAATCTTCTGTCCTTGGCTTGACAAGCGTGCACATGTGACCAAGGCCTCCCATCCCCGCACGGGGCCGCATAGTGGAGGCCTACTGTGCCGCTGTCGGTATTCTTTCATCCCACCTGCCGCCAGGACGCATCTGCTGGGCGCCGAGGGACCCTCTCCGGGCGAACACTTTCAGGATGAAGCTGCTCACCTTCCCTCCACCCCTGACGGCTTGTCCTGCACCTGTTGCCATGACTGGGAGCGTCACCAGCCAGCCAGTGTAGAAGCCGGGACCGTGGCGGCGTCTCTGCCGCAGATCTTTCTGACCCTCCACGTCCGTGAGAACAAGGTCTCGCCCCGAGCCTGAGTCTGCGCCCCCCTCATTCATGCGGCCCCACGGGGTTCAAGGACTCGTTCACTCTTGACCGGGCTATTCTAAACGTTCCTGAGTTTCTACGTTGCATAACTAGTACATGCTCAGGGAAATGTGCTGAGCCCTGAAGTAGAAAGAAAAGAAATCGCCGAGCGCCTGGCGACTTGGCAGCTCCCACGGAGCAGGTGGTGCCGCCCCAGGATGTCTCCCGCACGTGGTTTTGTCACACTGGTCGTGATCAACCCACATGGCGCTTCTCTGTTCTGCTTTTTCGTTGATCGGAGCCCGACAATTTTCTAAGAGTATGACAGAGCTTAGTAACTTTGGAATTTCTAATGTTTTCCTAATAATCCACGAAGTGAATGTGCCACGGTTGACATAACGACCCCCCTAACTCCTCAGCATTTTAATGAACATCACTGTGCATGAAGCTCTTTGAATAGATTCAGTGGTTTCCTTAGGATCCACTCCAGAAATGGGATTGTTCCGTGGGTCTATAAACATCTCAGAGATTAGCCGTTTCTATCATTTCTCCTCAGCTCGGCCATGTTCCGTGAACATAGAGGGTCCTGTCACTTCCCTCCCGGAAACACCTGTGTGGCTGGTCATTCATCCCCTACACCCTCTGAGCCCCTGAGCTGCCTTCTAAGACCTTCCATACGCAGACCCCCTCCACTCCAGCAGCCTGGCTTCCAGTTCGACCACAGCATTCCTCACTCTCCAAATATTCACCTCTGTGACTTCGTTCCTATCTGTAGACATCTTTACCCAGATTATCCCTCCCCCCGTTTTTTTTTTACTTTTAAAACTTAATTTTTCAAGAGTCATTTTAGATGCACAGGACAATTGACTAGAAAGCACAGAGATTTCTCATTTCTTCCCACCAGCACACATGCCCAGCCTCCCCCTTATCAACACTCCTCACCAGAGGGGACGTTCCTTACAATTGACGAACCTCACAGACACATCATAATCACTCAAACTCTGTAGTTTACCTCATGGCTCACGCTTGGTGTTGCACATTCTGTGGGTTAGGACACATTTATAATCACCTACATCTGCCATTATAGTGTCATCCAAGATATGTACACTCCTCTACCCCGGGCAACCACTGATATTTCTACTGTCTGCACAGTTTCTTCTTTTCCGGATGCTGTGTAATTGGAGGCATGCAGGATGCAGCCTTTACAGATGGGCTTTCCTCACTGAGCACCAGTGAGTTAAGATTCCAACATGTCTTTCCAGAGCTGAATAATGTTCCATTGTCTTAATGGGCCACCGTTTATCCATTCACCCGCTGAAAGATATCTTGGTTGCTCTCAGGTTTGGGCAATTCTGAATAAAACTGCTATAAGCATCAGTG
The DNA here is from genome assembly GCF_000327345.1 of Myotis davidii. Lineage (NCBI taxonomy): Eukaryota > Metazoa > Chordata > Mammalia > Chiroptera > Vespertilionidae > Myotis > Myotis davidii. Next base: position 4,898,602 of record NW_006286246.1, on the reverse strand, counting down.
TATGGGTTTGCCTATGGACGTAAGTTTTCAACTCATTGGGGCAAATATGAAAAGATTGCTGGATCATATGACAAGTTCTGCTCAGTGTGGGAGAAAAGTGGCTGCAGCATTTGCATTCCCACCGCAGGGATAGGGGTCCCTGCTGCTCCACACCCCTCCCCGCGGGGAGCGTGGTCAGCGTTTGGGTCTTGGCCGTTCTGAGAGGGTTGTGGTGGGTATTTCGCTGTGAAGATGCGTTTCCACGATGATGTAAGACGTGGGTCATCTTTTCACGTGCCCGTGTGCCACGTGTACACCTTCTTTGGTGAGGTGTGTGTTCAGGTCTTTGGTCCATTTTGTAATCAGGTTGCTTTCTTATTGTTGAGTTTTAAGAGTCTTCTGTATATTTTGGGCCGCAGTCCTTTATCAGATGTGCCTTTTGCAAATAATTTCTCCCAATCTGTGGCTTGTTTCCCTATGATCTTGACATTGTCTTTTGCAGAGAGTAAGTTTTTAATTTTAACTCTACCATATCAGTATTTATATCTGTGCCTTTGGTCTTGTATCTAAAAAGTCATCGCCACACCCAAAGTTATCTAGGATTTCTCCTGTGTTATTTTCTAGGGGTTTTCTAAGTTTTGCATTTTACATATAGGTCCATGATCAATTTTGAGCAAATTTTGGTGAAGTGTGTAAGTCTGTTATTTATTTATTAAAATATATTTTATTGATTTTTCACAGAGAAGAAGGAATAGGGTAGAGAGTTAGAAACATCGATGAGAGAGAAACATTGATCAGCTGCCTCCTGCACACTCCCTACTGGGGATGTGCCCGCAACCAAGGTACATGCCCTTGACCGGAATCAAACCTGGGACCCTTCAGTTCGCAGGCCGGCGCTCTATCCACTGAACCAAACCAATTAGGGCTGTAAATCTGTTTAGATTCTTTTTTATTTTTACATGTGGATGACCAGCACCTTTGTTGGAGAGATTATCTTTGTTCCATTGTATTGCCTTTGCTTCTTTGTCAAAGATCAGCTGACTATATTCACGAGTTTATTCTGTTTCACTGATCTATTTGTCCTTTTACCAATATCACACTGTCTAGACATTGCATCTTTAGAGTAATTGACAGTGAATAGCATCAATCCTCTGTCTTTGTTCTTCTCCTTCAATATGGTGTTGACTATTCTGGGGATTTGCCTCTCTATACAAACTGTATTTTTTATTTTTTAAAAAATATACTTTTTTATTGATTGCAAAGAGGAAGGGAGAGGGAGAAATAGAAACATCAAGGATGAGAGAGAAGCATTGATTGGTTGCCTCCTGCAAGCCGCCTACTAGGGATCTAGCCCGCAACCTGAGCATGTACCCTGACAGGGACTCAACCATGACCTCCTAATTCATAGGTCAATGCTCAACCACTGAGCCACCCTGGCTGGGCTCTATACAAACTTTAGAATCAGTCTGTTGATATACGTAAAACAACTTGCTGGGATTTTGATTGAAATTCCATTGCATCTATAGGTCAATTTGGGAAGAACTGACAATATTAATTCTTTCTATCCATGAACATGAACTATCTCTTCATTTATTTTGCTCTTCTTGATTTTGTTCAACGGAGTTTTATAGTTTCCCTTATATAGACCATGTGCATATGTTGTTACATTTATACATAAGCATTGACTTTTCTAGGAGCTATTCCATTCTTTAATTTATACAGTTAAATCTGTACTTTCAAGCCTAAGCTATCTTTTAAGTGAAGTTAACCCTAAATTGTTCAATTTAAAAATAATTGTTCCCTATTCCTTTGTATATATATATATGCAAATGCCACCATTTTTGCTTTACAGTTTACTATGGGAAAATATAATGAGCATTTTTAAAAGGCAGAACCATATGTTACTACTATTTGTGTCATACTTCGTGTCTTCCACACTAAGTGCTGCTTAGCAATGTTTATGAAGCTATATTTAGTTGAACCAATGCAAGTTCAACGAAGTCAGATCTTAGATGAGCTAAGTACCCTTTTAGACTTAGTTTTTTCTCTGTGGGGTAAGGAGATAAAAACAGTATTTCCTTGTTGTATTCCACAGAGTGTTTCTAAAATAAAAAAATTACTCAAATATGAATATGTCCAGAGATTCTAAACAAACAAGCAAACAAATGATGTATATAATCAGGGTGTTATTATTTTCCCTTAATTTATAATCAACTTCTGAACCTACCTTATTTGATCCTGATAGGAAAACATCCTGATAGCATCTAACTGAAGTGTTTTCTTAATATAAGGCAAGAGAGCAATTAGGTCTCAACTGCCTTGCTTAAAAGGAATAAAAATGTTTCATGTTTATTTTTCAGAGAGTAGGTAACACAATAGGAAATTTATTGGGTAATATTAGGCATAAACTTGTGACAATGGCCTAATGGGGTGAAATATATATGCAATCTCATTAAAATTATGCCAGTAACTACACTGGGGTGTGTGTGTGTGTGTGTGTGTGTGTGTGTGTGTGTGTCTTTCACATAACCGTGATGAGCACCACTAGTATTGGGAAAACCTTGAACTTTCTTAATTTTTTAGCATAATGAATTTATTGAATAAAATAAACTAATATATTGACTGACTACTATTAAATGCCACCATTAGACTATAAATGTCTAAACCTCTAAGACCTTGATTCTTTCTAAATGTAAATTCTTAGCAGTTTCTTATCCTTTTGTTAATTTTTAAGTTTTATTTTTCTGATCTGAATATATTTATCATTTTTAGTTTGTAAAGACCCATGGTGGGCCCTGGCCGGTGTGGATCAGCGGTTGGAGTGTCATTGTGTGCACCAGAAGGCCACCGGTTCAACTCCTGGTCACATCCCCAGGTTGTGGGTTGGATCCCCAGTTGGGGTGCAGACATGAGGCAATGTGATCGATGTTTCCCTCTCACACTGATGTTTCTCTCTCACTCTCCCCACTCCCTTCCTCTCTCTCTAAAATCTTCCGCTGGTAGAGGAAGATTAAATTCAAGAGAAGGCACTGAACTGAGTCTAGACCAGAGGTTCTCAACCTGTGGGTCGCGACCCCTTTGGAGTCAAACAACCCTTTCACAGGGGTCGCCTAAGACCATCAGAAAACACGTATATAATTACATATTGTTTTTGTGATTAATCACTATGCTTTGATTATGTTCAATTGGTAACGATGAAATTGGGGGTCACCACAACATGAAGAACAGTATTAAAGGGTTGCGGAATTAGGAAGGTTGAGAACCACTGGTCTAGAAGAATGGGTAGAACTTAGACAGGAAGCAACAGGACGGCTGGGGGATGGGTAGTGAGAGGGGTATTTTAAGAAGAGGCAAAGGTGATGAGAGAAATAAACTCCAGAATTTTGACTGGGTTGGATAATTACTAATGGCTGGTTTGGAAAACTGAGGTGGAAACTTGAAGAGGAGAGTAAGGGAATCTCACACTGGTGGGATTGAATTCATTTTAAATCTTTAAGAGTGAAATGCACATTCTTCCTAAGAAATCAGGTGATACTAAACACAGGTTACTATCAAAACAATGAGAAAACAGGACATAATTAAGGAATATTTATTTTCAAGTTTTTTTTCAATTGCTTTTCATTAAAAACAAGAAGACTTGAGAACAGGGGGCATAGAAACCTACGCAGCTACCCACAGTTTGTGGATTTGAGAATTTATATGGATTTGCCTGGAGAGGAGTTTCATCCAATTTTCCTAAGGGCTCTTCACCCTTAAATGTGTTCAAGACCCACGGTTGAGAGGAAACTGGTTAGTGGAACAAAACAGCATACTATCTAAATTTTCATTACTTTTTTCCTACCAAATATTATAACTCATGTTTACTTTGTCACGCTCTCTTAAAATCATCATCAATTGCTTCTACCCTTTTCTCTGAATTTGAAATGTTGGCCATCCTCAGGGTGAATCCTTGGTCTTCTCATTTTATTTATCGTCTTTTTCCAAGAGCCAGCTCTTCGTTCGTTGCCTGTGGTTTCAACTAACACGTAATTGCCAATTGTTCTGGACAGAATGTTTGCACCCCGAAACTCATAGACCAAAATCCTAATCCTCACTTTGATGCCATTTGGAGATGGGAGTGTGGGAAACTGTGTCATGAAGGTAGGGTCCTCATGAATGAAATCAGTGTCTTATACAGACGCCAGAAATGCCCCCTCCTCTCTCTGCTCAGCACCACGTAGAACACTGCATGAAGGCAGCCATCCAAAAACCAAGACACCCACCTGCAGGCCCCCTGCCCATGGACTTCCCAGCTTCCGGGACTGTGAGAAATCGAAGTTTGCTGTCTCAGTCCCCCAGTCCCTGGTAGTTGTAGCAGCCTGAGCTCCAGACCAGTTTCCGTGTCTGCGAAACTGGCGCTCAGTCTCCTTCTCACCTGCACGCTGTTATTACCTATTTCTTTCCACTCGATTTCTCAATCTGATGCCTCACCGCTGTTAAATTTCAATACTTAAAACCCTAAATTATCTTTATGCACAATCTGTTCATCTTCCAGATTCTTGCAATAGTTACTGACAGCAACTTCCACCAAGTCATTCAGTCTGGAAACCTGGTCTGCCTCCCACTCCTGTCCCTATGCCCTCAGCTCCGGCCAGTTATCACATCCTGTCAACCCCACAGAAAACCCGCTCTCCAGCGCCTCTCCAGCGCTCACCCAGGACACATCTGTTTTATTCTGTTCTCACGGCTGCGCTTGTCCGCACTTTCCGGCTTCATTCCACTTCTGTCCAGCCTTAGAATTGTCCCCAAAGTTATTTTGTGGAAACACAAAATAATTCTCCTCCTCTGTTAAAAAATCTCTAATGGCTCTTTAAACCTTCAAAGAAAATTTGAATTTTAAAACTAGGACACAATGTCTTTTGCTGCCGCTTCTCACCGCAGTAAGTTCCTCACTGCCTCGTGGTTTCAGGGTTTCTCAGACACACACTGGCTCTTCGTCATCTTTGTGTCTTCCCTCAGCCTGCCCCACACGGCGCTGGCGTTCCTACACAGCTCCACGCGTCAGATCCGGCCTCAGAAACCCAGTCTTCTGCAGCTCCTGGCCCACCCTGCAGGCACATGACCCCATCTGTCCTCACTGCACTTGAATACACTCCTTTGTAGTCACAACGGCACTCAGAAGGTTGACATTTAATAATACTTGTGGAGGAAGGAAGGAAGAAGGAGGAAGGAGGGAAGAAAGGAAAGAAGGAAGAAAGGAAGGAAGGAAGAAGGAAGGAAGGAAGGAAGGGAGGAAGGAAGGAAGGAAGGAAGGCCTGAAGATTTTACTTGAATTGAACTGTTTTAGAACCACCTATTTCTAAGACAGCGCTGAATCAATAAAACATGCTGAGGTGATTAATACGGATAAACTAAACAAAGCAAATTTTTAATATACAAAAACTGTGGAACAGAATTGAGAGGAAAAAAATGAATAATTGTGCTGTGTGTCAGCAAACTTATCTTCAGTGAAAGTGGTGTAGAGGGCAAAAAAAATAAATGGAAATGCTGAAGTAAGACATGAAAAATGAGCATGGCGCTTTGTGCTTTGTAAACACTTCATTGTATTTAAAGTGTAAAACAAAACATGAGGAGTCGATATCCTGCACAAGTGAGCAGTGCAGGGCAGGTGACCGATTGTCTCGCGTAGCTCTGTAGCGCTTATCGCAATACCACCATGTGTTTTAAGACACGTCTTCAATGTCGGTGGTTGTAACACATGCTCCTCACTTTTCAGACACTGGGGCACAGTCATGCTTACACTGTCAGGCTCTAATTATGACGAAGATAATTAAGCTCAGATCACAGGAGTGATGTGCGTGACGGTGGCCAGGTGCCTCTGTAGCTTGAGTGACCATCTGTTGGCCTGTGGCCCTCAAATGAATGTGCATCTGCAGTGTCTCCCTCACGTGGGCTGAGCGTCTGGACAGGTTGCCAGGCACGCTCCAGACAAGCCAGCAGGGGCATGTGGCAGAGTCGGCTCAGCTTGCTGTGGGGACACGCTTGACCTTCCGCCCATTGGCGTATTCTCTCTACGCTTTCAGACACACCTTAAGGACCCGTGAGCTCACTCCCTTCTGTAGGACTTGGTCCCCTCCGCAGGCCACGGCAAAGCGGACATTGTTACTGAGCCCTAGGTGACTGGGACGGCTTACACATGGGCTTTGGAGGGAGGTGACGGCTGGGCTCAGGCCCCACTCGACACTGGCCTGTAGGATGTGCAAGTGACTCCATCTCTCTGTGACTCAGTTTTATTGTCTGTAAAATGGAACTAATAATGTCTACCTCATAAAGCTGTTCTTGTGAGGAGTAAACATAAACCATTAGATAAGGATTGGCTATGACTGACAGCATCATCATTATTGCTGAAGGACGGAGAAGGTACATTGGTAGGAAATGAGCAAAAGGCCAAAAATTCTATGTAACAACTAATCTGTTGATTTTGTGAAACCCCGTTTGTGTGGAATGTTCTCGGTGGTGTGTAATAGGTATATACCACCTTTCAGAAGAAAACTGGTCACCAAATAAATCATTTTAAATGAAGTGGGTGAGCTCACAGGCTTTAAAGTTCTCTAAGGAAATATAAAAAGCAGAAAAATCTGTGGTAACAGTAACATTAATTTTCAAGTCTAAAATTGTATATTGGTTTTCTTAAAGTTCAATAGCAGTGACATGCTGCTGTACTTCTCAGAACTCTGGTGTTCCATTTGGGATTCTTGTGGGAAAGCATGTACTAGCAGCATGTTCTTTTTTGAAATTTCGAGAGGGAAATGGCTTGCTATTGATTACACCCTGCACCCCTGTCATCACAGAGGGGCCCATGGGGGCACCCCTGCATTTGCAGTGAGAAACCGTTACATTGGAGCTGAAATGCTCACACGGGCTTCATTACGTGCCTGATTATCTACAGAAGATGAGTCTTTGCGTGCACACACACACACACATACGCACACACACACAGACACATACATAGACATCCTGACCTGCCCCTGCATCCTCACCTGCGCCCGCATTGCATCGGGGGCAGAGCCCTCAGGACCACGCGGCGCGGAGCAGGAGGAACGCCGATGGGTCGGGGAACCGTGGGCCCGGGCACAGGCAGAGGGAGACCGGCCTTCCCGCAGGGGCTCG
>NW_006286246.1:4884035-4891438 GCF_000327345.1 Myotis davidii | reverse complement strand
AGGAGGGCCACCCCCGCCCCGCCCCGCCCCGCGGGAACCCGGTGGGGAGACGCCTCCGCTCACTGCAGTCTCTGCAAGAACCCGCGGCGCCTGGTGGCTCCTGGCGGCCTGTGATCTGGGAAAGTGGCCGGCAGCTCGATGGGAGTCGCCGTCATTAATCCCGCTGCCGACACCAGAAATCGAAGGAATGAGACGCGTCCCGCCACAGCTCGGGCCCCAACAGGTAGAAATTACAACATAAAACACAATGTGACTGTCACCTCTTTCGCTTTTGCCAGCGAAAGGCTGACCCCAGGGGGGTGCGCACCTCTGGGATTCGGGTCCGATTCCGGGGGAGGCGTCCAGTACGGGACCCGGGACCCCCAGGTTGGTAACGGCAGGACTCCAGGCGGCACCCCTTCCGTGTTGCCGAGGGGAGGGCGCCTTTCCCTTGGGTTCTCCATCTCTGAGAGTGGCCTCAGGGCGCACAGGCTGACCACAGGGCTGGAGGCCCACACGTTGCCAAGGGCGGGCCGCGGCCCAGGAGGTGGCAGGAGGCTCCTCAAAGCACCATTTTCAGGGCTGAGGGTGGCCTAGGAGGGTGCCCCCACCTCCCTGGACTCGCGGGCCTGGGGACCAAGGCCTCGGGGCACCCGCTGACCCGCTGCCAGGCGGCCCCTGTGACCATCCCGCCGACGATGCCCGGCTGGTGGCAGGGGGTGACAGTCACATTGTGTTTTATGTTGTAATTTCTACCTGTTGGGGCCCGAGCTGTGGCGGCGCAGGACAGCTGGGGGGCGGGGGGTCGTGGGGGCAGCAAGGGCTGTGGAACCGGGGAGACATCGTGGTGCTCCTGGCACATGGGGAGCAGCAGCGGGCTCCTCACTGGGAGCTGAGATTCTCAGGAGGTGACAGGGGCCAGGCGGTGAGATGAGCCGGGGACAGTGAACACGCAGGCTGCTCGCCAACGGCGCGAGGGGCAGGAAGGAGAGGGGCCGGGTGACCCATTTCCTGTCTTGCACACCCGACCAGCTCAGGAATAAACAGCTTCACTCTCAAGTTCTTACAATGGAAATAGACCACATATCCCTCCAGGGACTACGAGCTCATGTGCCTCTGTCCGTGTCCAACTTAAATTCAGGGAACAAGTCCGTCAGAGGTCGGACCCTGGCCCACTACTTGCTTCTACGTTTTCTATTCACGTGTAACTGTGGCCTCAGGCTTTCTTTCCTTGGAAGGCCACGTTCTCGTGTCCTGTCATTTGATTGGCAGTTGGGTAACGATGTCTCCCCACCCACTCAGTCCTTCATTCCTAGGCGCCTGTCACATCGGGACCTCGATGACTTGACGTGTCCAGGAGAGCAGGACGTGCACACGGACACGCGCATCCTCTCACCCTCTGTTTGGTCTGACAGCACACACGTGCCTCCCGGAGGACGCGCTGCCGTGTCCCTGCCTGTGGCCCCAGGGGGAACTGCCCCGTCTCACTCAATATCTCGTTAATCCTCATCGTCTCAGCGAGGAGGAGGGGCGCACAGCTCCTCTGTGCTGACAATATTCTTAGTGACGCGGGTTGCAGAGCAGCCTCCTCCCAATCTTATCAGATACACTTCAGGTTCACACACACGCAGGAAAGTTTAATTTCCGATGGTCCGTGCTGCCCTGTGAAGGGAGCCACGTGGATAATCCCACATGGTCATGGGCCCCAGTTTCCTGGGCTTGATAACACGGTGGGAGAGACACGCTGAGCAGCAGGGCAGAGACACGGCACTGGCCCCTTCTTCGCTTCGGTCTGCGGGTCTGGGCCAGGAGCTGCCACCACACAGGCAACCCCAGGCCAGAACCAGAGAGTGAGCATCATCTTTAGCGATATTGGTGAAGAGCATCCAGTGTTTGAGAGGAAGAATCGATATAGATAAAAGCCTAAACAGCCGTTAGGACCAGGCAACTGGTCGACCAGTCGCTATGACATGCACTGACCACCAGAGGGCAGACGCTCAACACAGGAGCTGCCCCCTGGTGGTCAGTGCACTGCCACAGCAGGAGCACTGCTCAGCCAGAAGCCGGCTCACAGCTGGTGAGCATAGCTGCCGCATGACCCTCTCCTGCCTCCGCCCCCGTGGCAGTGCTAGAGCGGAAGCGGTGGCAGCAGTGGTGGCAGCAGGCACAGCGAAGCTGGGATGAGTGGCAGTGGAGCTGTGCCCGGCCCCGGGTGGGGCTCCTCCCTGGCCACCTGCCACTTCAGCATTGCTAACCCCCGCCTCCCCCCCCAAGGGATCCCTGATTTCGAAAGGGCGCAGGACAGGCCGAGGGCTGAGGGACACCACCTGTGCAGGCATCCGTGCACTGGGCCTCTAGTATACAATAATTTTAATACAAACAGCACGATTTATTTTGCAAAACATGCACTAATATCCCATTTCAATTTTAATTTCTGATGGGCTTTTCTTCACAGACCCATTATTGAAGAAGGCTTTTGTATTGCTAAGAAAAGCAACATTTTAGGATGCAAAGAAACAGGTCATTAAAAAGAGCAAGTCCCCCCAGCATCCCACAGAAAGGCACTGACCAAGACTAGATGTAATGGGAATATGAAGACCAGCGGGCAGATGTATTCCACTCGGCCGTACAAAATTATTACACAATGCAGGGAACAGCTTAACTTCCCATGATGCACTTTTAGATTTTCATGGAAGATGCTAGTGTAAGAATTCAGAAATAAGACAGACCACAGACCTCACGCATTTGATACCTGAAAGGTTACTTTGCATGTTTTTTCAGCTTTGGTACCGGAACTGCTCCCAGGTATCCTCTGGCAAAATACCTGCTTCTTCCTTTCAAACCCCAAACAGGAAGCATGCGGAAGCCCTGTGCCTTCGGAGCAGTAAACCGTGCAGGGAGGGGAGCTCACGAGAACCATCAAGTGCAAGGGCACCAATTACAGGGGCCACGCTCGCGGGCCCGGGGCTGGCTCTGGCATGGTTATTTGTTTGCATGTATCTGACCACTGTGCAATTTCCATACCGTATGATGTAATTATACAAACTCCTGACCCTGATGAGCCAGACACACATATACCAATAGAATACCACTGGTGCATTCATGACCATCTTCCTACCTGGAGCAATTCACAAAACCTTGTAAGAGGCTACATAGCAACCAAATATTAAAAACACGGCATTCCCTCCATTAAAATACAGACCACGCACCTCTGCCCCGAGGCCCTGAGGCGCTCAGTTCCTAGTCTCTGCCCCGGTCTTTTCGGATTCCTCGTCTCTGACTCTCGGGGAGCTGCTCCTAACGGCAGTGCGCTCCCGGCACCCCGACCCCACGCCGACAGCCTTCCCTGGTTCCCACGGGGAGCAGCCTCATCCCGGGGATCAAGGCTGGTCACGGATGCAACCCTTTGTTTCGGGGTCCGTCCCACCCCACCCCACCCCACGCTGGCTGAGTCCCCAGCACCTCTAGCTGCAGCCCCTGCCCCAGGGGACACACCTCCCAGGCACAGCTCAGCAGCCCGTCCTGCCACCCCCGGAGGGGCGAAGACAGGTCAAGGTGTACAAAGACCTTCCTTCCCAAACCGCCTTCTCTCCCCTCCCTCCTCGATGCAGGTGGCCCGGCGGCTTCTCTGCAGGTGACGTTGACTGTGGCTTCCTTCATCTGAGAGCTGCGTTTGACCTTCGAACGCATTCAGGGCCAAGTTCAAAGAAGTGCCATGCAACTAACCTGCTTGCAGGCCTCAGAGGCCCAGCGGAGTCTGCTGACCAGCCGAGCCCCCCCTCTGCCACCGGCGGTCACCGCTCCAGGCACCCCTCCGGACAGAGGCCCCCCTCCTCCCCGAGGCAGTTCCTAGACCACGTCTCTCAGGGAAAGTGCCAACGATGAGCGCAAAAGCAGGCGCATGCGGCCTCATTAATTTAATATTTTTGTAATTATCATTTCCCATAAAAATAGCTCAAAGGCACCAGCGTGGGCGCCGGAGATTTCGCTGAGCGCGAGCGTGTTCTCTGACCCTTCAGAGACACTCACTTGTTTCATAGATGAGAAGAGTGAGCTGTGATGGGCGTGAGTGATCTCAGTGAGCTCGCTTGTCAGTGGCGGAGCTGGGGAGTGACTCAGGCCGACCCTGCGGACCGGGTTGGACCCACCGATACGTTCCCTGCCACCGTCACTGCCTGGCGTTCTGAAACGGCAGGCTGCTGGTGGACGTCGGCTGTGTTACTGTTCATTCTCTGACCCCCGGTGAACACGGAGGCAGCATTCCGGGTGCTCCCGGCCAGAGGTCGCACTAGGCTCGGTGGCTGACATGGAGGGGGGGCCAGGAGTCGTCTCCCCAAGGGAACTACTCCCGAGGCTGAAAGCGGGCGATCAAGGTGCTGCGTGTGGCTTCAACGCTGTCACTGACTGAGTGCAACTGCGATGAGGTACGGGGGGACATACATGCAGAAACACACAGGCCAATGAGGTACGGTGGGGACATACATGCAGAAACATGCAGGCCGATGGGGTACAGTAGGACATACATGCAGAAACATGCAGGCCGATGAGGTATAGTGGGGCATACATGCAGAAACACGCAGGCCAATGAGGTATGGTGGGACATACATGCAGAAACACGCAGGCCGATGAGGTAGAGTGGGACATACATGCAGAAACACGCAGGCCGATGAGGTACAGTGGGACATACACGCAGAAACACGCAGGCCGATGAGGTAGAGTGGGACATACATGCAGAAACACGCAGGCCTGCGTAGCCCTTGGGCACCCTGAGCACCCTCGGGGACTGTGGATGTCAAGGTCAGGAAAGGTCATTTAAAGTCCACAGAAGTACGTATGTGTACACACATGACTATTAGGCACATGGGTCTCTATCTCTATACACACACCCTGGTGCACGCACGTTAAATGGGAATCGGAGCGCTTCCGCTGTGTTCCGGCCGCTCGGTCCTCTATGTGAGCTGGCATTGCCGCACCAGGTGGCTGTGCCCCGCGAGAGCTTTAATCGCCCGCGGCACGCGGTGAGCGGGAAACCCCGCGCTCTGCTATTTGCCCTCCCAGGACACGAACATCTCTTAATAATGATACAATCGCTGCCGGGAAAGCTTTGTTACCGAGAATCGGTCGTTAGAAACGGCATTCACGGAGCAGACGTGACCTTTCATGCTTTAGCCCCCCGCCCGCCGCCCGTCCTCGCTGCCCACGCAGGCGCCCGAGGGGTTCCCTGAGCAGTTTATGAGAGGACCTGCCTTTCCCCCGTGACATGCCCCCCCACTGAGCTGCCCCGCACGCCCCCGACACCTTCATGTCCTGCAGCAAACGGGGTGTCCGCCTGGGGGGAGGCAGAGCTGGGCCCGGAGCGGATGTGCCCGGGGCGTGCGGGCGGCCGTGTGTCCGCCTCCTCCCCGACGGTCCTCACCTCCCCACCGGCTGAGCCTCCCGCCGGCCGTGCTAGTCTCGCCTCCAGAAGAAACGGTGCCAACATCGTCCTCAGAGAAGCAAGCTCCCGCCTCTTCCGCCCGGAGAGGTCTACTAGCTGCTCATCGAGACCAGCCCGGGGCCGCAGCACCGAGGACGTGCGTGGTCTCTGCTTTGGAGGGACTGGCGGCCAGTGAGGCGGCTGCGCGTGGGGCGGGGTACAGATCACTGCCGGCTGCAGGGGCCGGAGAGAGGGCCCCACAGGAGACGCGGGGTTAAACGGGGTGGGGATGGGATGGGGTTCCTGGAAGGGGTGCTGGCCCTGGCCTGCACAGAGGGAGAGGCAGGGCTTCATCCCATGCATGGAAGGGGAAGGGGAACTGGGGACAGACAAGACTGAGCAGCGTGCAGACCTCGCTGGCTCAGGACGTGGGAGAGACGTGTGGCTGGAGCCTGAGACTCCCGCTCAGGAGACGCTGTGGGAGGGAGACGGAGAGGCGGGCGGGGCGCACAGCCCTGGGTGCTCCACACGGGACTCGGCTTGGCCTTGAGCCAGGGTCTCTAGAGCACGTAAAGGAGGGTCCACCCCCACGGCAGTGAAGGCAGGACCCCAGGGAGGTGGGTAGGAAGGGGCAGTGAAGGAAGGTGGACACTCAGGTGGGCTCGTGGCCACCGGCTTGGGTGCCCGGGCAGAAGGGCGTGCTTCCCACCAAAATGGGGGCATGAGAAGATCAGATGTGGGCGAGGGCCTGGCAGACTCAGGGGTGGGGAAGGACCAGGAGAAGAGGAGGCATTTGGTGCCGGAGGGTGGAGTTCAAGGTGCCCTGCAACACTGGGTCACCCTCCACTGTGTCCCCATGGCTCCGAGGCCCAGCTGAGTCCTTACTGCAGCCTGTGAGGCCTGACGCATCTGCCCCACAACGCTGCTGACCACCCCCGCTGCTCTCTGGCCACTGCCTCCCTCCAGGGGCACGGCTCTGTGCTCCCTGTGGAACATACCAGACTCTGCTCCAGCCCCTGGCCAGGCTCCTCTGAGGCGGCTCTGCCCCCTGGAGCGCCCTCTGGTGGACGCCCTCCTGGCCTGCAGCTTGACATCACCTTCTCTGTGGGGTGGTCCCTCATCACTTAGTGATGCTAGGACCCACACCCTGCCCATCTCCTTCCCTGATTGATCTTTTGGCAATGACTGCCTTCCAATACACGCTGTAACATACTTCCACATGCCTAGGCTTCATAAACAAAGGGTGTTGACCGTTTTGCTCACTGTTGACACCCGTGTCAAGACAACATCCGACATGTTGCAAATACGAAGCAAATGCTTGTCAAGTGAGTGGATTAGTGTGTAAAGCAAAACAGTGCGGTGGCCGTGGGGAGAGGGGCAGAGGACGCGAAGGGCTTGGGAGGAGGGGTACAGGCACGGCCCAGGGGTGCTGGGACCCCAGCGTTCCTTTCAGGAATTACCCATGGGCCTCCGTGGGCAGCAATCTGTCATACAAATGAGATACGTTGTGAAAAATCCTTAACTGGGCCATTTTAAAAATGGGTTTTTAAATGAATATTTAAATATTAATATGAGACATCAATATTTGAAACTCATTCGTTTTTATAAAACAGAGTTAATCTTAAGTTTTCAAAACCTTTTTCTGGCTAGATTTGCAAGGCATGCCACCAAAACGCCAGCCATGCCATGAATCACACTTGTCTAATTAGTGACGGTTTACTTTTATTAATTTATTTCATATGCTTAAAACTTTGGGGATATCTAGGTGATCCGGTCAAAAATCAGATTGTTCTCAGGGTGTCGGTGGCTTTCCCTTCTCCCTAGTGCATATGTGTGCATAGGGTCAGCAAACACGCGTGGTACCTTTAATAATAGTTAAAGCATCATTGAAAGACACTTCATCTTGCTTCCTCTTAACCCCCAGTATCGTCTGTTTCTCCGGAAAGTGGGCCACTGCCCGCTTGCTCTTTCTGCCTCTGCCTCTGTGGATGGTTTGCAGAGCAGCCTC
>NW_006286246.1:4881673-4883828 GCF_000327345.1 Myotis davidii | reverse complement strand
CCGCAGCCAGGCTTGCAGCTCTGCGAGGGGCTCCGGGCCACGAGTACATAGTGTGTCGTTTCGGGGTGGTCCCGGCAAGTAGGAGCGGACTAGTGAACAGTCTTCTAGACCAGCCAGGGCACTACCCCTCCGCCCTGTTACGGCTCCCAGCCCCGCGCCCACGCGGCCGGCTCCCCACTCCGCTTTCCTCGTTTCTTCCCTTTCTGTCTCGCTCACGTGCCTCGTGGCTTTAAGTGCAAACAACTCATGAACGGCGGCGTCACAGCAGCCCCATTGTGGACCCGCGCGGTTTAACACGGGCGAGGAGGATGGTCACGGCGCCCCCGATTGTCACGCCGGGCTCGCCGCTCGCTCCTGTCCTCAGTGAGGACACCAAGCCCGTCCTTCGCTGACAAACAGGCAAAGCCGGCGACGACATGGTCACTAACAGTGACCTCGCCAAAGCCCTAGAGCCGTGGTCAGCAAACCACAGCTCGCGAGCCACATGCGGCTCTTTGGCCCCCCCAGTGTGGCTCTTCCACAAAATACCACGTGCGGGCGCACACATACAGTGTGACTGACACTTCATGGCCAGGCGCAGAAGTCGGTATTTTGTGGAAGAGCCACACTCAAGGGGCCAAAGAGCCGCATGTGGCTCCCGAGCCGCGGTTTGCCGACCACTGGACTAGAAGAACCCATTTTCGGGATTCGGGGTCAAAAAAATACAGTTGCTAAGACACTGTGTCTGCTTGATTACTCCCCGTCTCCCTCCCCTCACCTGCAAGCGTCTTGACATGAAATTTATTTTTTATTAGCTTTTTGACACGAGATTTTTATTCACCCACAGAGACTCGTTCATTTCGGCACGACGCCTATCGCATAGCAGGCTTCCAAACGCTTCAGCTAATGAGGAGATGTTAATAAGACGGTGAAGAAAATCCTCCGGATTAATCAGTGGGAACAGCACCGGACACCGGAAACGCTGCTCTAATGATCTATGTGTGAGGCCGACAGTTTGCACAGCTACAGAAATGCTGTTTACATATTTGGAGTGATTAATTCTACACTGAGAGACTAAGGGTTATTAACACACTCAGGAAGTTTTTTAGCTTTTTTCCAGCCTTTAAATCTGAGGAAGGAAGATGAAGATACATTTATTCCCATGACCTATGTTTCTCATGTTGACCATGAAGGTCAGGGAATTCAGGATACCTGCTGCATGCATGTGACAACTGAATAAGCCAGCCATCATTCCTTTCCTTAGCAACTGAAAAGTTAACTTATTATGCATTAAAATAGCCCACTGCTTGGAGACCTTCAGTACCGACATGTGCGCAATGAGCGCCTAGACCAGTGATGGGGACCTTTTGAGCTCGGCGTGTCAGCATTTTGAAAAACCCTAACTTAACTCTGGTGCTGTGTCACATAGAGAAATTTTTTGATATTTGCAACCATAGTAAAACAAAGACTTATATTTTTGATATTTATTTCATATATTTAAATGCCATTTAACAAAGAAAAATCAACCAAAAAAAATGAGTTCACGTGTCACCTCTGACACGCGTGTCATAGGTTCGCCATCACTGGCCTAGATCAACCTGTAACTTTTTAGATGATCTGTAATCGACGATAAGTACGCACGCCTTAAAGATGAAGGTTACTTTTAATGCCCTAATCCGCAGGGAAAGCAGCTACTATATGATATTGCTTTACTCTTCAATTAGTAAACAACCACCATGTAAAAAATATTGAGGTCACAGCTATTTAGTTCTCCTATATTAAATGTTTTATATAAAAGTTGGTGTTCGTTAACAATATTTTACCTTTATTAACCTTTCTTGTTAATAGAAATTTTAAGGGTAGTATCAAAAAGCTTGTGTTATTTTCCATTTCTGTGTTTTTGCCTGTTTGAGTAGCAAAACAAAGCCACAGCCTGCATACGCCCCACACAGTCTACCAAGTTGGTAAAAAACTGAATTTATGTGAGAATAGAATGTGCCATTATTCTTTCCTGTTTAATCATGGATGATTGACATTTGGCAGTGCAACAATGAGAGAGCGAGTCAGAGAGAGAGAGTGCGTGCAAGAGAGAGAGAGAAAGAGAGAGGGAGAGCAAGAGAGAGAGAGAGAGAAAGAGAGAGAGAGGGAGGGAGAGAGTTAGAGAGAGAGAGATAGC
>NW_006286246.1:4878941-4880053 GCF_000327345.1 Myotis davidii | reverse complement strand
TGCATAAAATTCGTGCGGGGGGGGGGGCGGGGCGCGGGGTTCCCTCAGCCTGAACTGCACCCTTTCCAACCTGGGACGTCCCTCTCTCAATCCAGGACTTATGGCTCCTAATCACTTGCCTGCCTTCCTGCCTGCCTGCCTGATCCCCCCAACTGCCTCTGCCTCCCTGCCTCATTGCTACTAACTGCTTACCTGTCTGCCTGATCACCCCTAACCACTCTGCCTGCCTGATCACCCCTAACCACTCTGCGTGCATGCCTGATTGTCTCTAACTGCCTCTGCCTCAGCCCTCACCCACCAATGCAGCCACCTCTGCCTCAGCCCCTCACCCACCAATGCAGCCACCTCTGCCTCAGCCCCGGCCACCACGGCTTCATCCAGAAGATTGTCTGGAAGGATGTCCGGAATGACATCCAGAAGGTCGTTTGGCTGTCTGGTCTAATTAGCATATTATGCTTTTATTATTATAGATAGGCGGGGACAAAGTGGGGAGAGCAGTGGCCTGTGAATCGGAGTATCATTTATTCATCCATTTAACACATTTCTATTGAGCCAGGCACTATACTGGATGCCAGAGATAAAGCAGGGAGAAAAATGGACAAGAAGTCCTCACTCACATGTGGCTTATAGACTAGTGGAAAAAGAGAAACAAAACAATAAGCTAATGAACATGACTTTGTCACGTGGTGCTGAGTGCGTTGGGAAGCAGGGAGCTGGGGGAGGTTGGGAGCAGTAGTGCTGCTATTGTGTGATCAGATGGTCAGAGGAGGCCTCTGGTAAGGTAAAAGTTGTTTTTTTAAAAAATAGTTTTATTGGTGAGGTAAAAGTTTGAGCAGAGGCCTGAGGAAATAAGCAAGTGACACACACGTGGGCATGCAGGGGAGAGATTTTTCTAGGTGGGCAGAGGGAAGAAGCAGGCCCTCCCCCAGGAGCCTGCCTGGGTCTTAGACAAGCTGTATGATGCAGTCCCTCTAGGTCTCTAAGCCTCAGTTATCTAATCTGGGTAATGGGGATAAGGATAGATCTGAGTGCCTGTGATGGGCATGGCCCTGGCCTGGCGCTGAGGAGACACCGCTGCTTTGAGGACGCCAATGATGGCAGCACTCAGGCCA
>NW_006286246.1:4859665-4861291 GCF_000327345.1 Myotis davidii | reverse complement strand
GCGTGCAAGAGAGAGAGAGAAAGAGAGAGGGAGAGCAAGAGAGAGAGAGAGAGAAAGAGAGAGAGAGGGAGGGAGAGAGTTAGAGAGAGAGAGAGAGAGAGCGAGCTCTGTCAGTCAGGTGCTATCGCTGTTCCAGACGGTTCCTGAGAAAGTTCCTTTATCCGAGTGTTGGCCTGACAGTCACAGAATAACCTCAAGGTCACTGAAGCCCTCACATTCTTGGGCGCAATTTACCTTAAATGTTCTGTTTTCACTGGATAAAAGCTACCGTGTTATGGTGCCTTTCAGGGAAAAACAGCTCATTTTAGTGAAGATTATTTTATTATCTTTACTACATTATTTTTCTTCCAGGAATCTTCTACATACCGTACATTTAAAGGAGGCTCTTTCTATGTCATTTAAGAGGTTAATTAAGCCTGAAAATTCAGAGTGGATGTTATTCAGTGGAAGCTTAATAAGAATTCAAAAATATTAAAGTAATACCGGTGGCTAAAGCTGCACTTTTTGTATTATTTTCGTCGCAGCCCCTCCTTAACTACTGTTGCTTCAGAGCCCAAAATGGGTGGGCGGTTCTGATTAGATACAGCTTATCAGGCAAGTCTATTTTCCGTGGAGGACACTCCTGGTTCTTTAAATTCAAGCAGCCAACTCCCTTGAACTCCCAGGTTTCATCACTTTAAAATATTTTTTAAAGAGCTCAATGTAGCAGGGAAACAAATGCCAGGAATGTTTGGGAGCCAAAGAGCCCACGTGGACTCCAGCCTCAGGAAAGGCATTCTGTGTCTGAGATATGGATACTTCTTGTCATTGCTGGAGACAAATTATTTCGCAAGAAAAAGTCACATATTTATCAGGAGATAGAAAACCGCACAAAAACCCGAGGCTGGAGACAGCGCGGAGAAGAGGATAAATCACCCGGAGCCGGGCTGCCGGGCTGACTGGGAGGTGAGCCTGCGGGCCTCCTCTATCTGGTCCTGCTAAGCGGGGCCGTTACCTAACATGCCCCCGCGTGTAGCGGGCCTGGCCGAGCAGGGCTATCTCCCCTGCAGATGCGACACAGCGGAGCGGCTGCTAGTTCACCCCCGGCCTCTCCCGGGCCCGGCTATCAATCACCCGGCGGCGGAATGGCTCACCAGGCTCCCTCGCCCTGCGCTGCTCACAGGAGACGGTGAGATAAGATCAAGCTCATCTAATTTAAACCGGAGGCTGGACGTGAACCTCACTCCCGCGGAGCAGGACTATTTATCTCCCGAACCACCCACACGCCTTCCCTTTTGTTAAAGTGGTTTCTGATGGAAGATCCTTTCGGGGTATTTTGCATGAAAGAGGAGAGGATTATATTATGAAAATGCAGGAAGCTATGATAGCAGCAAAGGATTTCCAAGTTTGAACGCTTGAGCGGATGAAGGTGAGACATTGGATAGGGTTGTCCCCTGATGTCTGTGGGGGACTGCTCCAGGACCTCCCTCCTCCCCCCCGATGCCCAAATCCTTGGATGCTAAGGTCTCCTATAAAACCGGAGTATTTGCATATGACACCTACGCAAGCCTCCCACACACTCATGTCGAGGTTGCTTATAACAACTAATACAAAGTACATGTGTGACATAAACAGCTATTATACTAC
>NW_006286246.1:4856948-4859574 GCF_000327345.1 Myotis davidii | reverse complement strand
CCAACCTGGGACTTCCCTCTCTCAATCCAGGACTTATGGCTCCTAATCGCTTGCCTGCCTGCCTGCCTGATCCCCCCAATTCATCTTCCTGCCTGGCTGATCGCCCCTAACCCCTCTGCCTACCAGCCTGATCGCCCTAACTTGACCCCTGCTGACCTGATCGCCCTAACTTGCCCCCCTGCTGGCCTGATTGCCCCTAACCACCTCTGCTGTGGCCCCCGGCCTAAGCTGCAATCTGGCCTCCCTCTGTGGGAGGCGACCTGGCAGACCTGGTTTTCCCTGTGAGCTAGAACCAGTTCCTTATTTTCACCAAGTGGCTGACTTCTTCACCGTTGACTTCAACATCAGAGCAACGCTGCAGGGACGAGGGGTGTGGGGCTTTCTGGTGAGCCTTCCAAGAGCTGGGCCCCCAGAGTAAGCGAAGCGGGACAAGCCTCAAAGATTTCAGAGAGGAAGGGAGAGGGGGAGAGAGAGAAACATCAATGATGAGACAGAATCACTGATTGGCTGCCTCCTGCATGCCCCTCACTGGGCATCGAGTCCATAACCTGGGCATGAGCCCTGACCGGGAATCGAACCCTGACTTCTGGTTCATAGGTTGATGCTCAACCACTGAGCAACACTGGCTGGGCTGTCCAGGTTTTCGTGTTTTTTTTTTTTCTTTTTACTTAGTAGACCTTTCCGCACTGAGAGAATTTTTTTTTCAGTGCTTGTATTCAATTCCTTCCCAGATATGTTTTACAAGCTTACAAAAAATCAGTTTGGGTTAAGTCCAGGATGAATGAGATATTTATAGTATTTTCCTTTCATTTATTCACAAAGAGCAAAGAGATTTGAAAAGATTGATGTGTTTTTAAAAACGAAAAAAAATTTTTTGAGTAACGAACATATTTCCGTACCCAGCATATTTTTAATTTGGGGAAAAGGAGGCGTGTGACTCCTGTTCACTAGCATTTAATAATTATCTCCCCCAACTGTACCTCATATTGGAATAGGACAGGTCCCAGAAATAAAAATGGTCATAGAAAAAATGGAAATCAAAAGGATTTCCACAGAGATGAATAATGCAGTTTCTTAATATTCAAAGAAGTACCTACACCACTCTATTTTTTAAAAGAGTAAGATACGTGCTACTGCAAAGGCGTACGCCCCAGCGAGGCCTGTCCCTGGCCCAGGGGGCTACAGTGTCTCCTAAGCTCTGGCTGAAGTGGGTTAGAATCCTCCTAAGTTATGCTCATTGTCAACTTCAGGCATGCACACACACACACTCACACACACTCACACGAAAATAAGAACGTCATGGGGAAGATGTGAGGGGTTAAAAAAATAATGTTTCGTCATGGATCTACAATGCTCCAATTTTAAAAATATATTTAAACGAAGATGTTGAGCTGCAAGATGGTAAAAATCTGTCAGCACTGCTAAGAGAAATTCAGTTTCTATAAGCCCAGCGTGAACACTGCCCAGGGCCCTGAGTGTCCTGGACACAGACAGGGTAGTGGCAGGATGGAAGACAGGGATGGCCCTGGCTGGTTGGCTCAGTGGGTAAGCATTGGCCTTCGGATTGAAGGGCCCCAGGTTCGATTCCGGTCAAAGGCATATGCGCCAGTTTCAAACTCAATCCCCAGGGTGGGGCGTGCAGGAGGCAGCCGATCAATGATTCTCTATCATCACTGATGTTTCTCTTTCACTCTCCCCCTCCCTTCCTCTCTGAAATCAATACATATATATTTAAGAAAACAATCAGGTGTGCACACGCAAGCACATGCGAGGACAGGTGCGCACACAGGGCGATGTCTGTATCAGCCCTGGATGGCTCTGGCCAGGACGGAGAGGGCTGTGGCTCAGGCGACTGAGGCTCCAGAATTAGTCTCTCCATGTATTTGGGGGCAGGAAGAGGAGAGGAAGGAGAGATGACTCTTAAGAAGAACTGATGTGAAAGAATGTCTACTTCTGGGTGTCTTGTACGAAACTGCTCCCAGCAAAGGCCATGTTCCTATAAAATGCGAGAAGGAGCTGTTGGGAGGCAGCGGACAGTGCCCGGGGCATCTGCGACTCGAAAGGCCTCGATCCCAGAGAAGAGGAACTGACTGCGTTCACCGTGATTTTCCTCCCGGAGCTACTTCCCCACGCGCTTCCCAGGCCACGGGCCGGCAGGAGACAGTGGCCTAGAACCGCGGTCGGCAAACTGCGGCTCCCGAGCCACCTGCGGCTCTTTGGCCCCTGGAGTGTGGCTCTTCCTAAGCCTTAGGAGTCCCCTAATTAAGTTAATATCAATGCACCTACCTGTATAGTTTAAGTTTAAAAATGTGGCTCTCAGAAGAAATTTCAATCGTTGTCCTGTGGATATTTGGCTCTGCGGACTGATGAGTTTGCCGACCACTGGCCTAGAGTTGTTACATAACCAGTTCAGTTTTTACGTTTTATGTTCCCATCAATCTGTTGGCGTTTTCTTACGTTTCTCTTTAGAAAACATAAGAATACAAGTTAATAGAGCTCAGAACACTCTCTAATCCTCGGCGCCACCTGCTCCGGAGGGAGGCCTGGAACCCGAGCCACTGAGTCTGCGGAGTCTGGAAACCTGGGCAGAGAGGCACATAGCAGAGCCGCTGCTGGGGCGAGGGCC
>NW_006286246.1:4834271-4856012 GCF_000327345.1 Myotis davidii | reverse complement strand
GATGGGAGAGAGAGAAGGAGGGGAGGGGGAGAGAGGACAGAGAGCAGCACCTACAAGAGCCGGTGGACCTGAACACAGGAAAGGAGACAGCAGTCCGGAAGCAACACGCTGTTCCTGCCTCACCTGGAGCAGAGCCAGGCTACGGAGTCGGGGTTCCTCCCCTAAACCTCCCTCTGGCCCGACTTGCTCTCTGACCCTGAGCCCCTCAGGGCTGGGCCCCTCTCCAAGCCTCGGCATAAGGATCTGTATATCAAACACCCACAGCTCCACAGCCTCGATCCAGCAGGAACGCAGACATCCATTATAAAGACTGTTTATATGCGATTAGAATTAGCAACAAATTTAAATTATGGGTTTGGTTCAGCTTCATTTGAGAAAATACTCTGATATTCTAGTTTTAATTTGCTTCGATAATTTCAGAAAATATAATTACCAGTATGAACTAATTTACTGCATGGTTCCTAGTTTAAGAAAAAGACTGACAGCAGGCACTAAATAAATTTTGCAAATGAACAACTTAAATGTAATGATGGACTAAAAATATTGCTTGAATAAAGAGGAAATGAAAGCCCGGCACATAAAACATGTCCAGTGACCTCACAGATCATGCGCTGAGCCTTCCTAGGAGCCGGGCCCTCAGAGTAAGCCAAGGGGGACAAGCCTCAGGGACTCTGGGTGAGGGTCTGCCTCGCGCAGGACGGGCCCCTCAGTGCCCGCAGCTCAGGGCACAGCATCTCTACGGAGACATGTCTGCCGGGGCCGGCATTGCTCCAGCTTCTGACATCCCCTCAGTGGGGATCAAGGACACAGGGAGTCGGAAAGGGGAGAAGGAAGGGGTCGCTCCGCTCGGAACCCGGAGCTGCTGGACAGAAGGGCCAGGCCGCGCAGGGGACGGGCAGGAGCTGCTGCACTGACACTGGGCGGAGGGTGGCGCCCAAGGAGGAGACATGGAGACCCAGCTGGAGGCACTGGACTCCAGGTCTGCGAGTCCCGCACACACTGAGGCACCTGCTGACTACAGTCATTAGGAAGGTGGACATGGCCCCGCCGGCAGGGCTCAGGGCTTGAGCGTTGACCTCTGAGCCAGGAGGTCACGGTTCAATCCCCGGTCAGGGCACAGGCCCAGGTTGCGGGCTGGATCCCCAGTGTAGGGCGTGCAGGAGGCAGCTGCTCAATGACTCTCTCTCATCATTGATGGCTCTCTCTCTCTCTCTCCCTCCCCCTCTCTGAAATCAATAAAAACATATTCCATTTGTCACATAGTCTAATTTAGAACCAGATTCCGAGCTCTCAGGCATCTCCACGTCCCGTGTGTGGTTCTGACAGTCCATTAACCCACTTCCCACAGATTGCGAAGGCACAGGGATGGCCTGCGAGCCGGAGGGTCACATGACGGCAGCTGCCATTGGCTCCCTTCACAACACTCCACCTGCATCACGTTCCACAAAGCCCACAGCTGAACCCCCACCACCAGCCCAGGCAGGAGCATAGCGTCACCCGAGCTGCCAGGGGAGAAAGGAGGCGGCTGAGGGCTGGGCAGGGAAGAGCTTTAGATGCTATTTCCACGTCTGGTGAAGAACACATTCCTGTATGGTGTTTGGTTCCATCTGGACTCAAATAGAGGGGGAAGGAGACGTGGGGGAGGGGGGAGGAGAGATGGGGAGGAGGGAGAGAGGAGGAGAGAAATATAATTACCAGTATGAACTAATTTACTGCATGGTTCCTAGTTTAAGAAAAAGACTGACAGCAGGCACTAAATAAATTTTGCAAATGAACAACTTAAATGTAATGATGGACTAAAAATATTGCTTGAATAAAGAGGAAATGAAAGCCCGGCACATAAAACATGTCCAGTGACCTCACAGATCATGCAGCAGTGTTTCCAGGCCAGTCATAAAGTGGTACGTGGCCCGGCTGGCGAGGCTCAGTGGTTGAGCATCAGCCTATGAACCTGGAGGTCATGGTTTGATTCCCCATCCGGGCACATGCCCGGGTTGTGGGCTCGACCCACAGTGTGGGGCATTCAGGAGGCAGCTGATCCATGATTCTCTCTCATCATTGATGTTTCTCTCTCTCTCTCCCCCTCTTCTTCCTTTTTCTGAAATCAATAAAAGCATTTTTTTAAAAAGAAGGTGTACATTTGTCCACGTAAGTTAATTTGCAACCAAATTCTGAGTTCTCAAAGCATTCTTCACATCCTGTTGTAGTTTCTGATAGTTGGTTAAACCATTTCTCTGTCACATGGTGATAACTGCCATGAGCTTCCTTCACAACGCTTCGCCCTGAGAGAAGAGAATCACCAAATGGGCACCTTTGCATTCTGCCAGCAGCTCCTAAAGGAAATGCCACAACACGGAGATGGCTTGATAGATGGTGTAGGAGACGGCACGCATGTGCACGGTAGCTACCATCGACCTACTCGTGTCATAAACGCATTGTAAATATATAAAGTAAAAGCGGAGAACTGCCAAATACAGGGGAGAAGGGCAAAGAACGAGAGGAAGGAAAGGAAAGAGCTAGGAGGAGGAAGGCGGAAGTAAGACATAGAAGTCGAAAGCGGGAGGAAGTCGGGGAGAGCGGAAGGAGAGCAGGGATGAAGAGCAGGAAGAGGGGAGAGCAGGTTGAGTCTCCACCCCTCCCTCCCCGACCTGGCCCTGGCCCTGAGCAGAGCTGTCTTGGCCTCCTGCGCGGCTGTGACTGTGAGTGCCTACAAAGCGCTGCCAAGCCCTGGGCAGGGGTGGCGGTGTCTTCACAGTTCCCACTTCTCGCTGCCTGGACCGAAGCCTGGGCCCAGCCAGAGATGGGGGCGCGTTACTAAACATGTGAGAATGCCGGCCCCCTGCCTCCACTGACTGGGGGGGTGGCAATACACCTGCGGGCCTCGGGGGCAGAGCCACCTGGACAGGGCGGGTCCTCCCTCAGGATGGAGACTGTGACTCGGACTTGACCTAGGCTATCATGTCAAACTCGCGGCCGGCTGCACACCTCATTTCAATGCGGCCCACTGGCCGTGAGTTTGACATGCTTGGCCTAGAGTGGCTCATGCCATCGAGAAGTAATTCCCAGGTGCGGACAGGGGGCTGCTGCTCTGACTCGTGGACAAGCTGAGATGCAGAAAGACCCCTGTTCACCAAACCCTCGGCGTCTCCCCGTTCTTTCAGTGTTGGGGTTCCCTGAGGTGTACTCCCAGCGCTCCCTCACCCCTGATGCCTGCACAGTCCAGAACAGCAGCCAGTAGCCACCTGTGGCCACGAGCACTGGACTGGGGTCAGCGTCATGCGCTGAGACGGTACTTTGACGACAGCGGGCTGATAGCACTAAAAATGTTACCAGTTTCACGTTACCTGGTAAAACATGGCTCCTGGAGACTTTATGACATTTGTGGGTCATGTTATATTTCTACTAGAGGCCCAGTGCACGAATTTGTGCATGGGTGAGGTGCGTCCAACCCACCCTGATGGAGGCCAATTGGGCCGAGCCAGCATGGGGGGGGGCAGGGGGGGAGAGAGGGGAGGCAGGAGGTTGGCCGCCAGCCCTGCCCCCAATTGGGGCCCCATCAGGGCCGGACCAGCTGGGGTGGAGACTGTGGGAGGTTGTGGGGAGTGGGGGGCACGATTGGGCCAGTCAGTCACTGCAGTGCACGTCATAGCTACCAGTCATCCTAGTTGTTCCGATCATTCTGGTCATTCTGTTGTTCTGATTGCTGGGCTTTTATATATACAGATTGGGCAGTGCTGCTCTCTACATGGGGTAGGAGATAATGGGAGTGGGGTTCCTCATGCACGCCCTGCCCCAGGGCCTGGTCAGGTGGAGGGGGATGGACAGGGCAGGGGCAGGGCAGGGACAGGGCAGGGTCAGGGCCAGGTCAGCCTCGGGCACCCTCCACACAGGGACCCTCCGGTCTGCACGACAACGGGGTGGTTTTGGCCGGGACGGTGAGAAAATGCCGAGAGTTCCTCAAACTCTGTCCTGCAGCAAGAATTGGTTTATGTGAGAACAGATTAACGTGCGTTTGTTCGTCGTTGGCTAATTACCGCAGTCTGTTCCGCAGCTTAGTTCAAAAGTCCCCGAGTGGAAATCCACGCTTCCAGTTATCCTCACGCACATAAAATATAATAGACACATTATTTTGGAAATTAGCTGTGTTTTTATGAAAGCCCTCGGCAGATACAATAGGAACAGCATTTGTCTTCACATTCCACAGAATTTAGCAACGTGAGCTTCGTCCTCCCTGTTTTGTGGACTGAAAACGCGCTCTAATCTAACGGTGGATGGAGGACGCTACCTCTGCCCCCCCCTGGTGACGGCAGATTTCTATACGCAGGCAGGCAGGCAGGTAGGTAGATGGACGCATAGATTTACCTATGGCAACTGACCAAACTGTCCGCTTTAAGTTAGTGTGGTTTCCTGCAGTTCATTTACACTTCCGTGAGTTGTAAAGATTGCAATGTGAACACACAAGTAAGCGAGAGGCTAACACCACAGTGACCGGTACAGATGCTGCTCTCGCCGTATTTCTTCACGAGTTTCCCACCTAACACTGTCCGTGAAGTTGACATCTCCTCTGAGCTCAACCCCCACGGCAGCCTGGCGGTGCAGCTCGGACTCTGTCACTGCGCACAGACGTGTAAGTAACATGGGCGGGTCATGTGCTTCACATTTACAGGAGGCCTCCCCCGTCCACACGGGCCTCACGGACACTCACAGCCGCAGGCGCCGCGGGCTGGAAGCGCTGGCGAGGACGTGGGGACGCGGGAGCCGCTCCTCGGTCAAACCACCAGTTCATGGTTCTCAGGGAGCCGTCAAGGTCACCCAGACACAAGAAGGCTCCTCGCAGACATTTTGTGGGGACCAGGCGACCGGGAGTCCTTACTGGGAAAGAGAACGAGTCAACAGGGAGGGATTCGCTGGGGCATCGCCAGCGGCCGGGAGAGATGCTCTGCGGAGCTCGGGGAGAGCCTGCCGTGGGCACGTTCGTTTCTCTCCCGGCCACGGTGCTCTCCGCTGTGAGCGGCTGACCTGCAGGCTCCACATCAACCGACTCCACTGCCCTCTGGCCCCAGCGTCGCTGGCCAATGGGAGTGAGAGGCTCTCACCTCCCCTCCTGTCGGTCATCTCGGGGCCCAGGATGGTCAGAGCTCAGCGGCCACCAGCCCTCGGTCACTGCATGGCCCCTTGTGCTGTGCTGTCCTCGCCTCACAACTTCGTGAATCTTTGTGAATAAACCTTCCTTGAATTATCCTGACCCTGAGAAGAAATTGACAATATCTAGGAAAGTTGAATATAGGCATTTTCTAGGACACAGAGACACTACTTCTGGTTATAAAGTTAGAGAGCTGTCACATACATGTACCAGGAAAGCTCTGCGTGTGCGTGTGAGTGTGCATGTGTGTGCATGTGTGTGTGTGTGTGTGCATGCTCTGGAAATGTCCTGAATGCAGTAGCTACTGGGCCAATTTATTTTCCCAAAGGAATCAGAACATTAGAAAAGATGCTACCAATTAAATCACTTCAATCCAATAACTCCAGGCCGCTGGCCCAGAACATTTCATTTGCTCTGGGTAATGGGAGGCAGGGAACCCATGGTTTCTAAAGTCAGAGCGGGAGTGATCTGGGAAGAGAACACAGTCTCCTGCACTGGGCCTGAGGTGGGATCCCGCAGCCACCTGAGCGGGCCCATTGTCCCGCCTGCGAACAGCAGCGCCTTATTGTGCCGATCACGCCGGCGCGCAGCTGCACGCCACGCAGAGCGGAGATAAATGAATGTAAAGTGGGGCCGTTTGCTTAAAATAGCTTGGTTCCGATTTTAATTGTCTCAGTTAATGAAGGCAAATTGACATCGATACAGATGCACATTATGCCTGAGAACATGTATCAGGGATCCCACTCAAAACGCTGCCCAGTGTTTTCCTAATCTTAGTGTGACCTCTGGTCACTCGTCCTTTCCTGTGAAGCCGCCGTGAGTTTGGGTGGCACACGCGCTACATACAGCGCCCTCAGAATTACCATAGCAGCCAGGGCCGACCTGCCTCAGGGGTATGCCAGGAGCAGAGCAAGTGAGTTTTTAAAAATATATATTTTTATTGATGTCAGAGAGGAAGGGGGAGAGGGAGAGAGAGAGAGAGAGAGAGAGAAAGAAACATCAATGATGAGAGTGAATCACTGATTGGCTGCCTCCTGCACATCCTCCACTGGGGAGGGAGCCCGCAACCCAGGCATGTGCCCCGACCAGAAATTGAACTGAGTGCCTGGTTCGTAGGTCGATATTGAACCATGCCAGTTGGGCAACAGTTAATATTTTTTGTTTGATCCACGTTTCCTTGCTTCTGGGTGGGCTCACAGAACTCATCTGCAGAGAGAGTTGTGGGCCGTGAACTGTTTGTGGTCCACGCTGGCCACGTGGCGCATCCGTCTCTGGTTGGGAAGCTGACGGGGCGGGCGGGGGACAGAAGCCGGCCTGACCCGCGCCTGGAAGCTCCGCGCGGCTGCTCTGAGGGGGCGCACCGCTCAGCCTGTGCCTCCCCCTTTGGAAACGATCTGCACTAACAGCACAAAGGTTGGCGCTCATCGTGTTGGGTTGTTTTTTCCAATTTGAATGAAAATATTGGCATTTATTCATCAACTATTTATGTTCAACTACCCAAATGGGTAAACGTTAAATCTTTAAAAGTAGTGTGCTCAGCCATTGCAATATCTAAAAGGGTTTGATTCTTGTTACGCTCCGATACGGAAAATGGTCATGAGTCCTGCAACGGGCCAAGGCGAGAAAACTCTTCCCCTGTGCGGTCCTTCAGCCAATGACAATGCACTGCGCCCTAGGGCGCCCCCTGTGCCTGCAGGGGCTTCACCATCCTTCAGCCAATGACAATGCACTGCGCCCTAGGGCGCCCCCTGTGCCTGCAGGGGCTTCACCATCCTTCAGCCAATGACAATGCACTGCGCCCTAGGGCGCCCCCTGTGCCTGCAGGGGCTTCACCATCCTTCAGCCAATGACAACGCACTGCACCCCAGGGCGCCCCCTGTGCCTAAGGGGGTTCCACAATCCGGCCACCCCCTGAACAGCGGCTTTCCGCCCGTGCGCTCAAGGACGCTCACAACATGCAACCCCTGGCATTCAGTCGGGCGCTGACCCCTCCCTTAGACGGTCAAATAAAAAGGACAACGGCCAACACAACAGTAGCCGTCTGGTGAGAATGAATCAAAATTATAGCTATTTTTTTCTGTCAGGTCGGCAAAAACTATAACATATTTTTGGTGGGCTGCAGGATTTGGCAATTCGTTTATGTGCTGTGAGATGAGGAAGGTAGGAGACAGCTGCTTCGGTAGAATATTAGCTCCACCTTCGAACGTGTGTGTCCTCGGGTGAGCTGTGCGACCACTCTGAATCCTGATCTGCTCGCCGCCGAGGCAGGAGGCGTATCTACTGCAGGTGGGGACGATGAAAGAAGAAAGCTCTCAGTGCCGTGAGACCATCATCACTGTTGTCACAGGTGAGAAGGCAGCGCTCCCGGGCGGGGTACCTGGCCCACAGCTGGCGCGAGGAGGCAGGGCTCTGAGCCGCGCCACTGGCTCGGGGCCTGCGCTCAGAGCACGAGGCAGGCTCACTCCCCAGTGCTCCTCCCCCAGCGCCACAGCGTCTGTATCCACTCATCCATCCACGCATCCCTTCACACACGGACCGACCCCTCATCCAGCGCCTCATGCGCCCAGCTCTGTGCGAGACGTGGAGCCTAATTCTGGGAGGACAACGCGATAATTCACGGCCTTGCTCTTAATAACCTCGCTGCTTAATGGGAGGCGTCCCCGTTAACCAAGTGCTCAGTGCAGTGTGATAAGTGCCGACGACACTCCCTGCACAGGGCACGGGGCCCACGGGAGGGAGAGGCCCACACCTGCCTGGGAGCTGCGGGAAGGGGGTCACGGGAGGAAAAGTGGAGAAGGCGGTGCTTGCGGGTGATTTTAAACGAGGAGCAGACCCCACGGTGTGGACAGGATCAAGGCAGCAGAAACCACTGGGAGAAGGCCTCAGTGATGGGAAGCAGCGAGGCCTGTGCCCAGGAGGGCGGGCATGGACCAGTGTGGCATCTGGAAGACTCTCAGAGGTTCCGCAGGGCGGGAGGCGGGACAGCGATGGGAGAGGAGACTGGGGAAGCAGAGCTGGAGGGGGAGGTCAGGGGGAAGCTGTGAGCCGAGGAGTCTGTCCCTCATCTAGGCTCTCGTGATAGAAGAACAACATTTTCTAGAAAGATCGCTCTGGCCGCCTGGACAGAACTGCCGTCTCCCCAGAAGGGCGGACATGCAGGGGGAACGGTCCGGCGACGTGTCCTGCAGCCACGGCTCTGCCCACGCAGCTTCTGCCCCCATCGTTCAGCAATAATGCCCTCCTCTGGGGACTCTTCCCCGCGTGACTTAAGTCCCTGATACCACACCCGCAGCCACGGGGTGGGCATACGCTTCAGGCCAATCCCTACCCTTCTGTCCTTCGGACCGGGGCCTGGGTGTTCATGGAACCGACGGCCGAGCCATCAGAACTTACTGCAGCTCATTGCTGCCCGTTACCGGGAACGGCGGGCTGCTGGGTGTGGAGAACCAACAGAGGGGGGTCTTCAGGCCCAGGCTGTCCCGCGGCCGTGGTGGAGAGCCCACTGAGAGGCGGCATGTGACGGAAGAGGGCGGCGCCCCTGGCACAGGCCAGACCTGGAGGCAGGATGCCACTGGGCATCTGTATTCATGCCAGCACGTGTTTGTATGTGGGCTGAGCTGGGGTCCTTTAAGCAGCAACCTAAAGTGTTGTAAACACTATTAGAAGAATACATCTTGGAATTGCATAAAAGTATGTCTTTGGACTCATAGCTGTCCGCTAATTAGAAGGCATTCATGTGAATTTGGACAACTTGACTTAATCCGGAGCTTCAGAATCACGTATAATTGTAATGCTTTTGTTGTTGTACAGAGTTACATTGCTGTATAGTGTTCAGTAGAAAAAGTCTGCAATATGATTTTATCTAATGACTAGAGGCCCAGGGCACTCTGTTGTTTCAGACCATGAAAAATATTAGACATGTGCAATTGGAAGAAAAAATTGTTAGAATTTCAAATCTGCTTTACAAATATGTTTAAATATCCACTTACTAAATACACAAAAATGGGCATTTATTGACACTATTTTTGAATAACACCACGGAACAGAATCCATTTCAAAACTATAGAATGGAGAGCAGCCGTCTTTAAGAACGGTGAGATTTAAAGGACAAAATTTGCATAAACAAATGCACTATTTTTTTTTCAGGAAAAATGTCTTGAATTTAAAAATATATATATGATACATCCAAATAGTTCACATGAGGGACTCATGGTATATGAACAAAGTGCTTTTCAATACTGTGACAATTTTATTTGAGGAGAGATTTTATTTGAGGCTTTCGCTTAAGAAGCATCTCATAGCATATTAACCTCCGGTATCCGAAACCCCTCAGCTCCTCGCATTAGTGCGGTCCCGCGTTCCAGTGCACCTTGCATGTCCCCACATCTGTGCGTCCCCCTAAAACTCACTGTTTTCACAAGCTGTTAATGCACTAGATTCTAGACCCGCTCCTGCATGTCCCATAACAAGGACCTCTGGCTGATGTGCTCGGTATGGGGCCAGTGTTCTCAGTGAACAGGCTCCGAGGTGCAGAGATGCAAATAAAAGCTGGCAACGGGTGTTGCGCCCACTCTTCGGCTAGTGTTGATTAGCTACAGAAAGCCCACAGTCACGGGATGAAGACATGCGGGTCTGAGCTTCTGTCAAGATGCCTCTTGTACGGACGTGCGGGCAAACCCCAGGGGGGAGAGGTCACAGGAAGGGCGTGTTCCTCAGGGCCCGCTCTCCACTTGACCTATTACTAACGTTGCCTTTTCTCTTAAACGGGTGGGAGCTGCGTGTCCTAAGTGCATGTACCTCTCCCCACATGCATCTTTCTAACATGACCCGGCACTGAGAAGCACTGTTCTCCGCTGATTATCTAACTTACACTAAAAAGAGAACTTGACCCTGTGTCAAAGTTATTTCCCCAACTCCGACAACGCTGCCAGAGGCAGGGAAAAGTGGCGACCTTTACAGAAGATTCTTTCTCCGGAGGAGAGAGTGACTGACCGAGGAGCAGGCCTCCAGAGCAGGCCTCCAGAGCAGGCCGTGGCGAAGATACTCCCTTCCTACCCAGGTGGAGCGCCGAGAGGGACTCCCTGTAACTGCTCTTGCTGGGACAAAGCATCCCCAGCATTCCAGACCACGCTCTCACAAACCTCCGTGGAAAGAGGACAGTGAAATTCTAAAACCTTGCTGCAGCTGGGAATCAAAGTTTCCTTTTCTTTTTTGTTTCCTCTCAAAAATCAAAACCAATTCTAACTTCGAAGGGAAAGCCACACGGCACAGGGACCATTTCCTTCCTCCGGCCCCCACGGTGGGGGACACGGTTGCTGGGGACAGCCTGGCTCATGCCTGCTGTCCACACGTTACCAACATCTGTCTCCTGGTCGCTGTCCTCTGAGGGCTGGGGGTCGTAGACATCTGTCCTACTTGTCGCTAACCAACGCGGCTTCAGACACGGGGCTCCACGTGGCCACCGCCAAGCCATCCCAGCGCATCACTGGCTGAAGTGCCATCACGCGGATGAGCATCAGAGAGAACCGGGTGCAGATGGAGACTTGGGAAGAATCCCCACGCCCACCCCCTCCCTGCAGCAGAAAGGGCAGGATGAGGGTCGGGAAGTTGTACTTTAGGTCTTATTTCTTGGCTTCACTGCCTTTATTTCTGAAGTTAAAGTGCTGACTTTGATGAGCTAGGGGGTTCTTCCCAACCCCCATCCTGTGACTGTGCCTGCATCTGTGGGGTCAGCAAACTGAAAGGCTTTCTTTCTCTCAGAATTGCTGAATGTAAGCGGCAGCGAACTAAAGTATGGTCTCCCTCATATTGTTGCTATTATTCTTTCTAACACCCTTCGGGAGAGCCCTTCCCATCGGGAGTCCTTCCCGCCCCCTGCACTGACGACAGGCGATAGGCCAGGCACCGGCCTGGGCTCCAAACGCTGATACGGCCTAGTGACCTCTCCTCTCAGACGTCACATGTCCTAACTGAGTGCCCCCCGCTCCCAGAACCCCTGCCTCAGGTGATGGCCCGCCCTCTCGCTCGCTGTGTGGACACTGGCTGTGGCCTACGGGGCACCCGAGGGCTTGGGTGATGCTGTTTTATGAAGCCCCCTGCCTCCTCTGTCTGCCTGTCTGTCTGTCTGAGCCATTCTGTCCTGCCACCTCCTTGTGTCCTTCTGTCACCTGCCCCTCACTCAGACCCTTCCCTCTGAGCGGAGCCCGTTCCTCGCCTCGTTGTACAGGCCGCACGGCCTGGGAAGCCTAACTCCCTCCCAGAGGCGGGGGGACAACGGGGGGGACATTTGGTTGTGACAGCATTACCGCCTCATACAGGACAACGAGCCACGGGACTCGGGGAATCACACTGAGCTGACGCCAGCTTTGTCCAGGCCTGGCTGGACTTCAGCTTCCTTTTCATGAAAAGGTGGACGGAGGCGAGGGCCGGCTCTTGCTGTGGAGACGGGGCCCCGCCGGCTCGCAGAGTGTGGCTGCGCAGCGGGAGGGTGCGCGGGAGACACGGCGGCGGGCGGAGGTGTCGGGGCGGCGACCACGATCAAATGATAAGCATATTCCCTTCACTCCTGGGTATGGTTGTGAAAATGTCTTTGGAATTGAAGAGCAAAGTCTCAAGGGCGACGTTTGCGACAGGGTCAAGATAAAGGAAACGCTTTATTTCCCTTTTGGGAGCTTCAGGAGAGAATAATTTGGCCAAGTGTGAAACAACAGGGTTATTCTTGTCTAAAAGATTGATCTGGAAACTCAAGCGAAACCGGACCACGCTGGGTATTTATTGTTAAGGATTACACCTTCTCTACCTAAAGTTTTCCTATCGATGATAAAATTGACTTAGGTATTCTGTATACATCTCCTTGGTTTGCTCTTATTTTGATATATTACCAGAATAGCAAGCCATGAGCGTTTTAATAAGAGAGGATAATGGCCTATCAGTTCATTGGGCAAAACTACAAAATGATAAATTAGAGCTAGACATAAAACAGCATTTTGTTTCTTAAAAATAGGAAAAAAACATAATTTGGAATATGTCATACACTGAGTACATGCTTAGACTTACTTTAGCCCTCGAAAGAAAATAAACCATATGGTTTCACTGCTCTTTAAAGGTGTGCCATCAGCCAGGCATTTCACACAAAACGTTAAGAGGCTGACAAACCACTCAAATTCCTCTTTGCAGGATCCAAAGTGAGGGCTTCATGCCACGGCGATTCCCTTTGTGGGTGCGATACTATAAGCCCACACAGAGCCTTACGACACGCCAACCGTGCACATGCGGAGGGAACACATCATACGTGTTTTACAGGCCATGAAAACCTCTCCAATTGCAGAGCCAATGCTTATTCCAGCGGCAAAGGCCTACCTGCCCAGGTGTGCACGGTGCACCGCCAAACAAGGCCCTTCTTGTCAAAACCCACAACGGAAGGAAGAAGGAACGATCAGGAAACGAGGTTCGGGATCCTGAGAGGCATGCCCACACTGACACACGCATGTCACGTGACGTTAATGAAAGATGTCTGTGAAGTTTTCTTTAACATTCCCAATGGAACCCATACACTGAGTGGCCAGATTATTATGACCACCCCGTCAGTACTTCACTGACACGTCCAAAAATACTGAATATTGAAAACTTCCTAAGCAAATACTCTCGAGGTTTTATTATTATTATTATTTGCATAACTAATTCACTCCATTGTACTGATGGGGTGGCCATAATAATCTGGCCACTCAGTATATATCCGAGAGGTGTTCCTCCCCAAGTGCCTCCCTTCAAAGGAGCTCTGAGCGTTTGAGCGGCCCCACCACTGTGCGACATATTCGGGGTGCGCTCTTCTAGAGTCACTTCCAGTCTTTAGCTTGGTCTTTCCAAGCTCCACAGTGGACACACTTACCCACCGGGATTGGAGTTGAGGCAAAAGTTATTTCACCTGATATCTAATGAACAACACACCTGACAAATGTGGGAAATCCAAACGGTTGCAAGAAAAATGGCAGTGAAATTAAAAACTACTGAAACCCCTTTTTTCATGACTCTGAATGAAACTACAAAACAAACACTCTACGGGCTTCGTGGGCGAGGGCCGCTGCCGGGACCGGATCTGTGGTTGTCAATCTGGTTTCTTCCCAACTCATTTCGATGGAAAAAGCAGAAGCGCGCCGCCTAGCCTGAGACGAAGAGGATTAGGATGTCACTGAAAATGGAGTCCATTCCCCGCCAACCTCGCCTCTATTCATCACCGAGAACAAGGGCACCGGGGAGGAAAGCACCGCGCTCAGCCTCTCAGCGGCCATCGGCACCGACAGGAGCGCGCACGCCAGCTACTCCTCGGAGCCGTGAATCTCCTTTACGGCTCCCTGCCCGGGGCCACGCTGCCCGTGCGAACAGCTCTGCGTGACAGCAAACTCATCACCCCAAACAGGCTATTACCTCTTTAGACGGCGCTTGCTACCAGGAAGTTTCTCCTTAAATTGTCCAGCTTGCTCCCCCGTCAGCTTCTGCCTCTTGCCGTTTTATCTCGGAGAGGTGAGGGGCCATACATTGCACCCTCTCCTTCATGGCAGTCCTTTCAATATTAGAAGGCAGGTGCCATATCTCGCCTCGTCTCTTCTGGGCCAGGTTAAATTGCTTGTATTACATGCCTATGCATGGTGTATTCATGGGTGTACTCATTCATTTGCGTAAATATTAATGAACTTATAATATTTGAATGAAGCAAATAAGATCGATTCAGTGCATCTCTCAAAAATTCCAGGTGGGGAGACCGAGAATGAGCAAATAAGATAACTTGAGCTCATGACAAGTCTTTTGAATAAAACAAACCATGTGTAAGACAGAGAGTTCCTGAAGGAAGTGAAGTGTCTGGGGAGGGGGCCCTCGCCTGAGGGGCGAGGAGAAGCCACCATAGCAAAGGCACGTGCCACAGGGAGTGGCAGAGTGCTCTGGGACACAGCGACCACATGTGCTAAGACATAGCTGATGTGTTGGGAGCATAAAACACTCCATTCACACACACACCTGCTCCTTCAAGTGTGACAACGGGCAGCTGTGCTACAAAGGGAGGAATTGTGATAAACTTCATTTTACATAATTCACATGAAAATAAATCAATATAAGTCAATATACTTCAAGTACTATTACTACACTATGGATGAGAACACAACCTTCTTCTTACAGTTTCCTTAAATATCTCTGCATCCTATAAGTCACTGCTTCTGGCTCCGTACATTCCTGTCCTTGTTTCTCCAAACGAGTGTCCCTCTGGGGGCTGCTGTCCGCACCACGGGGCACATTCACCCTGAGGTACAATGGCCGGACCTTGGTGTGACAAGGCCTGGTGAGTTGGCACAGCCAACAGGAGGAGTGGACCACAGAACGTGTAGCGCTAAACTCACACTCAAAGGATCTCCACGTCAATTTTCCTTCAGCCAGAACCCCAAACTGCCAGGCACCACTCCGACTCCCCCCACAGCAGGGAAGGGGGGTGGGAGTCAGAGTAGAAAGAGGCAGCCCGTTAGCTAACGGCAGTAAAACAGCCCAACTCGGCACATTGCCTAAAGGCGCGTGGCCATGCCACACCCTGCCAGGCCATCCCAGGCTGCGGAAGGGGGCACGCGAGGAGCAGCCGTGGGCTTCCTGCAAACCCTCTGCACAGACTGGGACCAGCCGGTGCTGAGCGCTGTTCCTGACGCGCCCGGGTCACCTCTCCCTGAGTGAGTCGCCGACAACGTTCTCCAGCGAGAGCAGGGAGCCATGGCCAGGACCCGCCCGGTGCTCACGGTGACCGGGCGCAGGGAGGTGGCTGTTGGCCGTGAGCCCAGGTGGCAGCGCGTTCGCTGAGGAGGCGGCGAGGATGCGTTCCCACCGGAGTCAGTGTGTGGAAAGCGTGGCGTATGGAGCCTGCCGGGTGCTGGTGTGCGGTCTCCACAGCGTGCAGCTTTGTCTACGGCATCAGGAGGAAGTAAGATGGTTGCTCACGTACAGAAAGTGTTGCGGGTTTTGTCTTTAGACTATGCAGGTCTTAGACCATTGTATTTGGGAAGATGAAGCAAACTAATCCGCACACTGGCTTGCTTGGTGCGAGGCATTGTTGTCGAGGTTTTAGGCGAAGGCGAAGGAAGTGCGTTTTCATAAGAAAGCTTTAAAATACATTAGGAGGGAATCATCTCGTCTGAGGCTAAGTGGAGATTCAGAGATGTAAGGCCATGTATCCAGCTTTGGATATTGGTGATTGTCCATCACAGAGCTCAATGGGCATGAACACGGAGTGAAAGGTCAAAGGCGGACAGTGATGCCGGATAACTTGGCAATAACTTCCTTTTATTAGCAGGAACCCTCGCTTGAAAGAGAGTATATGTTCACTGGAAGGTATGTGTTAGAATAACCTAAAAGGTAGAGTTTACTTAGATGGATTTTACACACACACACACACACACACACTTAAATTATGTGAGTGCATACTCAAGAGCCTTAGAAGCAACTGGAACAGAAAATAACAGGGCCATACAGCAGCTAACGTCGTGGATAGGTGCTGATGGAAGTAAAGTCACACATAAACTTTCTAGGAAATGTTGAAGTCAGCTCGGTGTTGTCACCCACACTCGCAACGTGGCTGGTGGGGAGAACCCAGGGCAGGCTGGGCGATCACAGACGGACTATCGCTCACTCCGGCTCCGCAAACCACGCGAGCGCCTGGCTGGACAAGGCTGATTCAGACCGTGAACCATGATCCACCTATTAGTGCAGACGGAAACTCGGAGATCTGGGTCCACCTGCCGCAAAGCACGTTTTTACCGGTGAAGGCAGCGGGTCAGGAGAGTCTGGAGTCGGAGATGCCTATTTTTGAGCGACGTGCAGAAATGTGAGAAACCAGAGCCACGTGCAGGAACATTTAAAGCTGGGTTTTCCATTGTCAGCCTCTAAACCGCAGCAGCACAGCCCGATTCATGGCAAGCAGGATTCAAGGAAAGATTTTTTTTTTTAGTGGGTCAATGGTGGAGAAAATTTGGTATCATCTGAACAGACTTAGAAATAGAGTGTTTATGATTTTAGAATAACTGGAGGCCCAGTGCACGAATTTGTGCATAGGTGGAATCCCTCGGCCTGGCCGGCGATTGGGGCCGATTGGGGCTGGCCGGCCAGGGAGAGGGACTATGGGAGGTTGCCCAGCCACGGGAGGTTAACTATGGGAGCGCACTGACCACCAGGGGACAGCTCCTGCATTGAGCGTCTGCCCCATGGTGGTCAGTGCATGTCATAGCTACAGGAGGGTCATCCGGTCATCTGGTCATCCAGTCATAACGGTCACTTAGACTTTTATATAGAGAGATATAGAGCTCGTCACTACTGTAACTCGTTTGATGAGTTAGAGCCAAAATATATGTAATGACTCATCAGATGAGAAGAACACTTTCTCTAACCCACTTTTCAGGTGAGAGGCCATTTGGTGTTCACTCTTGCTGAAAAAAGACCAAATGTACTAAACTGGCCCCCACACTGTAAAATATTAAGAAAGTATAATAAAATATATAATTTAAAAGAAATTGTGAAATGTAAATGTAAAATCAATCGCTTACTTGGTTAACACTGTGAAAGCAATATAAACAAGCAGAGAACCTAAAGAATCTATGACACCCAGGGTCTCACTGCACCACGCGGCCCTGGAATGCTTGACCACTAGCCCTCCTGGGGACTAAAAGCTACACCGTCTGTCTCTCTCAGGTCCTACCTGCCTCGACTGCCCAGGGCCTGGCCCACAGCACGTGCTCAATAGATATTTGTCGAATGAGGAAATGAAGCCTCCCATTGACCCTAAGCCCTGATTTAAAATGTACCAGATTAACTTCTTATGCCCTTTACTGAATTCATTTAAAAATCTGTAAATTGCAAACGTACCAACTGATCTGAAGGAACAGAACGGATCGGCTCTGGCATCAACTTGCATTATCACCGATGGTTCCGAGATGCAGAGACAGGAGCCGAGACAGAGCCCTGAGCCCTAGGCCGGCGAGGCCACGCCTCACACAGCGGCACGTCCCATGTTCCCCGGGAGGTACAGTGAGGCTTTCCAGCGCTGAGCTTTCTGAGCACGGAGGGGACTGAATGCATAGTTTCAGTATATTATCTTTTATCCTCTCCCTTCAGTAAAGGCCAGTTTCTATAAAACAGAGGACTTGAGACCCTTAACTAAGGTTAAATGTAGGCTATGTCTCTTCAGGCGCAACTAGCAATAACGTATTTATTTTATAATATACTAGAGGCCCGGTGCACAGAATTCATGCACGGGGGGGGGGGGGCGGGGGGGGATGTCCCTTAGCCCGGCCTGTGTCCTCTCGCAGTCCAGGACCCCTCGCTCCTTACCGCCCACCTGCTCGCTCCTTACCACTCGAGTCACTGCTCCTTAACGGCAGGCTCCTTACCGTGCGGCTCACTGCTCCTTAGCACTGCCACGGAGGTGGGAGAGGCCCCCGCCACCGCTGCTGTGCTCACCAGCCATGAGCCCAGCTTCTGGCTGAGGGCGCTCCCCCTATGGGAGCGCACTGACCACCAGGGAGCAGCTCAAACATTGAGCGTCTGCCCCTGGTGGTCAGGGCGCATCATAGCGACTGGTGGTTCCACCATAACGGTCGCTTAGGCTTTTATTATATAGATATTTTACATGATGCTTCCTGTTGTTCTTTTGTGGGCTGATAGAGAACCACACCAGAGTTTAATTTAGGAGGAGCACCGTGTACATTGAGAGGCATTGTTTTTAGGTAAGGAAGGCATTTGGGCTGTGTTGGCATGGTCCAAAGTTCCTTCGTTCACAATCACCCATCACAGGAAAAATACTATTTGGTGAATAAAAATTTCAGTAGTATGAACATTTTAATATTAAATACAAAGAGCCATTCTATAATAGCAATGATAAACTAAAAAAAGCAAGACATCTTTAGTTAAATGTGTCACCATAATCATTCACTCCACTAGGTTTAGAATCCTGTGGGGCTCATGTACATATATTAATGTCAATATGCTATGAATCATAGTAAACTACAAGCTGGAAACATAGACCGTCTAAAGTTAGAGGATTAATTTTTAATCGGCCCCACATGTGTCAGCTCTATCTCTGAACTCAAAGGCCAGAAAAATTTCCAAATTTCCCTAATAATATAACAAAGTTTCTCCATGTATAACACACTGACTCTCTAATTCTATAGACAGAAGACAGACAGATAGACAGATACATATATCATATCTTTCTCCTTAAAAAACCACCAAAAAGTCTATCCTATACTGTTTAAAAAGCATCACTCCAAAAAAATAAAGTATTAGCCCTTATTTATTAAAATGTTTCCTGCCATTACTTTATTTAAAAGGGAACCAGCCATTAAGATAGTTCATTGGTATAGTTTTACTTAGAGAAGAAATATTAAAAATTAAGTCTGTGATCATTTTCTTATTATCATTCATATACATGGCTTTTAAAAACAATTGTTATCACTTAATCTCTTATTTCAACATTATAATATTCATTAATTTTATTGTAAAACTGTGAATAGTGATATTGCAACTCATCCACACTAATATGTGTAAACATCCAAAATCATGTTCATAAACTTTCCTAATCTAAAAAAAGTCTGAGAATTTTAATCCACGAATCCTATGCTTTTCCTCATGCCATTTACAACTCATGAGGACAGTCTAAATTTAGTAGTTAAATAGTTAAATGAATGTAACTCCCACCTTAGGTAAAGTTCCAAAAACAATGTCATAAGAAATAATTCAAAACACTCAAATTTAGTTACCATGGTGACAGTGCTATCCAATAGTTTAGGGATAGGAAATTGTTCATTGGTAACTATAATTTTATAAAGAAAAAGATCACCAATATTTATCTTTTAAAGAGCAAATTGACTTCTGACATCTGTGCTGGACAAGGAGGAGAAAGGCCATGTCTGGGTCAAAGGACATTGCCCAACATTTCCCTTAAAACATTTCTATGACACGTGAATGCATTTGCTGTATATTTGGTCCCCATCTGATGGACGACTCCTGAACGTTGAAGTGATTTTTAGTGCATTTAATGGCATTGAGGGTTTGCTTGGGACCTAATCTATCTCACCGATGGCTTCATGCCCAAACAATTACCAGTGATCCCTCGAGATGGTCTCCAGTGATCTCTAAACACATGACAACATATGCTTCCCTGTTAGTGACCAGATCACATCATTTCATAGCAGTATATCGAGATCAATTAAAGAGTTTCTTGCCTATAAAACTTACTCTGGGCCAAGACACGCACATACCGTATTTGCTGAGTAAATGAAAGTGATGGTTAAATAATATGACTTCCTGCCACTAACATTTAGACAATGCTGATGCGGGACCCATCTTTAATGACTCGGTGTTTTATTGAGTATCTACTATGGCCTGGGCACCGCACTAGGTACTGGGAACCAGTGGGAAACCAGGCATGTGCCCTCGGGGAGCACGGTGCCCAGCTAATGAAGCTGTCCATCGGGCCACGTTAGCTTATTTCCACCATTACCTGAAACGCTACTCTTGTAAGTCATCATTCTTATTGATCGATTGGTAATCGATGTCATGTACATAAGTAGGGCATTTAGATCGGGGGAGCCCCTCAGGCAGAAAGGCCAGGCCCAGCGTGTCTCCCTGGAAGCCGAGTCTGAGTCAGGCTCCCCTTTGCACTGTAAATGCCTTTGCCGCACCTCAAACTAGCTTCCGTACTTTCACTTCGTCACTGTCTAATTATCTTCTGGAATATACTAATAACATTGGGCTTCTGACCCAGTGGCATCGAGACTTTGAGGCCAAGCCCTGTGTACTAATGAGAGATAATAATCTTATCAGCTTCTCTTTACATAAACTCTCCCTGGAAGACAGTGTGGTTGGCAGGGGGTGGGACCAAGGATAGTTGCTGGGAAAATTTGGAAGCCTGTGCCTGCCATATTTCTTGATAAAGGTTTTCTCCAAATAATCCAATTATAGAAATTACCTATGAAGGTTTCCTGTCATCTGTATAAGTCTCTTCACTACTTTTTAGGCAAGTTTAATTCCTTAATGTACATGGACATAAATGTATGTAAATATACACAAAATATTCTTAATGTAATCACATTCCCCTTGCTGCTTTTTTCCCAAATTCGTTAAGAAAAACTGGTAGATACAAAAATGTTCAGTTGTCGCTCACTCAGATCAGGCATATAGTACTTTTTCAAAAAGCGAAAAGCCTGGTTGAACAGGAAAAAAGAACTGGGAATAAGCAAGTTCCTCACAGACAGAGTAAGTGGGAGTGACAGCTCGCTATCTCCTTCCCTTTGAGCTTCAATTCAATATGATTAATTTTTCTTTTCTTTTTTTTTAATTGATTTACAAAGAGGAAGAGATGGAGGGGTGGGATGGAGAAAGGGGAGAGAGAGAGAGAGAGAGAGAGAGAGAGAGAGAGAGAAATATCAATATGAGGGAGAAACATCAGTTGGCTGTCTATCACACGCTCCCCATACAGAGATCGTACCTGCAACCTAGATACGTGCCTGACTGGGAATTGAACCCACCACCCTTTGGGGTACAAGACGATGCTCTAACCAACAGAGCCACACTGGCCAGAGAAAGATGATTAATTTCTGTTGGTGTATATTTGTAATAGTATAGCAATCGGGTATTCCATTATTGGAAATATCTACTTAGATTTATGAACCTATATTTATAGAATGAAGGTGTTTTTTTATTAGTTGACCAATGTTGCCCCTAGATCTTGGTGAACTTCTCAGACACCCACATAGAGAGTAATAATAGTGTCCTTTGGTGGGCAGTTAATAGTTACCAGGCTGTCTGCTAGTTGCTTTGCAAACATTCTCTGCATTTAAAAAATAAATAAGCAAAAATGCACACAGGTGGTGCAGGGACACGAGAGCGGGCACAGCGACCGCTGCCTGAGGTTCCGGTGACGA
This sequence comes from Myotis davidii, assembly GCF_000327345.1. Taxonomy (NCBI): domain Eukaryota; kingdom Metazoa; phylum Chordata; class Mammalia; order Chiroptera; family Vespertilionidae; genus Myotis; species Myotis davidii. The sequence goes on along the minus strand of NW_006286246.1, from coordinate 4,834,922 downwards.
GAGAGGAGAGGCACCGAGGACGCGCCGTCTCAGCGCAGACGGGTCGTCTCACGCGCCTCCAGCTCCGTGATGAGCCTCACTTCGTGCAGCCGTGCAGCCGACTCCCTAACACAGCGAGTCAAGAGGAAAGAACCTTCGTTCATCAGTTTACGTCGTTCATTATATTCCACAAATGGGTGAGACCGTGTGATATTTACCTTTCTCTGGCTGGCTTATTTCGCTGAGCGTAAACTGATGAACAAAAGTCGATCCAGAGACATAGAAGCATCGAACAGACTGTCAAACCTTAGAGGGAAGGCAGGGGAGCATGGGAGTTGGGGGGAGAGGGGCTAAGGGATCAAGCAAAGGAATTGTACGCATGCAGATAAGCAGAACCAAATGGACACAGACCCTAGGGGGGCGAGGGCATGTGCTGGGGGAGAGGGCAGCTGCTGGGGAGAGGTCAATGGGGGAAAAAGGAGATTTATGTAATACTTTCAACAATAAAGACTTTAAATTAAAAAAAAAAAAAGAACCTAAAAGATCACACAAAATTTTCTATATACTCTCAGGTGGAGACATATTTTCAGGTAAGATTTCAATCACTTGCAAATTATAATGTTTAGTCTCAGAGTAATAATAAAACCCAGTGGAAGAATATTCTGCTGAACA
>NW_006286246.1:4821999-4834227 GCF_000327345.1 Myotis davidii | reverse complement strand
TCCTGACAATGAACTTATTGAGGATTAGGTTTCATACTTCCCCGTTTTCCAGCTTTGAAATGATATTAAAAATAAATCTGGGACATCTTGCCAGGTTCTTAGACAACGTGTAAGGTATTAACTTTACCGGGGGAAACAGCAGGGCCCCTGCCCTCCGTGACGGGCTAACTATCGCATTTATCTCCGCCGGGCCCTGCACACACTCATTAGTCTCTGGCCTGTCTCTTTATTGAACACAAAAGGCATTCTTCTTGCTGACAATGGGCTGACTGGGGAAGCCAACGTCATGAAAATTAAATCTCATAAAATAAGGATTAGCAAACTCGAAACTAATAATATGCCATGGACTCGACATCTTTTTGGCGCTGATTTATTATTCCCAAGTAATATCTTGCAGATCTTGCAGCCGTTTGCCGACAAGGCACCCCACGGGGGCGCACTCAGAGGGCTCGCCCTAAGGCCGGAGGGTGTGTGGCGAGGTCGGAGTCCAGCACCCAGGCAGCTGAGCCATCGGGAGCCCACTGCCTTTCGTCGGCCTGGACAGTGGACCACGTGTCCTGTCTGTCCAGGGCCGCCCCGAGCATCGCGGTGCCTCTCGGTTCAGGGCCAGCTGCCCCTCGGAATACTTTTCGGCAGGACCCTTCCTCGGCGCCTCCGCCCCTGCTCTCCCCCGGCTCTGCTCTCGGGTGCCTCTCGGGTTCCCGCAGGTTCTCTTTGGAAATCAGAAAGCCGTGCCGACGCAGGAGCCCAGGCCCCGCGTGTCCGCGCTACCAGGCTGTTGGCATTTATTACACCAGGTTCCGATGACGAAGAATCGGAGCAGAGGGGAGGGGGGATGGCCCTGGAGGCAGCAGTGGGCCTTAGAGTCCTGGAAAGGGGTGACACGGGACATACGGGGGAGCAGCTGGCAGGGACTCCAGGGCAGGGCTGTCTGTGGTTCTCGGTACACGTGCACCTTTCATTCCCGTCATTTAAATGAGCAGCTCCTCTCGCCTAAAGCGCTGCCTCTGTTTCCCCACCAGAGACCTTCCTCTCACCCATCCATTTGCTCATCCACTCGGTGACTGAGCATGCTGGGTAAACGCGAGTTCGGGTTCATCTAATTTCTTGGTTTTCGGCGTGAGGACTAGAAAACCAGCGGATTCCCTCCTTCATCTGGAAAGTCTTCTCAACATCTACCAGCTCACTTCCCCGCCTTCGGAGTGACAGCTTGTCAGCCACAACCAACTCTCCTCCCATGAGTCAGAGAGCACTGGTGCCTCTGGTTCATTATTTTAGATGAATCACGGCTTTCTAGCTGGTCCTGAGAAACCTGGCCCGGCGTCTTCCTGACCCCAGCACCAGGCTTGAAGGCTGAGGTTTAAAAACAAATCCTTGTTATCTTGTTTGTTTCCTGGCAATTTCCTGCTCTCTCTGTAAAAGCGGAACAACAAGAAAAGCCTCTAGCTAATTAAAGGCGCTATTTAGCTACGTGCTGGTCACTGGGAGTCTTTCTAAGTGCTCGTTGCGGGGGGCGAGTCGCATGTGTTCTGCAGAAGGCGGGCCTTCTGTGCAGTGAGTGTCAGGCTATGTAACAGGGTTAGTCGACTTGCTAATCCAGAGAGCTGCCGCCTGAGCTTCATAAAATCTTTAGTGAGTTGAAAAGGAGCAACATAGCTGGACCTTGATATATACATGAAAAGGAACTGCGTTGTAATGTGAAGCATCAATTTGATTTGCCAGGAGAAAGTTCACTGTACATTATATTAAGACGCTATTACCATATTCTAAAGTAGTAGGTAAAAAAAAAAAAAAAAAAAAAAAAAAAAAGCAAAGCTAGCATATTCAGCAGAAATATACAATTTTCTCAATATCCTCATGTACTTTAAAAAAAAATCTTAATTTTGTGAGAGCCGAGACAGATACCCCGGAACTGTGTATGTCAAACAGCATTCCGACGGGAGCAGCTGCGAGATCTTAAACAACAAGTGTCTGTCAATTACTGTTGAGAGTTAACGGTCCAGAGCAAAAATTTGGCCATTTTCCTGTATTTCTTGAGGGTTCATACTACCCTAGAGGGAGTACATGACACATGCCCATATATGTTCAGTTAACATTTCACAATTGGTAGGAGCTATACCCATAGATTCTCCCCTTAACAGTAACCGTTAAGTCTAAATTCATTTCTGCCCTTTTTTTTATTGGAGGCGGGGGGCTCAAAAGTTCTTTGGACTTGATAGGAACCAAAACAAACATAATAGCACATACTTTATAGATCGGTTGTGGGAATACAATAGAATGATACGTGGAACTTGCTTACAAGGAATGTGGAGTGTATGCAGTCAGTGCACAGGGAAACTGAAGTTGTTAAGGAGTGGAAGTCCTCCCTTGGCAGCCCTGGCTTTATCAGAAAATGATTATCATGATTCGCAGGGCCTGAAAGTTTACGTTAGTGAAAGTTAAATGTCCTGAAATACGGAGGGAGGTAAGAGTCCAGTTAAAACGAGAACGAGAACAAAGCACGAATATCAGTGTCTTTTTCTTGAGCTCTTTCTCTTATGAGGAGATAAGGACAGACAGACAGGAGACGGGCATGTAGAAAGAATGTATCTGTCTTATGTTATATCTTCCTTTCACCTTCTTGTCTATCCTTAAACTGCTAGGGTCAACAAGAAGCTAGGTACTATATTGGGATTTGGGACAATGCCTGGTGCATAGTAGATACTCAACAAACACATATGGAATGAAAAAATATTTGTTTACCCTAGGGGTTTTCTTTTTAGCTTTACTCTGTTTTAATGAGCTGATTTCTTTTAAGAATAATATCTTTCATGTCGAACTATGATTTCATTATGGAAATTAAGCAGCAAAATATGGATAGTTGGCAGTCAGAAATTTTGAAATATATACCTTTTTACTTCGAGTTGCATGAATAAATGCCGATAAAATGTCAACAGGGAACACAATACACAATACGCTTGTTTTTGGGGGGGGATTTTCTGCAGCCGCCCCCTCCCAGCCGGTGGCTTGCGGGCCACCACCTGTGGGCACCTCTTTAGGGCACGTCTCAGGTTCTATGGCAGAAACTCAACGTGACTTCACCAGCCACTGGAATCTGTGCTTCAAACAGGTTCAGCAAAAGCTTAGTAACCCAGCACTGCACCTTCCGCCCGCCCCTCGGCGGGTCCCTGGAAGGAGGGAAATGGGTGTTTGCAATGAGAGGCCTGTGGTCAGGGAGAGGGCGCGGGTTTTGGCTGGACCCCTCCCCTCTGAGCGCTCAGGTTCACGCCTTCCATCACAGCTATCCCCGAGAGAGGTGGCGAGGACTCCTGCTCTTTTTTTTTTTAATTTGGAAATTAAAGGAAATAATCTCGGAAATTAAAGGAAATAATACATATTTAGGGGAATATAAGGCACTGTTATGTGCTCAGTATTACTGCTATCCTCATAGATGCTACAAAGAAAGTTAAATATTATTTTGATTGTGTTTCACTATATGCACATTCTTAGGAAATTGAACTCTTAAAACAGTCTTTCTTCAGTTTTTCTAAGGCTGCGCTATGAAAGAATACCGGGAATATATACCAGGCAGCTGAGTGAGATATCCACCGAACACCATATTAATTTTATTAAACGGTTCCCACGAAATCCAATTCACCTGTCAAAATCTGCGCTTTGGACTGATTTCAATCACAAGATGCTTCGGATGCGGGTGAAGTTATATTGCTAATGCTCTTTGCCACCAGCTGGGAGGGCCACAGAGCCCTCCTGGCAGCCAGCACCCACGCTGCTGGAGAAGCGGCCTTGCTCCCCGAGTCCCTCCCTGATGCCTGCTGACAGCGGACTCGCAGGGAGTGGCCTCTCTTATTTGCATCCATATTGATGTGCTTGGTGAGCAGGGAGGGAAGCAGCAGACTCAGTTCTAATCAGGGGGAAACGGGCTTACTCATGCTCTCATGACTTCATGAGGTTTTTCTACCCCATTCTCTTATCCTCAGAGTGTAAATTCTGCAAAGGCAGTGAGAGGACAAGGACAGGACAGGCACCCACTCAGACCCCACCAAGGACATATGCCCACCACAACGTTTCAAATTGACACCTCGATTAAAATTTTAAAGTCGGCAATAACACATTGACTGGCCAATGGGGAATTTGAGATAAACCATTAAGTCCCAGATGATTACAACAAACGCACTGTACTGTCAGGTCACAGAAAGTCTACATTTTTGGTGGATAACGGTAACAGCCAGTTATTTTAACTCACACGCGTGGAAGGTGAAATAGAGAAATGATAACCTGATATGGGAAACAGAACTCAATGTGAAATGTTAAGTGACCGAGTTGGCAAGTTGTATTTCACAGTCCTTTTTTTTTTTTTTTAAGAAAATGATAAGGCTGTAAATTTCATTTTTTTCTACTTTGCTCATTATGTCATGTCTTCATTTATATAAAATTCATTTGGTGAAAACTACTAGAAGCTTCTAATTATGTTACCAGCCTTTAGAGAGCGAGGTGAGATTTATAGATATGCATAGGATTATTTATTCCCTTGCTACGCAGGTATTTTTTCACTTGTCCTCATGCGGAAACCAGAATGTCAGCATTTGCTTCCCCCCCTGGATGACATGCAGTGCAAGTTGTTAAAGTGAGAAGATGTCTGTACAAAAACTGATCTTCGCTTTTGGTCCCCTTCCCCTCTTCTCTCCTTCCCCCTCTTTTACAAAGAAGAGTGGCCGAGGTCCTAAGAGGACCATTCATTCTCCTCGCGTCAAAATCGGTGCCGAGTTTAATTCCTACTCATGTGACTCCAATCAGGAGGAGGTAGCTCCTTTGGTTTCACACAGAGAAAACAAGCAAGGCAAAAGGGATGAAACTCCCCCAGCAGGCGGGCAGATTCATTCTACTAGACATTTAAATGGAATTGAAGCCCAGCTGGCGTGGCTCAGGGGTTGAGCATTGACCTATGAACCAGGAGGTCACAGTTCGGTTCCTGGTCAGGGCACCTGCCCGGGTTGCAAGTTATTTATTTTTTTAAATATATTTTTATTGACTTAAGAGGAAGAGAAAAAGAGAAACATCAATGATGAGAGAGAATCATTGATTGGCTGCCTCCTGCACGCCCCCCACTGGGGATCAAGCCCGAAACCCAGGCATGTGCCCTTGACTGGAATTGAACCTGCAACCCTGTAGTCCGCAGGTTGATGCTCTATCCACTGAGCCAAACCAGCTAGGGCAGATTGATGCATTTAAAAACTGAGCAGATTTCTTGCAGTAACTGGCCAGTTTTATTAACCGATATTTAGATAAGGAAACAAAGGTAGGAAGTGGCTGGCAGAAGCAAGGTCCAGGTCAAGACACTGCCCGCTGGAGCGTGTTTAGGAAAGGAATTGCAGGACGGACGTGTGTACGAGTGTCTACATCACAGTCCTGCCTTACTGGGGGCCTCCGATAATCTGAGGCAGAATGTAGTTAGCAATCCCTCAAGAGCCAGACCCGATACACGTGGAATGATCAAGAGTTAACACAAATCGGCAGAGTGCTGAGACCAACGTAGGGGTGGGCAGGACGGGTGGACAGTTGTGAGCCACATGCTCCTGAGTTAATAAGCTTCTGTCTTCATCATGGCCTGCAGGCCTTCTTCCACGTGAACAACTGCAAACCCACTTCTGCCCCCCCCCACCCCCCCAGCTCGTTCAGCTCACAGTCCCTGTTTCGCAGTAACTTCCCACAACGCAGCTTCCCGCTGGACAACATCAACAACAGGCTAATGTTTATTTTTTAAAAACTTGCCAGGCTGCCCGACAAGCAGGTGGCAAAGCGGCTGGCAGGAGAGATGCCTCCTACCACGGGACGCGGTGGCATCCTGCGACAAACGGAATTGTGGGCAACACAACACGGTTTATATCTTAGACCCTGTGTGTTAAAGGGACCCTCACTCGCGCACACACACAGCACACACACACACACACACACACACACACACACACACACAGTGAACGCCTCATCAGGAGAACCCGGCGCCTACGCTGATTAATTAGGCCTTGTTTTGTCCTGAACAGGTTTCCTAGCGTTTCTCCAACGACCACATTGTTGGTAATTACCAGCCTCACACCTCGCCTGGCAGCCTCGGTGGCTCCGTGCGAGCCGCAGCCTGATTGAGCGCTCTTGTTAGCGCCCCATTCTTCACTGTAATGAGCCATAATCGGGCCGCCCCGCTGCATGAGAATGTGCACGTAGCTCTGCACAGGCGCGGCCCATCTGAATATGAGACTCCTCGGCCAGGAGCCCTCAAACACCAGAAACGGAGCGCTTCCCCAGGGAATGCTGCACGGGGTCTCCACTCAGATCCAACCCCCCTCAAGGCGCCCCGTCTCTCCGGGATCTGGATGGGATTTGCTAACACAAGGCTGGCTTCATGGAGACAATGGCGGACTGTGTCTCCAGCGACACAGGAGGCCCGAGGGGCACAGGCCGGGCTCTTCCAGCCTCCGCCGGGACAGAGGAACAGAAGAACCAGCAGTCGTGTGTGGAGAGGCTGGGCCCGGCTACACTGGACGCGAGGAAGACAGACTCAGACATTAGAGAAAAAGCCCCAGTCACACAGGGATGGAAAACAAAGGCCCCGCAGAGGAGGGGACATCTCTGAGGCTGCTCCAAGCACGTGCTCAGTGAGCCACCTACTGGCCGCATCCCTCTCCCTCCCTCCTCCTAATCACCTGCCTCTCCTGGGAAGACCTGGGTCCCAGCTGGGTTCCCTCCCGATGCCCTGCCAGCCCCAATGGGCAAAGGACATGCAGGGAGACACGTTCACAGTGCCCGACCTCTAACAGAAAGCTCCATCCTCCAGCAAAACGGAGGCTCGACGTCAGCTAGAGAGACCACATCTCAAAGGGCCTGGTTCTGCAGGAAAACCTAGGCCAGCGGTTCTCAACCTGTGGGTCGTGACCCCTTTGGCGGCCGAACGACCCTTTCACAGGGGTCGCCTGAGACCATCCAGCAGATCAGATATTTACATGACGATTCGTAACAGTAGCAACATGACAGTTATGAAGTGGCAACGAAACTAATTTTATGGTTGGGTCACAACATGAGGAGCTGTATTTAAAGGGCCAGAAGGTTGAGAACCAGTGTTCTAGGTGATTATGCAAATGGCCTGAAGGGAAGGACCACGGAGCTAAGGACATGGAGTCTATGTCAGCTAATCGCTGAGACTGATGGAGTCAGACACTGGAAGTGCGGGTGGCGCCTGCAAAAGGGGTCAGTTCCTCGTGCCGCTGCGCCCTTGGGTGGGGGTTCCTCGTGTGGTCCTGGTTCGCGGGCCACCTGGAGGTGCGTGCACAAGGGCTGCGTGTGACACCTGACGCGGCCCTGTCACCTGCGGGGCCAACGAGCTGCGTGACCCTGGTGGGGTGACTTGCTGAGCTCATGTGGCCGCTGAGTGAAGTCTGTAGAGCACAGGGTACGAGGGGCGTGGCCACAGTCTCAGGACTGGACTCTCGGGGGCGGCGTGAGGTTTCCCTTTGGTGCAAGTGGCCCAGGCCACGGCGACAGGACCTGAGGCAGAACCGGGCCTCCATGAGAAAAGAGACTGTGATTGATTGGTAATGTCTGTTATGTTTTCTAAAAAACTTCATTTTTTTTATTGTTGTTGTATTACAGGTGTCCCCCGTTCCCCCCGCCGGCTTTGCACCCTCCACCCGGCCCCCACTCTCCAGGCCTTCCCCAAACTATTGTCTGTGTCTATGGGTCATGCATATATGCATATCCGGTCTTTGGTCATGTCTATGATTGGACATGACCAATCACAGTGACATCATCCCCCTCCACATCCCGCTGTGTCCAGAGCACGTGTGTGGCCTCTTCCCAATCCCTCATCGTTCATTATCCACCCCTTTCATGCTCGCAGGAGGGCGTGTTCTCAGGGATTGGCTTCGCCGATATTGTGTGGCTATTTTATGTTTAAATCCGTTTCAGTATTTGGAAACTCAAATTACCCTGCTTTTCTTCTTTTCCAATTTTTTCTTTGAATAATAACTATTTAAAACACAGGCCGGTAATAAAGGATTAGGAACAAATGGACCACTCTCCCGTATCTTTGAGTCGCAAAAGGAAGAGGTTCTGTGACATTAGGAACGGGTCTAAACGGAAGGACCTGGAGGCCCATAGTCCCCACAATTCCCTCCGTGGGTACAGTACAATGACAACATGGCCGTCACTCAGCACGCTCGTACCGTGTGCCGGGCAAGGGGCTGTTTCATACCTCGTTTCACCGGATCCCGACACAGCTCAACGTGGTGTGGACACAATGTCACAATGACCCCGGTTTACAGCAGAGCAAACAGAGGCCAAGGGCGTGTCAGTCCCTTGCCCAGGACCACACGGCTACTGGCTGCCAGGTGGGGAGCGACTGGTCAGCCACGGGCAGTGCACACAGGGCCAGGTCAGGACCTGCCTGTGCCCAGGGCCCAGCTGGGCCACCCGAGCCACGGTCCGCAGCTCAGCCGCCTCCCACCCCCAGGACCCGGCCACAGAGGGACACGCTCTCCATGCAGCCGCCAGGACGGGGGTACGGAGAGGAGGCTTTCTGCAAAGCATAGGCCCTCCTTCCCATGAGGGAGTGAGGGCTGCTCACCAGAGGACGGAGCAGGGGCTGCCGACACCGCCGTGGAGCGGGCCTTTCGGACGTGTTACGAGGCTCGTTCACAGACAGTCGGGTCAAATGCAGTTCCGACTGGGCTCAGCCCGCCCTGGTCAAACCCGAGGACTGCAAACACCGCCCGCGGCACGGTGGCTTTTTGTCAAGCTCTCGTGTGGACACAGCAAGTGATGTCAGTGACGTTACTTCTCAGAATAAATGTGACGAAAGCCACATACACGAAGGACATTTGCTTTACTTTCTCTTTTGTTGAAAACAAAGTCAGTCTCAACTCCCCCCCCCCAAAAAAAAAACACACACATTAATGTAGGACCTGTAATACTTGCTTTCTAGTCCCCTGGCTACAATGGCTCATTGTGCGTCAGACGGCACTTATCTGGGGTCACACACACCTCTCATTCCTGGAGCGAATTCAAAACATCTTGCAATTCCACTGGTCGGACACACACTGCAGATGCTGCTGTTTTGTGGAATATGCAGGTGGAAGCTTCTGGTACCCACTTAATAGACTGCTCGCCCCTCGTGGGAGTTCGCAGATAAGCAAAGGTGAGCTTCTACATAATGCGGTTCCACCAGCGCTTATCGAATGCTCAAGGTGTGGAGGGCACTGGAGAAGGTCAGAAAGCAAACAACGAAGAATCGATAAAGGTCATCCTGGCCCTTCTCTCGTGTTTCTCTCAGCGAACCTCCAGCTCCCACTTGCCATCCACGTAGTCCCCCCCGCCCCCCACCCCCGTGGCTGCCTCTCTGCCTTTCCACAGCACCTGGGTTTTTATGTCTGTTACAGATGCGTATTGTTACTATTGCTGTTAGTATTACTATGACTACTATTATTACTATCGCTATTAGCATTATTAGCACACGTGGCTCCTTTCCCCGCGACACTGAACTTCAGCGGCCAAAGACCCTTTTGTGCTAAGTATCTGCACGCCTCGCACCCACTGCAGTGTCTGCCACGAGGTATGTGTTCAGTGAAGTGATTAGTATCCAGGTGATGTGGCATAAAATAAGCCTTAAATTACACTCAGGCAACAGAGCTACCATTCGTGAATCCTAACCAAAGTCACAGAGAATGGAGACAAGCAGCTTGCAGAATTCCCACTCTTCATAAAAACTGGCGTAAGGAAGCCTTGGGGAGCATAAAGGTGGCCCCCTCCATCTGAAAGGTGGGAAGAGAACATTCCAAGTGTTTTCCCAAAGCTTTCCCGACATCCCGCGCAGAGCAAGGGGCCTGCTACACGGGCACTCGGGGGATGTCGAGGAGAGACGTGCTCACCCCGAAGAGCCCGGTGGCTGGGCACAGAGCTCCGTGGCGTCCCCGTGGGAGTCGGCGCCTGTGCTCACGTGCTAGCACCCGTCCCGGGCTCAGGTCGGCCAGGGGCTGCCGAGGGGCGCTCTCCTTCCCCGCCATGACCCTACAGCCTCCCCACAGCGAGAGGGCAATTTCAGTAAAAGGTCAAGAAGTCGTTGTGTCCCTGCTAGTGCTGTCTGGGGGAGCGAGGTGCCTTTGCTCCTCAGCCGGCAGGTTGAGATGTGACCGCTTGCCAAACCCTAGGCCTGTTCCCAGCCCCAGCTGGCCGCTCAATGCTGGACTGACCTGGGGCTGCAGATGCCAGCCCCACAGCCTCCGTCTGTCTCCTCCTCACTCCCCAAGGTCGCCCTCCTCCCTCCCCAAGGTCACTGCTCACACAGCTTTAGTCCGAGCTGCCCTCCTTCCCACCTGGTTACTGACAAGTGACCTCCAGGTGGTCTCCTCTGAGTTCTCCTCCCCACTCCTGACAGAACAATCTTTCTAGAAGGCAAGTCGGCTCAGGTCTCTCGCCTTAACCCTTTCTGTGCTTCTCATTAGCTTGCCATGTTGAGCCCAGACTAGTTCACCTGCACATAAAGTGTTTCCTGCAGCCACATCTGGCCCTCCCCAGAGTCTCCTCTCAGCTCCAGTGACCCAGGACTACTTAGGATTCTCGAAGCACAGGCTGAGGTTGGCACGTCTGTGCCTCCAAAGATGCCCTGACATCCCTAAGCGAGTGCAGGAGGCAGGTGTGCCCTGGACGTCCTCCTCCTCCTCTCTTCCTGCCTCGGGGACCACCCCCATCCTTACGCCTGTGCCCACACGCACGTCGTGGCTTACGCCTTCACACAAAGCCCACAAACATTTACTTTGTTCTAATCACTGTCCTCAGTGAGAGAAATTATTGGTGAGAAAAATAAACGGGCCCCGCCCTCATAGACAGAGCACAGGGGAGTGCCCAGCATGTTAGAGTGGAGTAGTCGGGGATTTCGAAAGTAAATGGGAGACTGCAGCTCTGAGAAGCGCTGAAAGATGAGGACCTTGGAGGTACAACAGCTCACAGTCAAGGGTCAGGGGCAAGGACACCGGGTCAGGGAGGGGCATGAGGTCAGTGGAGAGGACACAGGGTCAGGGAGGGGCACGGGGTCAATGGAGAGGACACGGGGTCAGGGAGGGGCACGGGGTCAGTGGAGAGGACACGGGGTAAGGGTCGGTCGGGGCAAAGGGGCAAGGACACCGGGTCAGGGAGGGGCATGAGGTCAGTGGAGAGGACACAGGGTCAGGGAGGGGCACGGGGTCAATGGAGAGGACACGGAGGGGCACGGGGTCAGTGGAGAGGACACAGGGTCAGGGAGGGGCATGGGGTCAGTGGAGAGGACACGGGGTCAGGGAGGGGCGGGGTGGGGCATGAATTGGTGCCTGCAGGAGATACTAGGTCATGTGCGCCCCCAAAGCACAGGTGCATTGGAAGGGGCGCAGCGGAGCGCTGGTTCTCTTTGCCCGAGCTCACTCTGTGGACATGGCGGAGTCGTGACTGGAGGGGCCAGCCTGGACACGGTTGTTCTAAAAGTTGGGGGAAAGGTGGGCTGTAGCGATTTAAGTCTTAGAGCTGAAGACGTAGATCACAGGTCAGCGCTGGGAGACAGAGGTGACACGGCTTGATGAGGGGCGGCCGAGGGGGGTGAGGGACAGTTGTCCAGAAGGTTCCTGGGTGACTCAAGGAATCACATTCAACATCATGTGGCTGCAAAACGGACATCCTGAGCATTAGGCATTCCCTTCGTGACGTGTAGGGGCCCGAGACGGGGCCGCAGGGCCTGTGGCTGTCCCTCTGAGCTGTGTCCCTGCACCCTATGTCCCTGAGGCCACGCTTCCACGGTGTCCCTGAGCGGCAGGAACCAGGCGGCCTGCTCCTAGGGGCGCCTCTCTGGCAGGTGACCGGGCGCAGGACTCCTGGCCCCTCGCCCAGCTCCTCAGCGCCGCCCATCGAGGGCTCCATCCAGTGACCACCACCCCCACCCACCCTTCCGTGGCCCGCGCTGGGCTCACACCTGCCTAAGCCTCTGAGGCTCCCGCTCTCCCCGGCCTCCTCCCCTCCCGGGGCCGCCTGGCCAGGTCCTGCGTGCTGCCCGGGACTCCAGCTGCCGCCTCGGACACAGGCGCTAACGGGGCTTTATTCACTGACCCCGGGAAGCAGCCACACGCGCCCTTTAGTGAGAAGCAGGATGTGACACTGAGGGGGTGCAGGGTGACATGCGAATGGAAATGCACAGATGGGGAGACACACGTGGCAGGAATGTCA
>NW_006286246.1:4820568-4821754 GCF_000327345.1 Myotis davidii | reverse complement strand
CGCGTCCTGAGCCCAAGACCCGCCGCCGAGTCTGCAGGGAGCGGCCGCGAGAACCTTACAGCAGCCACACGCTCTGCGGCAACAGAAGGAAGTCGCCGTGTAGCCAGTGGTCATTGATCGCAGCCGATTTTACAGACAATATATACCTCTCATAGCTAAAAATTACGTATTTGACAATTTCCATTAGGTATTTTATCTTTATAGTGAAGATTACTTTGTTAATTCTCACCCAAGGATGTTTCCCATTGGTTTTTGTAGAGAGTTGGAGAGGGGCGGGGTGGGGGGGAGGAGAGAAACATTGATGTGAGCAGACACATTGATTGGTTGCCTCCCACACGAGCTCTGACGGGGTTGCATCTGTAACCCAGGTACGTGCTCTTGGTCGGGAATTGAACCCATGCCCCGACAGCAAGCATGTCACACTTGTGGCCGGTGCATGTGCGTCCTGCCGGCCAAGAGTGTGACGTGCTGGCCCTACAGTGTACAGGCCAGTGCTCTAACCACTGGGAAACACCAGCCCGGGGAAAATTATTTCTAACTATGTGAGTTATGATTTTTAACTGATAGTGTGGAAACTGCTCCCCTAAAAGCTCACACTCTCTGTTGCACGGAAACCAGGGCTGCACGCGGGCTGCTCTCGCTCACGGCTTCGGCGTGTGCCCGTGCTCTCCACAGTCTGGATTCTGGAACACACCACTGTATACCCAGAGACTGGTTTTCTTTAAATGTAACATCATCTCGTAAATATTTTACCGCAGTGCCAGTCCAGAACTAGCAATTATAATACCTCCAAGCTGGTAACACTAAAGTCTCACCGAGTGCTTCCGTTAGGGTGATTAGCTGCTACCCAACTGTCGGGCTGCGGACCGCTTGCCAGTGCTCATTACAAAAATGACCTTCCGTTCGCCTTCATGGCATCATTTCCTGGGGAGCCCGGGCCACGGGGCTGCGAGGAGGGGAGGGTGCTAGCTTCCAGGCTCCGAGGCAAGGGCGCTGGGTCTGGATTAAGGGAGGAAGCTGCTCACACAGGGAACGGTGAAAACTGTACAAATAATAATAACAACACGAGGGACGCTGCTTCCAGTGTCACCGCAAGAAACTTCATTTCTCGGGCGTGACCTTTGCTCCTGCCTTTCCTTTGGATTCAAACTGGCCCCGTCCCGCACTGACCTCCCCCCCCACCCCC
>NW_006286246.1:4795587-4820349 GCF_000327345.1 Myotis davidii | reverse complement strand
GCGACGCCAGGGCGGACAGGTGCCCGGACCCACTGCCCCCACCCTCGCGCCCAGCGATCCGCAGGGGCCAGGCCCTGGCTCCTCCATCCCGTGAGGAATGGTTTTCCCGGGCGACCCGCTCCCTGGAGGCCCCGGGAGCCAGGGCTCAGGCGCACAGCTCCCCCGTGACTTGGGTCCGACACCATTTCCCGAAATAAACCTTCACGTTCTTGGCTGCAAACCCGTTCACAGCTGATGGGGCTTTGACTCGAGGAGGCGAGCAATCCCCTTCGTTTTGGTGACACCAGCCCTGAGGGAGCCGTTGGCACTGAACCAGCCCCCCACCCCCCGCACCCCCCAACCCGGTTAGAAGCGGCTCTAGCAGGAGACAGGATAGGAAATGGCTTGTAACAGGAACAGCAGACCATGAGGGATTGTAAACTCAACACATTGCAAAAACATGCCTACATTTAGATTTAGGGGAGGAAAGAACTGAACAACAGCAAAGCCAGAGACGACAGGCCAGGATGTGGGGCTGACGACGGGCCAGAACAGGGAGGCGAGAGGAAGGCAGCGCGCGTGCTGCTTCGCATCAGCTGGTTTTGTGCCGGAAAGAGCTTCATCAGTAACTGTCACCCAGATCGCCTGGGACGCCGCCACCCCTGCCCAGCAGGCCTCAGAGGGGAAAGTGGGGGGAACTGTTACTGCTGTTGAAATTGGTCCGACGCCAGGCTGCGAGGCCCGTCATCACTTTCTTGCCCTCCGTGGTGAGCATCTGTGCCTGACAGGGTGACGGGGAGGGTGGCAGCGACGGGACGCACAGGCTGCGGGGTGTAACGGGGACACCTCAGAGCACAGGGCCCAGGATCCCCGCTTCCCACAGCGAAGGGGCCCTGAGATTGGACGACCTGGAGCTGCTTTTTAGGATTCTGGTTTAACACTGGTTGTTAAGAAACAAAGACTTAGGAAGAACCTTAGACGTCCCCCATTTCCTGCCTCAAATTCCGGGGGGAACCCGCGTCAGGAAGGACACTCGGCACAGCCACCTTCGCAGGAGGCAGGAACCTCGGAGCACCTGCCTCTGACTCGACAGCCCCCCTCCCCCCCACCTGTACCCCCGGCCCCCCGTCCTTGTGTCTGGGTTGCCTCGAAAAATTCTACCTGCTCTGTAGCCAAAAGGTACCTGCCTTTTACGTCCTGCTTTTCCTCAACCACCTGGAAACTGCCTGCTTCCTTTGAAATCTCAGACCGCTCTCCCCGCTCTCTCCTTTGTCCACAAGGACACTTGGACCCAACTTTGCATTTTTGGAATTCTCATGCTCGTGTGCATCCCCATAGCATGTGTTACAAATTTGATTTCCTGATCATGTTTCTGTTCCCTGATTACTAACCCGGCTGGAAGAATTTAGAAGGCGGGAAGGAAAGGAGCATTTGTTCCAGCCCCCGCAATAGAATTTCCGTAAGTCCTTGGTATCTTCATTGTAAACATACATTACCAAGCATGTATTTTAAGATATATAATTAAGTAAATATTTATAAAATACACTTATTCTATCTAATAGAGAGGGAATATGCTAATTGATTCTCACGCCATAGCAAAGATGGCAGTGCCCGCAGCCAATAAGGAGGGAATATGCTAATTGACTCTCATGCCCTCAAAGATGGCGGCACCCACAGCCACAAGATGGCAGCACCCAGTCCCCTCAGCCCCGCCGGGGTGGCAGGGGCAGCAAGGCTAGGCCCACCCTGAGTGCCTGCCTCCGGAGTCCCCCAGTCCCCTCAGCCGCCCAGCCGCCCAGGGCCGGCCTGAGGGGCAGGCGAGCCTCGGATGTTGGCTGCCCAGCCACCCAGGGGAGCCGGAGGCTCAGGTAACCAGGGCCGCCCGAGGCTTGTGCTGCCGGCAGTGGCAGCAGCAGAGGTGTGATGGGGCATCACCTTCCCCTGATCGCTGGGTCGCCTCCCGCCCTGAGGGCTCCTGGCCTGTGAGAGGGGGCAGGCCGGGCTGAGGGATCCCCGCTTCCCCTGCTCCAGTGCAAGAATTTTCCTGCACCAGGCCTCTAGTAGTTAATAAATTGCCAATAGTTTAGCTTGGTGTTCACTCTACTGTGTTGCGGGTTATCTTTGCACACTTTGACATGTACATCAAGGAGCAGCTCTGAGTCTGATCTAATGACTCCAGACAGTGCTTCTGATCAGTGAGTGCCATGAACTAGCCCTAACAACAGCCAAGGAGCAGAGGGAAGGCCACACACTATAGGCGCATTCTCTGCAGAACACTGGGGGAGGGGCCTGGACGGAGGGCAGACAGATGCTGCCCAGTAATGTTGGGGTGACACAAGGAAGGGGCTTGCTGTCAGTCACCCCTGGGGACAGAGGTCATTGGCTAGAATGGGTGTGGCCCTTGCAAGCTCCAGGAGATCTGGGGTACTTGACCCTCTACACAAAGGAGTTCATTCTTTTATGCTTTGGGTTCTCGTGGGACCCGTGTGCCTCTGGGCATGTGGGGCTCATTCGCTTCTGCTTCCTTGCATTCACCCACATGGCCCACGCCACAGGGACCCCACACACAGTGGACCCGGGGACTGGACTGGCCCCGGCTCCAACATGGAGGGGACACTTGGCCCCTGGCTCTGCTTCTCGCTCCACTGAGGCCCCAGCTCCATGCTCCCAGGACTGGACTGGGGGAAACGGGGCCTTGGAAACCCAGGGTGTAGTTCCAGAGAGACGAGGCGTTCTGCCACCTCACCTCCCGCGGGGCCTCCGGAAATGCTTATCCCAGCGGCACCCCAAGAAGCCCCTCCCACCCCCACCCGCAATGGGGGGACGAGATATGTTTTTCTCTGATAGCACTTTGTCCTCGGTTACTGAATTACAAAGAGCCGAGGAGGCCGAGAGAGCAGATGATCTCATATCTTCAGTCAGAAACGGGATTTACTTTAGAAACAATTATGAAAGCATGACAAATGACCAACAGAATAAAATTTAATGTTGGGTTTTTTGTAATATTTCATGTATATTTTGCATATTAAATCAGCTAGGAATGACTGATGAAACACTGTTTTATTAAATAAGTCCTTTCTAAAGTCTATTCATCATCAGAAAAATGTAGTTGGATAATGAAAAGACGATGTGGTTTCACTTGTATAATTCATTTCAAACCTCAAACAATGGAAAGAAATGCACAAAAAGAAACCAAATAAATACCAGGGTAAAGTCCTTGAAAGAAAGCTGGAGGATACCATGAAATACAGTGAAAATAGAAATAAGTATATGCCTGCAAGTTATTTTTAAGCTTATTTTAAATTAATATCCCAAAACGAAGGAAATGTCACCGGTAATGGGAGCCAGGAGCGGTGGCGGCCAAGGGCTGGGGGGGCCGGGCGATGGGAAGGTGTCGGCAGGTAGAGTCTGCGTTTCACAAGATGCAAGGACCCCGAAGGCCGGCCACACAGCAAGGCGCAGGCACGTACACCTTCTCAGCCGCCCGACACATGCTGCTTTGGCACAAGGATTCTTTGGAGTTAAAGTCAGAAAAACACTCTGTCCCCTAAAGCAGGGGGTGCGATTCCCTGTGAAGGATGCTCTTCCTGCGCCAGAGGGAAGTACCGGCCCTACGAGGGCTGAGGCTGAGGGGCTGTCAGCAAGAGCCCTGGTTAGAACCATTCATATCTGCCCGGCCGGTGTGGCTCAGTGGTTGAGCATCAATTGACCTATGAACCAGGAGGTCAGGGCTCAATTCCCAGTCAGGGCCCTGATCCCCAGTGTGGGCGTGCAGGGGGCAGCCAATCAGTGATTCTCTCTTACCATGGGTGTTTCTCTCTCTCCTTTTCCCTTCCTTTCTCTGGAATCAGTAAAACCACATTTAAAAAATAATAATTCACATTCCCTTTAGCCGCTCCACATACTTTTCAGTTACTTTCCCACAACTGCCTCTCTTTGTTCAATCCACTGTAAAAGCATGTGGACGCCACAATTCTGTTGGGTCTTCATTCCTTATGCGGGCTCCATGTCCTGTAGAACTTATGTAAGTTTGTACACTTTGCTGCTGCTTATCTGTCTGATGTCAATTTAATTCTCAGGCCCAGCGGAAACACCCTAAGAGGGGAGAGGTAGAAACGTTCCCCCCCTCCACCGTGCACAGTTAAAACGAGTTAAGATGCTAACATTTAGCCCTGACCGGTTTGGCTCAGTGGATAGAGCGTCAGCCTGCGGACTGAAGGGTCCCAGGTTCGATTCCAGTCAAGGGCATGTACCGTGGTTGTGGGCACATCCCTAGTGGGGGGTGTGCAGGAGGCAGCTGATCGATGTTTCTCTCTCATTGATGTTTCTAACTCTCTATCCCTCTCCAATCCTCTCTGCAAAAAGTAAATATATAAATATATTTTTAAAAAAAGATGCTAACATTTATGTCATGCGTATCTCACTGTCTATGCTTTCAGGGTGTCCCAAACTAATAGATATGCTTTGAATAATTATTAAACCCAATGTGTTAAATCTGAACGGAAAGAAACATCAACTGAGCCATCAGAAAATGCATGCGTGTCCATCCTTTGGGACACCTTATATAACTTTAAAAGAACAGCAATAAGACTGTATCAAGATTTGTTAAAAAGTCACTAGTAAAAATAATACTGTTAGAATAAAAAATGTCATTATTTCCTAAAATTTTTAAAAATTATTTTTTAAAGAAGAGCAAGAGTTTGCCAACTGCGGCAATACTTCCCAAACACGCTGTGGAGGCCCGGGAATCGCAGACTTCAGAGGTCAAAAGGGGGAGTCAGGGCCACCCTGTCTTCCCAAGAATGACGCAGTGACTAGGACACAGCCATTCCACCCAAAAGGGAAGTGGCGTGCTCACCGGAGGTAACGTTACCCACGCCCTGAGGTAGCAGCACCCACAGGGCTGCCATGGACTGGCAGGTGGCACTGGGTAGGCAGCACAAGGAAGTTAATTAGCCCTGAAACTGGGGACAGGAAGACTGTGCAACCTGTTCTTTGGGAATCATGAGAAATTCAACACACTGCCATCAGTCCAGGGGAGAGAGATGCAAAACCTTGCACTCCGGCCTGAATACTTAGAGAACGTTCTAGAAAGAGGAATGGGATAAAACTCAAAATGGGTCACTGCTTCTTTCAAATATTGATTATACCTTCATTTTATAACTTACACAAAAATGACTTTTTAAAAAGTAAGTCAAGAAATTACTTGAAACGCCGTTAGAGTTACAAACCACTGATTTTCATGTGTTGGACAGAAAATGGTTGCCAATGATATAGTGTATTTGGAATTATCTGCTATATTTATTGGCGCATAAAGATAAAAGGATTGTTTTTATGTGCAGAAGATGGAGGTTCGGTTCCTCAGAGGAAAATATTTCAATATTAAAACCACAGCGCAAGACGATCATTGTGCTACGCGCTCCGTCCTCTTAGGAGAACTGGCACCTGCCCTTCACAGATGACAATTACCAGGATAATGAGAGCGGCATGGCTCCCACTCCCTTCACAGGGCAGATCCCAGCAGAAATGAGGAGTATAATAAATGTGGCGAAAGTTGTTTAGAATTTGGAAACGTTACTAGCACATGCTCATGACCAAAATCATTTCAAACCAAATACAACAGCAACTGTGCTCAGTTTCATTCAACTATTAAAAATTAAATTCAGCCCTAGCTGGTGTGGCTAAGTGGATAGAGCATCAGCCTGCGGACTGAAGGGTCCCAGGTTCAATTCCAGTCAACGGCACATGCCTGGGTTCTGGGCTCGATCCCTAGCAGGGAGCGTGCAGGAGGCAGTCCATCAGTGATTCTCTCTCATCATTGATGCTTCTTTCTTTCACTCTCCCTTCCTCTCTGAGATCAATAAAAATATATATTTTTTAAAATTAAATTCAGCAGCAATCAGACGCACCTCTCATGCTTCCCAAAGTGAGTCGGAGCACTGGTACGACTATTTAGATTTTACGGTTATTAAAACGACTGATTCAATTTCCTTTTCTTACATAGCTGTGCTTTGCTCTAAAACCTGTCCTTTCATAGGGCAGAAAGGAAGTTTAACCAAAGAAGCAGACATGAATTCATGAGATTTTCCTAATGCCCAAGGCCCATGGTCAGCAAACCCGGGCTGCCGAGCCACATGCGGCTCTTTGGCCCCTTGAGTGTGGCTGGTCCACAAAATACTGACTTCTGCACATGGGCCACGAAGTTTCAATCGCACTGTACGTGTGCACCCGCACGTCGTATTTTGTGGAAGAGCCACACTCAAGGGGCCAAAGAGTCGCATCTGGCTCGCGAGCCGCAGTTTGCCAAGCCGCAGTTTGCCGACCACTGCCCAAGGCGATCATTATGTGACAGTCTGAGTTGAAATCTCAGACACCTAAGATGCCTATTTTTAAAAAACACGACTTCATCAGAGTAAATGACCCAGCACCATTAGGGCCCGGACTTAGGCGCTGAATGTCCAGGACCTGGTCAGGGCCTGGTGTATTGTTGACAGTAAGTATTTGTTGAATGACTTATAGTCAAACAATGAAAACCAATAAGGATGAATTAAAGCTCCATTGACTTTTAATCATGAAGATCTATCTTAAAGGAAGCAGCTGTAGTGACTGTCACTTTAACGAGGGCCCTACTGGTCTCTTAGCTTCCAGCCCCGCCCTGCCTGCCATCGTGCCCTGAGCACTGGCCCTGAAGTTGCACTCTTTTAGGTCCCAGCAATGAGCAGTATTTACTTTGGAAGAACAAGCAGCCCTGATGGGATTAACCACAGAACTGGTGAGCTTCAGTCCCCAGCAGAATAAAACCAAACACAGCCGGTTAACAATAGGGCGCAGGGCCCTGGCCAGTAAGACCGGGTGGTTGAGCATCCTCCCGTGCGCCAAAAGGTCGCCGGTTCAATTCCTGTTCGGGGCACACGCCTGGGCTGCAGGTTTGATCCTCTGTAGGGGAACATACAGGAGGCAGCCGATCTATGTTTTTTTCTCTTAAATGGGTGTCTCTCTCTTTCTCCCTCCCTTCGCCCCTCTCTCTAAAAAATAAAAAAAAATTCTCAGATGAGGATTTAAAAACAAACCTCTTCTCATCAGTTTTACATTAAGAAACAGATGTACAAAAAAAAAATAGAAAAAGCAAAGAAACAGATGTACATTTTCATGTCAACAAAATAATTTTATAAAGCAAAATAAATTATAAAATATATATTTATTAATGTCACAACATTTAGATGTTTGATATCATAATGTTGATATCCAATTGATTTCTCAAGCACGTTTTCTCTTCTAATTTTATGGCTCACAGCGAGGCAGAGATTTTGATTTATGGTTTCCAAAATACAGGTAATTTTGCATGATTTTAAGTTACTTTTTACTCATTTCACTCTGACTAATTACACGCACTACACAAAGACCTCTCTCCCGCTCTGCCCCCCCGCCCCCCGCCCCGACTCCACGGCACCCAGTCAACTGCAGCCGCTGGCATGTGCGGGGAAAGAGCGCGCAGAACCCACAGAGACCATGTGTGACACTCAGTCTCTTCGCCGCCTTTAGCCCCAGGACCCCCAGATGGATGACGTCATGCTCTGTCACTGTCACAGTAGACGTGTGCGTTCGTGTGGGGAAAGCATGTGTGCTGTGAATTCACCAGATCGAGCCTTGGGGAGCGGGCCCCTCAGTCTCCCCGTGGCCCTGGATTAGAAGCTCGCGCTCCGGGTGACCCGTGTCAGGACAATGGGGAGGTGGCATCTCTGCACCCACATGTGTCCGCTCACGTGTGTCTCATCGTTTCTTGTTTGTTTTTTTAAATATTTTCACTAGCAATGATTTGACTTTGAAAAGAAAAGAGAAACGGGACATGAAAAGCGGGTTTGCTTGGTTACTTCCGCTTCCTTATATTTAAAGGGTGAAAAGCACTTTTCACAAAAGAAAGATGTATTTGTATGTGCTCATAAAATATTTACGGCGAAATATACAAAACACAGCCACTCGTGATCCCTTAATTAGCCTTTAAGCAGAGTAAGAACTTAATTAAAGTATAATTTGTTAAGTCATTAGAGTTGGGTTATAACTTTGACACTGATTTTCAGTAATGAATAGGCCCCGAAAGCACATGGCTCATTTGGCTGTTGACATTGCATTTTCCCTTCAACACTCTCCTCTTTTGGGAATCAGGGCATTTTTAAAAGTGAGAGGCATCCAGCAGACACTGTCATTTAAAAAATGAATTTAGAAAATATTACCAAATGGCCTCCGATTAAATGCATTATCATGAAAGGAATCTCCCCCTTATTAACCCAGCAAACTGTACCCTATACTTCCATGGTTACTTCCATCACCATTTAACACTCCATATTCACTGGTTTTTCTTCCTGCTATAATGGAATCTCTATGAAGACAGGGAATTTTTCTGCTTTATTCTTTGCTGTTTTTCTAGTCTAGAATGGTACCTGGCACATAGTAGGTAATGTCTATTGAATAAATAGCCACTTCTTATTAAGTTGCATGGACATCAATTAGATGACACACACAGTTAAAAAACACATACGTAAGAATATAATTTCAATATGATCAGACCACTAGAATTTAAATAAACTAATTCTATGTATCAGTAGTAATATTCAGTAAGCTAATCTCATATCGGTCCTAAGAGCATTACAAACTACATTCTGTAAGAAAATACAAAAACAAACAGCTAGCCAAAGATCTATGAGGCTTGAAAATAAAGTGTAAAATATGCCTGTCCTGCTGGCCAGTGTGGCTCAGTTGGTAGGGCACCGTCCCATGCACCAAAAGGCTGCTGGTTCCATTCCTGGCCAGGGCACATGCGGGTTTCGGGTGTGAGCCTGGGTAGGGGGCGTGCGGGAGGCAGCGATCAGTTATGCTCTCACATTGAAGTTTCTCTCTTCCTCTCCCTTCCTCTCTCTCTAAAAATCAATAAACTATTTCCTAACATAATAAAATAAAAATAAGAATAAAATATGTCTAAGATAACCATCCTCACTCTTCGCTACTGAGTAGATGAAATTTAAACTGCTATTATATTAAACAAACAAAATGTACAAAATGTAGACTATCTTATTTTAATAAATTCTTTCAAAGATCAGCTTTAGAATATTTATTCATAATATACCAGGGGCTATGATAAGTGAAAGTTAAAAAACGCCCTGCCCCAGTCGTCCATCGCAGTCCCGGGACACAAGAACACAGATTTCTGTCTTCCTCAGCACTGAGACTAAAATAGGGTGTCTGGCTTTCCCAGAGGAAGGACTAAACCACGAGTAAAGGTCACAAGGCAAGAAACACAGTGATATGTTTAGAAATCCATACACACAAAGGTTTCTCATGTACAAAGAGCAAGACGGCAAAAGACACACAAAAAACAAAAACAATGGGGATTGTTTAAGAAGCCAAATAATGAGGCTGTACATTAATAACAGGCAAAATTTCCTAGCAAAAAAAGGTTTTCTCCAATCTGGTATATTCCAGAGTTGTACGCACTGGATACAGGGCTCACTACTTCTGAAAACTGACCTAAATCCTAGTATTACTGAGCAGACAAAATATTCCTGGTAATGTTGCAACTAACCAATGCATGTTCCTCTCGCCCTTCCTGCCTCTTCCCACTGACACCCTCACATCATGAGAGTCCAGATTTCTTCCTCATGCGATGAACCATCTGCAAAACCGCTGCTGGAGACTTGAAGATAGTCCAGTTGTTAGTTTATAAAATGTAGTAAGTTACAACAATGAAGTGTCAAAATTATAACCCACACGGGCAGAGTGAGCCAGAGATCCCCAAACAGAATTATCAAAATCTTAACTTCTACGTTTCTTGACTTGTGGTTTTAATGTTACCAGTCTAACCATTAGCACTTCTCATAGTTCATTTAAAAATATGTAAAGAAAAATTGATGTAAAAGAGCCAGCTCTTTTGTGCATATGCAAATGCATCATTACCCAAGCAACTCTTCACAAATGATCTTTGAAGGGTGACTAAAAAACACTTTCTTTTTTCAATTCAGTCTTATACTTGATGGTTAGTAAAATTTTATATAGCTTAATGCAAATGGAAAGTATTTTTTTCAAATGATGAGTTGATGCTTCTCAAGAGATTCGCAAATGCCAAATTTTAATACTGAAAAAGTAAAGGTCTTCTTAGGGCCAGCCACACCTTATTAGCTGGTGAAGTCTCACAGAATGATCACTGACATCTCACCTCCAGTCCTGAAACGGAACAAGACGTCTATATACACATGCATAGACATGCATACACACATTACACACAGAAATGAGATTTTTCCAAACCCAAATTTACTGTCTGCAAGAGATTTAATACATGATTACACACACACACACACTCCCACCGACCCACTCACATACTCAAACACTCACACACTAACACACAAACACACATTCATACACCCTCTCACGCTCACATGCACACACTCACACATACCCACACACTCACATTTATACAAACTAATACAACATTTGCTGATTACATTTGTTTAAATAAAAGGACTTCCATGAAAAATACAAAAAATATTTTAATTCATTGACATTTTTACATAAAAAATTTTTAGAACGGATCTTGCAGTGGCGCAAGATTGTATCTCAAAGGAGCTCCTTTTTTCGGGATCTAAGCCAAGATATGAACCCAACTGAGGAAACAAGCCTAAGAGAGCCCTCTGGTCAACATGACAAATAGGCTGTAAAAGCCGGGGGGAAAGTTACAACAATGCAGAGCCATTCTCCAGAGTAAGAAAGGCAGATACGGCTCCAAGGAAGACGAGGAAACGCAAGCCGAGAGCAGCAGCAGGCGAGGAACCCTGAACCCGATTCCCAGCCGTCAGTCCGGAGCCTGTGCCCGGGGGACCCACCGGGAGACCCACCGGGAGACCCACCGGGAAGAGCCACCGGGAGAGCCACCGGGAGACCCACCGGGAAGAGCCACCGGGAGACCCACCGGGAAGAGCCACCGGGAGACCCACCGGGAAGAGCCACCGGGAGACCCACCGGGAAGAGCCACCTGATGAGGCCGCGCACGGGGCAGGCGGGTGCCGAGCGCAGCGCACAAAACAGAGGCTCCCAGTTCGAATGAGAGCAAGAGGCAGCGGGCAGATTCAAACCCCCAGCAATACAGGTCACAGGAGAGTGTGAGAGAAACTTTAAATAAACATGTTAGTTACTTAAGCCGGAAACGACAGTAAGAGAAGTCGTAAGGTGAGAAGAAGACATTATTTGAAAAAACAATAGGTAGATCTTTTAAAGAAACAAACATAGAGTCTAGACCAGCCGTGGGCAAACTACGACTTTTATGTAATGATGTTTACTTTGAATTTATATTAGTTCACACAAACACTCCATCCATGCTTTTGTTCCGGCCCTCCGGTCCAGTTTAAGAACCCATTGTGGCCCTCGAGTCAAAAAGTTTGCCCACCGCTGGTCTAGACTCTATAATTCGGTAAATTGATATTTACTGAAATACACAGGTTAGACAGTAGATCAAACCTAATTGAATTACTAAATTAGAGGACAGGTGTGAGGAAATCGCCTGGAAAGGAGCCCAGAGAATTAAAGAGATGGGACAGAAGAGAAGAGACCAAGCGTTTGAAGGCTACAAGGAGAAGGGCCAGCTCGTATTTAATAGGGACTTCGGAGTCTTCACATTAAAATCAGATTGAATTCTAAGCAGAACCAATCTTTAAAATTCACACCAAGGTGAAAACATGAATAGGTTTCAAAATGCAGAGCAGGTCTGGGAGTCAGTGATGTCTCTGATATTTGGGATTGCTGTAATATGTAGACATACACATACGTGAATTAATCACCTCAAGGCCATGGTACAGGCAAAATGTACTATTCCTTTATGTAATGATAAATAAAGTGGGAGAAGAAAACATTCACTAAGATACATACAGATATATAAAATGGTATACATTTCATAGTCTCTCAATTTAAAACATTTGTCTACAGAAGTCATTTGAAGCAGGACATGTTTTAGACACGCTGAATGAAGGAATAAGAACGTACGGTTTATGCAAGAGGAAGCAATTTACTTTAAAACTTGACATGTGCTCCCTGGGCCTTTTTCAGATTCTCTGTTGAACAGCAATCTATTCCAGTCAAGGAGCTACTTCAGACTCAAGCCTCATTATGCAGGCTTGAGGGCCGGCACTGCGTGTTACTCACCACTGTGTGTTACTCATGATGTGAGCAGGTGAGCCACTGCGGCCCAGGGGTTTGTAACATCACGTTACGTCTCTGCAATGGGGCACATCCAATAATGGACTAAACTAAACTGGACTCTTCTGTTTTAATAACACCTGGACAAGAGTCTCCACAGTGTCCCCCGACACGCCACAAACTCGCCCATGATGCAACGGGAAACCAGGCATATAATGAATGCACAGGCAGACACATAGAGTTTTTACAGATAACAAGGCCAATGGGCTGGGACAGAAAAACCACAGTTCTGGTGAATTCATGTTTAGCCACCAGAGGCACCCATCCGAAAGTCGGAGGTAGCTTTTGCATCCCTCCTACACCTTCTGCCACTTGGTCAGAAATAGAAGATCTAGAGCAAACTCAGAGGGTGGGGGTGGTAGGCCAGGGCACCATTCTGCCATGGCGAAGTAGTTGCTTTGTAATAAAAGTGCTATTCCCTTCCATTCCCATCCCCGTCAACATCGCCTCTACAGCCACTCACAGCCAAACCTCAGAGAAGAGCTGAACAGGAAGCAGGGAGAGCGGCCCTCGGTAGCACATTCCCGCACCCACAAAGCAGCGCGCTCTACAAGCAGAATGCTGCAGGCCAGGGCGGAGGAGAGCAGACCTGCACTGTGCATCCCGGGGGTGGCAGGTTTTCACCTGCTCCATCTGTCTCAGTAACGAAAGTCACAGAAGATCCCCTTTTAGGCGACAGAACAGAGCTTGGTGAAACATGTTCATACCAGACCCTGAGTTTGAGCTGGGGGCTGGGCAGTCTCCCTCCGTGGAGCTGGGCAGAAGAGCTCCCCTGTCCCCAGGCAGAGGAAGTGAGGTCCCGCACAGCCCATGTCCTGTGTCTTGGCAAACACCTGTTCTAGATGGAGGTCAAACCCAAAATATGCAGTAATATATGAGTTTCATAAACATCCTACACACAGAAAAAGAAATGCTTATAATCTTAGAGACATGACAGTGAGAAAGACCCTTTACAGTCACTTCTGCAGAGATCAGTGATTTTTAGAAATAGGCGCACTCAAGTGTTCAGTAGCCAGCCTTCATAAAAGAGCAAAAGTCCTTATTGTGATAACAGGTAGATGCAAAAATAAAATTTTACCCTTAGGGAATAGTCAGACATGTTTGCAAAATATATATACATATGCATATACATATACTATATACATATGTATATATTCAATTATGTTGATAGTAGTATTGCTTAAAATAGCAAACTATTGAATAAAAACATTAATATCCAACAATAGGGAATTGGTGACATTCCAAAACCCTCTAGAGATTCTCAAAATGGTTTTTAAAGTACATATTCATTGGCATCATAAGCTTCGCAATTGACAAAACCTCTTTCATCTCCCCAACTCAGATGCTAACCAACCACCAATTCTGTAAATGTGTTTTCTCAATAGCCTTCAAACTAGCTCTCTTCTCTCCATGCTCACAGCTGTGGGATTATAATTCATTCACATAATTCATTCAGCTTTTTCTATGATAAACTTGCCTGGACAATAATGTTAAGCTTTTTAAGCCAATGTGTATAATGATATCACTGAAGAAATGAACAATATAAAGATTTTCAAGGCTTAATATAGCAGTAGAAGCAAAATTTAAGTTGAGGCAGTAATAGAACAATTGATACTAAAGAAAATAGAAAATAAAAGAAAATTCTATAATTTTTTAAAAAATGAATAGAGATAAAAATATTGATAGAGACAATGACAGGCATTATAGGATCAAATATATGTACAGTCTACATAAAATTTTATTCTAAGAAAGAATATAGAAAAATTGTGACAAAAATAATAATCTATGACATCACAGAAGAAAACTTTCCTCACTTGAGAAAAAGTTTCAAGTAGGTAGACAGATTAAGCTCACTACATTAAAGAATTAATGAAAAGGAAAATATATATATACATAAAAGCAACTTTTACTTATACAAAAACTAGTGGCCCTGTGCATAAAATTCGTGCATGGGGGGTATCCCTCAGCCCGGCCTGCACTCTCTCCAATCTGGGACCCCTCAGGGGATGTCCGACTGCCAGTTTAGGCCTGATCCCACAGGGATCGAGCCTAAACCTGTGGAATCAAACCGGCAGTTAGACATCTCTCTCGCAATCCGGGACTGCTGGCTCCTAACTGCTCACCAGCTTGCCTGCCTGATCGCCCCTAACCACTCTGCCTGCCAGCCTGCTTGCCCTCAACTGCCCCCCCCCACCAGCCTGATCAACACCAACTGCCCCCCACCTGCCAGCCTGATTGCCCCCAACTGCCTTCACCCTGCCGGACTGATCGCCCCAACTGTCCTGCCCCCCCAACCCCCCCACAGCCAGCCTGCTCACCGCCAACTGCCCCCTCTTGCCGGCCTGATCACCCTCAATTGTCCCCTGCTGGCCTGCTTGGCCCCAAATGCTCTCCCCTCCTGGCCTGATCGCCCTTAACCGCCTCTGCCTTGGCCCCACCACCATGGCTTTGTCCGGAAGGACGTCTGAAAGGTCTCCTGGAAGGTCTCCCGGTTTAATTAGCATATTACCCTTTAATAGTATAGATACTGCAATTACCCAGACTGTGAAAATCAGTAATCAAACAAAAACTGATCAAATATATGTCTTCAAAAAAATTCAGGAGTTCAGAAATAGTCAACCCATGTACATGTATAGAGATATGAATCTAAATAAGAACTCAAGAAATGAAAATTTATGGCTTAAAAGTTATGGATTGCCCCTTATTCAGACTGGGACACAATCTTTGAAATTCTGTAGGACCTTTGTGATAGGTCTTAGATGGGGAACAGAGACTTGTTTCATGATTCTGTCAGTGGTCTTTGTCCATTTTTATACTTGTCCCAAAATCAAGCAATGTGTGTTCATATTTAATCTTTTTCTTAATATCCGTTCCTGTTCTCCATAAATAAATAAATGACATGCTCACAATGACAAATCCCCTTATGCGGTGGCGCTGTGGCATGGGCATGAGAAACGAGAAGCCACGTGTGACCTTTGCCAAAGCAGAGCCGCACAGGCACGTGTTCGCATGCATCTCCTCCACGGTCTTCAGTAAAGGCCACTGGAAGGCTGGGTGGGGGCAGCATGGGCAGGGTGGGGAGGGCCAGTGGGATTATAAAAGGGGGGACAACTGTAATACTTTCAACAATAAAGATAAATTTTAAGAGACTGTTAAAAAGCATACTAAACTATGGTTGTCTTTTTTGTTAGTTGTTGCACTTAAACTGGGGAAAACTAATAATAATTTATACTCCAGTGGCCGTTTTGTCCATTATTCATCTCCTCTGCTAATTAGTCCCTGAATGTTCCTTTGATTTTCTTAAAAATCATCATATGAAACATAATTTCAATAAAGTATAATATATATGTAGAAGAAAGACTGAACTAAAACATCAATATTATACTGAAAGTTGTTATCTCAGATGAATGCTGTCTTCTGTATAAATTTTATCCATTTTCCAGATTATCTACAGCAATCATCTATTGGTTCAAAACTAAAAAAAAAAAATGAGAAAATTTAGTAAGTGCCAATAATTTTTATTTCATATAATGACAAATTTTTAAAATGAGTTGCATCTCAGTTTAGTTATAGATGCAGAGACACAGAAGCATGAAGCGGACTGATGAGTCTGAGGGAAGTGGAGGAGGACGGGAAGAGGTTGACCAGGGCATTTGCATGCAGATATGCACCACCCTTGGACAGAGACAAAGGGTGGTGAGGGCCTGAGGCGGGTCATTGGGGAAAGAAAGGGGACGTGTGGAATACTTCCAATAATAAGACTTTTAAAAAATGAGTTGTACACTATTCTCACCTACACACAAAGAAAGATAAGACGGACTAGGATACTTTGAATGATGTTAACACAGTTGCATTCAATGAATGGTGGAATGATGAGTGATTTCTTTATTCCTCCTACTTTTCAATATTTTATTTTATAAAATAAACATGTACTAGTATATATTTCATATTGAGAGTAAAATCTTAATAACACAGGTACAAATTTATACATTTTTACATGATTCAGCTGATTATCCTACCATAAAACTTTCAAGGTTTTTGTCACAAATAACCTTCATTGTGACAAAAATAAAATGTAATTTCCTAAAATTGTTGCCTCAAATATTGATTAAAATTGATATGATTATGCATTAACATCGTATTTAGATTTTACCTGAAAGAAAAGGAGAAACTTTAACACAGCTGCAGGAGGTTGGAAATTCACGGAGTACCTAGAAGTCGCAAATGTAGAGAGACACTTTTACCCTCTAAGTGGAAACATCAAGCAAACATCAATTTTTCCTTTTTACTCTGATTTCATTTGTCATTTGTCAAAGAACTTTTGATCTCAAAAGGGCTTCAGCCAAGAAAGGGCTGTGTGCCTGGTGACGAGACAGACAGGAGCCTTCATGAATCAGCACCTGCAAAGAACAGAGACCCTCTCCGGGCAGGTGCGGAGATGTCGCCAAAGTGCCGCCTGGGTCCCCTCACAGGTTTCCCTGACGCGCAACAGGCGCTCTTGTCCAGACTAGAGCACCGAGTCGCCGGAAACGACAAGATCTGCGTGGGGAGGGGCAGCAAGCCCGCTCACGGGTGAGTGAGTGACAAGGGGGCATCCCCGCTGTGGCACCCTAGCGAAACCAGGGGCTACTCCCATATTTCTGTTTTTCTTTTTGTAATCCTCACCTGAGGATATTTGTCCGTTGGTTTTTAGGGAGAGTGGGAGAGAGAGGGAAGACGGAGAGAAGCATCGATGTGAGAGAAGCACATCGATTGGTTGCCTCCAGCATGAGCCCTGACCAGGGCCCTGCAGGGAGGATCCTGCAACCAAGGTATGTTCCCTTGACTGAAATCGAACCCAGGACCTTTTGGGCTAGGCTGATGCTCTATCCACTGAGCCACACGGGCTACGGTGGCTGCTCCTCCATTTCCACTGTGGGGGCCGTTTAACGTGACAAGTGGGAGTGATTTGCGAAATTTCCCTCCAGTGTTCCCCGGTCCAGGGGTCTGAAAGTCACAGCACTGCTGGCTGCCCTTGGGCCCTGGCCCTGTGAGTGGTGGGGGCCGGTGCCCACCAAACCACGTCACGGAGCGACAGGCGACCTTTCTCTTCACTCTCTGCCACTTTCCGGGGCTGTAATTCAGGGACGTGCACGCTGGGAGAGCTGGCATATGCCCCCGCGTGAAGAGCAGATGGAGGCGCGGGGGAGGAGGCTCCTGCGGGCTGGCTACAGGCAGCCCTGCCCATAAAAGTGAGCCATTCGCACTAATTTCTCACATAAATTACCAGGCGCGGTGGCCCATTCAGCAGAAAACCCTTCATCTCGCTGTCAGAGGTCAGCTCGCCCTTTAAATGACAGGTATTTCTGAGCCCTGGCTGTGTTTTCCTGCCGCACATGTTCCTGGTGGACGCGGGCCGCCTCCAAACACTGGGACCAGCGCGTTAATGGCCAGGGGATCCTTTTTCTCAAGGCTTCCAGACTGAGCTCTGACAGTGAATCCCAGAGGAATTAATAGTGGAACCAAAAAGCAGGTAAACTGTCACTTTTCTGGTGAAATGTGCCCCCCAAATGCTAGGAAGGCCTGCTTCCCAAACCGCACCCTGGCTGCCGGCAGAGGACGCGAAACCCAGACTCTCCCAGAACAGTCATGCTCCCTCGTGTGAAACAAATCACTCAGCTCGGAAATAAACTTGCCTAAGAGACTTCAGACGTCAGTACTGGCTTCCCCTGGGTGGGGTAGTCGATACAGTGTTGGGATCCTCAAGATGCTGGAACGTTAGAACCTGAAGCCACCAAAGGGCTGAAATATTAACCCAACAGCACAGAATTCTGACAATATGCCGAAGACGATGGATCAGGTGTCGCGTCAGTGCGCCTTCCTTCAAAATGCAACAGCATCTACGGACGGCACGCTGCCATGGTTTGGGGATGGTTTTAACTGCATGCAAACCAGTACACACTTCATAATAATTATAGTCAGCAGCCTTTTCC
The DNA here is from genome assembly GCF_000327345.1 of Myotis davidii. Lineage (NCBI taxonomy): Eukaryota > Metazoa > Chordata > Mammalia > Chiroptera > Vespertilionidae > Myotis > Myotis davidii. Next base: position 4,802,161 of record NW_006286246.1, on the reverse strand, counting down.
TAATAGGGAATTATCAGTTACGTCCATGAAAGCGGCCCCCTTGGCACAGTTTCTACAGTTCATGACACTAAGGACTGAAGGAAAGGAGAGCAGACCAGAGGAAAGGCTCCACGTACAGTCACACACGAGTATTAGCAACTTGTGGGGCAACGCAGAACGGGAGGTGTTGCCGGCCACCCCCAGGAGAAATGTTTAAGCATCCAGTCCACCTGTGCCCAGCGTTTTCTTTCCTTGGATGTTACAGGGGGACGTACAGTTTTACTAGTCGTGGTTGAGAAAAAGAAATGAACTTGTCATTTTGAACTTGAAGGAGATTAAGAAGTGAGGAGCCTTGGGTAGAGCATGGACGCACAAGATGAGGAGCGTTCTCAGGATAAAAGTGCAACCCACCGAAACGATCGCATATATCCCCAGAGACTTGGTCTCGGTGGCTAATTCCTAATCCATGTTAAGGTATTTCATGAGCATCCAAATATATTTATTTTAGTAATTATGACAAGGTATTTCTTAGAGCTCCCCAGGAGACAGCCATGTCCAACATCACGTGCTTGGTCATCCTTTCAGACTGGAAAGCGAGGGGAGAGGGAGAGAGAGAGAGAGAGAGAGAGAGAGAGAGAGAGAGAGATGGCCAGTGAAGCAGCGCCAGTGGAGGTCAAAGGTGAGGAACCTGCTCCAGCAGGCTCACCGCCACCCACAATGCACTGGGCAGACGCTGCTGCTCTAGGCTGGGGTCGGGGGAATGAAGGTATGGAATAGAGGCATAGACAGGGACCCCTGCCTTAGGGAACTCCAGGCTGCGCCGTCTTCCTGACCATCTTCCTTTGGACCTTGTAGGTCCCTACCTGGTTTTCGTTCTCTTATATTTAAACTGTGTAAAGCAACGTGCAACCCTGTAGTAATAAGCTGGGGTGTCGATATAGACACGAATGCATTTATAGAATTCACTGGTCAAAAACATAGAAAAGTGTGTTTTCAGTTACCGACTTCACATTCATTAATGAAGTCACTTTTTAACAGATAAACAAAGTCTTAGGATCCTAGTGTTAGTCAACCTGTAACTGTGTCATTACTACAGGAACCTCAGGGGGTGTGCGTGGTGGGGGGTGTGCGTGCACCTCCCACAGGCCGGTGGGAAGACACACTTCAGGCAGAAAGGGAGGCTGTGTGAGTCCATTCTCACCTGCTACGTGCACCAGTTCTGGTTTTACTGAGTTTCTTTCAATATTGTTGGCTCTAAAGATCACTTACATGTCACACTAAAGATAAAAGCCAAGAGGCCCACTGCCCACCATGACACTGGGGACGAGGGCTGGCAGGTGCCGATGGGAGATCCGAGGCCAGGACAAGCCCGGTTGGAGCCCTCCCCTCCTTAGACAATGTGAAGACTCGAGATTTTAGTTGCACTTTGCACATCCTCATTTGGCTGGAGTTACGGGGTCTCTATCTTTTTACCCAAACTCCCTAATACCCGGCCTCCCCCAGCATGGTCCTAGGAAGTCAGTGGAGGTCACAGCCGCGCGGGGCACGGTGGCTGGGTGACGGGGAAGGGGTTTCCAGGACATGTCCCAGCCAGCAGCCTCTGGACTGCAAGGATGAGGCTCACCGGGTGCAGCCCCAGCTGGTTTCATCTCCAGACGAAATGGTTTCTAATGCGGTTTCGTTGTTTTTAAAAACCAAATGTGACTAATTTTCTCCAGCTTTCTCCCGGGATCTGCACAGAAGTGGTTATTTTAAATGACGTGTATTCCAGTGCTATTTTAAATCAATGGCTCAGAATCGCAATTTATATAAAAATGGCGACTCTCACAGCGCCACCTATGACTCATGCGTGTGTCCCTCGTTAACGGTGCCAGTAACGAGGTGACTGGCCCAATGACACAGATCCTGCCCGAAACAGAGAGCTCGGACAGGCTCCTGGCTCCTTCTCCTGGATCAACGCTGGAGGAGCTAGAGGGGGAACGTGGGGTCCCAGAAGAGAAGAGGAAAGGAAGGAGAGGGGGAGGCGAGCGGAGGCAGGGCCAGGGGACTGGGAAGGAGAGGAAGGAGAGGCGGGAGGGGAGGGAGGATCAAAGACCTGAGCCTGATTTAAACTGATGCGGGGCGGGGGGAACAGGGGCTGGGAGAGAGTTGTCTGGAGGCGGAGAGGATGGTTTACAGGAAAGCAGTGCCAACACCCACATCGTTTCATATCCCGTGACTCATGCTTTAATGTTGGCTTTTAGTGCAATTTAAACCTCTCCAGCGAAGGCCCCCCTTCTACACTCAGGCCTGTCTCCACGCTCCTCCAAGCAGAGGGGAGACAACACCTGCACATTCTGCAAGTTTGTGGAACATTTCTTCTCCCTCCAGGATGCGGCGCGGGAGGCCGCCTCTACCCCCAGCGCTGTCCTCACGGTCTGAGGCCGGCCACAGGAGTCAGGGAGGCACACGGACACGCGCAAACGCGGACACAGGCTTCCGCGGCCCTTGGGCCCACCGTGACTGCTTTGCGAGGCAGCAGAAAGGCGTGCCCTGTGCCGTTGCTGGCACCTGTGCTCTGGATGTGGAAGCTACATGGACAGAATCAAGTCACGTTTGCTGGTGTGCTGGTGTACAGCCAAGGAAACAGAAAATGGGCAGGTTAACCATGCTTAAGTAAAGGGTGTCCCAAAACTCACACAAGAAGTAATTTTGATAGAAAACACAGGTTTATAATTAAAAATTGTAAATTTTTTATTGATTCATAAAGTATACAGTATAGGGTTATGTGTGGAAAAGGATATCAGGTAAATGGCCTCCACGGCTTTGCTGTCACATACGCACGCTTTTGTTGAAATTTCCCATGACCGTTTTGCATAAATGTGGCTGAATTTCATTGATACAGCGCTCAATTTCCTCCTTCAAGGCGTGGGTGGTCGTGGGCTTGTTGGCATAAACTATATGCTATTCCATACATAACCCTATACTGTATTCTTTATGAATCAATAAAAAATTTACAGTTTTTAATTATAAACCTGTGTTTTCTATCAAAATTACTTCTTGCGTGAATTTTGGGACACCGTTAATTATGAGGCGTTTTATGGCTTTAACCATCGCTAATCACAAATGTCTTTGCTATACTTAGAAAATGAATATCGAAAATTAAAACAGCATGTCAGAGCTTGCCGGTACATTTCATCTTCTAGGTCAGATCTCTTCATCTTGCCACTGACCAGCCCATAGACAATGTCACCACAAACCTTTTGGAAGACTTTCTCGTATTTGCCAAGGAGCGTGTGCTAAGCACCGACGGCCCTGATGACGACACACCATCAGCCCGATCTGCTCATTTTCACAGCGAGTCCCACCTCCCCACGGTCTCCTGTCTGGGTAGAGGCTCGGGCTTTTTATGGTTTTTACTGTAATTATCTTAATGGAGAGCAGCGCTGTCTACTACGGTGACCATGTGGCCATTCAAATTAAAATTAATGAAAATTAGCATTTCAGTTCCTGGGTCTCCCTGGGCCCATTGCAAGTGCTCAGCGGCCACATCTGCAGCGCAGCTCGGTGGCGGGGCCCTGGCCAGGCCGAGCGCTGCATTCGCTGCTGCGACCTCCGAGGTTCCTCCAGGATCGTCAAAGGGCACGGACGGCGGCCCTCGGTCTGCCCTACCGTTTGCAGGTGGAACAAATGGCCGTTTCCTTTTGATGTCAGTTCAGGATGTGGGCTGAGAGACCTAAACATGCATGGCCATCTACCAGTCTCAAAGTCTAACTTCTATTTTCGGGGCTCAGTATGTCCTTTACAAGACACAACCTCAGAGTCCTGTTGATGGTGGTCGGCCGCCAATCCAGAGCCAGGAGTAGGGGGGCTGACACTGTGGGCAGGGCCTCCTCTGCCTCACGAGGGGAGGAGGCTGAGATGCCGCCAGCCTGCACGGTTCAGAGCAGAGACTCTAAGTCAGCGTTTCTCAACCTGTGGGTCGCGACCCCTTTGGCGGTGGAACGACCCTTTCGCAGGGATCGCCTAAGACCATCCTGCATATCAGATATTTACATGACGATTCATAACAGTAGCCACATGACAGTTATGAAGTAGCAACGAAAATAATTTTATGGTTGGGTCACAACATGAGGAACTGTGTGGGACGTGGTTACGGTGTTCTGGCCAGGTTCAAGCCTCGGACTAATGACAGGACAGGGTCCTCTCATTGCCACGTGCAAGTCTCAGCTGGAGGGCAGGCCCGCCCAGCACAATCATAGCCAACGGCTGTGGTTGTGAGCTTGAACCTACGGTCCGAACACGTGGCCCCACGTGCCTTGTGCTAGAGTTCAGGTGCATGTCGTTGAGTGGGGTTGAAACTCACGGAAATGCTGTAAACAACGTGATCACACCCCTACTTTGCCTTGTGGCATCCCACCCCCCCTCAGGATCACCTTTGGTCGTGCAGCCACAAATGGCGCGAGACCAGGGACTGAGTTCAGGCCACAGAACTGTATTTAAAGGGCCAGAAGGTTGAGAACCACTGCTCTAAGTGCTTCAGGCCACAGGTCTCCTGCAGGAATAGCCCAACTCACCCCTTAACGGTGCAAAGCTGCAGGCACCCGCACACTCCCGGGCGCCCTGGGCTGTCCCAGGGAGGGGAGGGGGCCAGTACTTTCCTGGGGAAGCACAGCTGCTCAGGAGGCGTGTGCGCGGTCTGACACGAAGACGAGGCCTTTGCCTGACCCGGCGCCCCGACTCTGTCCACACACAGGGAAGGACAGGGGCGTGTGTGTGTGTGTGGTGGGGAGCCCTACTTCCTTCCTTCGATATCAGCGGTTCTCAACCTGTGGGTCGCGACCCCTTTGGCGGTCGAACGACCCTTTCACAGGGGTCGCCTAAGACCATCCTGCAGATCAGATATTTACATGACGATTCATAACAGTAGCAACATTACAGTTAGGAAGTAGCAACGAAAATAATTTTATGGTTGGGAGCTCCCGGCAGGTCACAACATAAGGAGCTGTATTTAAAGGGCCAGAAGGTTGAGAACCACTGCTCTATATGCAAGACCCCTTCCTTGAAATGCACCCCAAAGAAGAGTCGCGGGCTCCTAGCAGGTACCGGAGGGCCCCCACAGTGCACGTGCCAACGAAGAGAGAGGAATATCAAGCCTGTGCTTCATCACCTCACCGTCCCGCTTCCAGGATTAAAACAGCACAACTGAAAAGCCTTTAGCACAACTTTAGTAGAGCAAGGTCCATGGTCCCGGGATAAGAGGTTTCTTTACACGCACGCCGCTCTCCCACCCGCAGCAGCAAATGCACTGCCTCCTCTTTCTCTGATGCCTCAGACCGCTGCATCAGTGCCGCAGTCAGCGGTCGCTTAAAGGAATTAATGACGCCGGAAAATGGAGAGCAGGTTACTGCATCAGTACCGCAGTGAGCGGTCGCTTAAAAGAATTAATGACGCCGGAAAATGGAGAGCAGGTTACGTCCCTCCAGACTGTTGGATTAGCAGAGATACAGCAAAATGATTCCTTATATGTTGTTGTCAAGATGAATTTTTTCTAGTCTCGTGACATTTCTAAAAGTTACTCACAGGATTATTTGTGGTCAAAACACCTACACATTCTTTTTATTGATGTGATTTTTATGTCCTTTAATTACTTAAAAGACCAAAACCATTCACTTTTTATAAAGAAATGTGGCATACTCTTTCTCATATTTAGGAACCTCCACTGTGTTATCTTGTGTAAAAAAGTAGACAAACAAACATAATCAAATATAAACAAACCCCAAACCACGGTCAAGTGTTGGGAATATGTACTTACCAGTATGCTACAACTAAAATATGCACATTTCCACCTAACTAATTTTGCATGTTAATAGAGATGATTAAAAACATGGTAATAATGTCCTTCATCATCCTAAAAAATGTGTGACAAAATTCAACAAGGACCCCTTCAGATTTCTCTTGCCAAATAATTTGTAACAATTCCAAGTTTAATAACTGATTACCAGATGTCTGCTCAAGGTTTAGAAATGTTTGATAATTATATGAAAACACATACAGACATACTAGAAATAAGGCAAACAATCCGTTTTGTTTTTCCATTAAAAAAGGAAGAAGTTAATACCAATGAGCCTTTCTAAGATAATTTGATGAATTCCTCAACTCGATCATTTTACCTATTAGCATAAACGCATTTGTTACTAATTACAAACAATTCCTGCGTTCACCCTCAGACACTACCGTGGGCTTTTCAGTTAGATGGGTCAGTCGCTCACTTTACATGACATTTGGCAAAACCCTTTTATGTTCCTTACCCCAACGTGACACACACACACACCTGACCACGCTTTTCTGGTTCCAGCCGAGAAGCCCTTCTGGCTGCTAAATCCCACCCAAAGCAAAGCCGTTGGTAACAAAAATAGTCACCGAGCGGACGCCGGTGAGAGATGGCCATTCCTGTTCAGATTAAATGGAACAGCTCCCGGTGAAGAGATGGACGAGCTTTTACCAATAACCCCGGCGAGCCGTTGCGAGAGACGCGGCCGCATTAGACTGAGCCACTAGGCAATCCATCTATTCTGCAGCCAATTAACCTTTTGTCAAAAAAGTGTCGGTGCTG
>NW_006286246.1:4789778-4795384 GCF_000327345.1 Myotis davidii | reverse complement strand
GCGTGGGCACCGGGCGCTGTCCCCGCAGCCGGCTCTCCGGCCGGGCCCCGACTTACCTTCCACGCGATCTTGTTCCCTTTCGAGTCATGCTCAAGGGCGATGGGGAAGTCTCCGCGCTCATAAAATTTCCGGAAGGCTGTGGGCTTGGTCGGTCTCTCCTTAAATGCACCTGCCGTGGGCGGGCCTTTCACCTTCAGAGAAAACAGCAGGATCCAACTTTAAACCAAACCGAGGCACATACAGGGCGAGGCATAGACAGGGCGAGGCACATACAGGGCGAGGCATAGACAGGGCGAGGCCTGCTGTTCTTAAGGCCCAGGCTGCCTAAAATATGCTGGCTGGTAACGAGCAGATTTCTAATAATGAACAAAGGAAACCTCACAACTACAAACGAACGGTTCATAATCACTGTTAAGTGTCTCCTTTATTTCAAGCTACTTTAGAGAGTATTCCTAGAAAATGTCACTTTAAAATATTATTTTATATGGAAGAAAAGCCTGAACATTAGTTTAAAATTTTTTAATAAAGGCTATATTTTTTTCTATTCTAAATACAAATGTATCCACAACTTTATAAAAGGACATCATACTATTTTCTTAATATTCTACACAATCCATTCCAACATTCCAAGTAATTTAAAAATTCGTACATAAAAAAATCCAGTGAAAAATAACTGGAAACATAATGAAGACAGTATTACTGGAAATCACGCAGAAGGATATGACTTGATTAAACGCCTTTAAAAACAAGCAAAACTACTGTTAGGAATCCTGCTGGAAGCCCCCGGTTTGTAGAACAACCACTGTAAATTTTATTTAATGTCTCCAGAATTTTACTCCAATTTATTATTATTAAAAATGCAGGGCAAATAAGGAGCCATAAATCAAACTAGGTTTGTGGAGAAATGCAATTAGGACCAGCCTGAAGGGTGGGGGCTATCCCTAAACCAATTAGGAGGAGTGGATGGCACAGCAGAAAGCTTTTAATAAAATCTCATGCACTCGGGAGCCACCATATCGAATGCACTTTGGGGCAATTCCAGATGCCAGAGGTCCATACATGCATTTAGTGAATGTGCTGTAATGGACGTAGGACTCAGGTCACAGTCTGTCATATGGTCACAGGACTAATAATAATTAGTAGGAAGGAATTTCAGGCTCTTGAAAATTCTTTATCATATAGTTTGAAATTTTCCTTTTCAGCTGCTCTATTGTTAGCATAACTGAAGCTGCTAAAAACAAACAACAACAAAACCCACCTTTTCCCTTCAGGTGGGGAATCTACACCACGTCCTTCTAATGGGCCCATTTAGCCGACTCACTAAGATTGAAACAATAAAGTGCACATTGATTTCCTATTGTCATCAGTTTCAACCTGAAATTTGGATCCATGAAAACGCGTTGGTTACGCCTCTGATGAGCGAGAGCTGCATCGTCTCTGAGCCTCCCAGGCCCTGGAATGCAGCCCCAGGACCTGCAAGTGTGTGGCCATCAGTCTAGGCTTCTGAGTAGGACCTACTATAATCCAGTGTCTGCCCCATTGGCCGACTGTAATTGTTTTACTACATCTGAACTATCGCAATACCTATGGGCACCAAGTGGCCAGGAAATTGCTTGCAAAATATTACACTAAGCGAATCTGACTGTAATGGTAGATGCGGCGGCCGCTCATACAACCAGGTAGCTATTCCAGGAAGCTTTAACAATATAACAACTTAATGACAGAACAAAGCATTATGACAGCAATGTTCTTGTTAGTAACAGCCAGAAAAGATAACAAGAGCATATATGAATATTTAGGTGAATAAATATTCAATAAACATAGATTACTCTGGAGTCCTTCAAAGCCAGGCCCTACGGGTGACAGTGAGGGCAGGGAAAACCCACGTGAGGTGGGTGACCTATTTCGGAAGGACTATCCCATCAAGATCCACAGGATGGCTGGTCAAGAGAATGCGGGGTCAGGATGATGAGTCTGAACTTCACAGGCATGAGGTGGCCAAGGCCTGACATTAGGGGGTAGGGGATAGAAAATAACAATGTCTGTGGATCTGTGTCCATTGTTTATAAACATCATTGGTTTCAACAAAACAGACAAGGAAAGCAAAGCTTAGAGACAGTCAACGACCCGGCAGAAACCACAGAATTAGTACAGAGTAGGGAGGAGATTCAGAGGCAGCACAGGGGCCTGGGCCCGGGACTAGAAAACACGGGGTGTCCACGAAGCCACGTTAAGACCAGGTGCTCAGACGCTGAGGGCAAAATGTCACCTCCGCTCCACTCCCTGCTCAAAAACGCAGGGGTGGCTGAATTTATCTCCCTTCTAAGTGCCTGTGTCAACTCGACCCACGTGCTCAGGTGACCTCTACGTGACCTCCCTAGTGTGGCCGTAATGAGCTGTTGCCATCTTGCTCCCACAGCACAGGTGCAAGAACATACCAGGCAACACAGGTGGAAAGGAAGCCACCGACCCGAAATGGAAAATTCTGCAAGCCCGCCTTTTTTCAAAAAGCCCACCTTTTTGCAGAAACCCACCTTGCCCCCAGCTTATGAAAGCAGCCAAACCGAGCCAGACCCTGAGCCAGACAGACACCTTCCTTTCCTCTGTGCTGCCTCCCTGGCGCTCAAGCATGAACTGAAGAAAATCTGTCTGGAAATCTCTCTGGGTTTCCTCTCGATTTCTGTCTTAGGGAACCCTAGAACCCCAATGCTGGCGACAATGTGAGCCCCAACCCTCTGCCTCTATAGAAAACGAGCTTTGTCACTGGGGTCGGGAAAATCTAAACAGGAAATAGCTAAGGCACATGGCTGACTGAACGAGGAGAGCTAGAGGCACTGATTCTGTCACGGAGGCCCCACCCCCATGGGGTCATCTCATAACCCTAGTGGCCTCCCAGAGGCCCGCTTCCCAACACCATCACTTCAGCAGATGAGCTGTGAGGGAACACAGTCCATAGCATCTTCCTTCTGTTCGGTTTGGATTACTGTGTTTAACAAATGAGGATGATGTTTCCTCATTTTAGTACAAATGCCATATGCTTACATTCGTGAACGTATGTTTATGTATTTTCCAAATTAATATCAATTTGTATGACCTTTTTATACTGAAAGATATTAACCATTGGTTGCATTTGTGGCAAATATCTCACCATCTCTGTTTTCCATTTGTATTTGTTTAGTGTTTAAAGGTTTAAATTATTTGTAGGAAAGTCTTTTGCCTCCAGCTTTATCTTCTCTAGACCATTCCTCTGTCAACCATATGATGAATATTCTAATAGACCAATTAAATCATATCTCTCATCTATTTAAAACCCATACATTATTTCCCACTGATGCTCTACACAAAGATATGTGCAAGCTGACTGGGATCTCTCCAGTCATTCCTCTGCAGGCACCCCAAGCTTAATTCATACCCAAACACCAGCGGACCGCAGACCTGCCCTGCTCTCTGGTCGCCATGATGTTGCTGTTCCATCAACTTGTACTCCTTCCTCGCCCCTCACTGCTTTCTCCTGAAGAGCTCCTAATCACCTTCAAGACAGCACAAATCTCATCTCTTCTAAGAAGCCTTTCCTAATAACCACAACCCACCCTTCTTCACATTCGGCGTGAAGTGCCTGCAGGACAATTAGACTTGGCCATTAAGCCACAATCTGTATGGAGATTATTGGGAGGAGAGGAGGAATCCTAGGCTATTGGTGAAGTTTGTCTGTAATTGAAATTGAGGGCTAAATCTGTGGAAATTGGGCCCCGCCGGCCTGGCTCAGTGGTTGAGTATCAACCTATGAACCAGGAGGTCACAGTTCAATTTCTGGTGAGGGCACATGCCCAGGTTGAGAGCTCGATCCCCAATGTGGGGCGTGCAGGAGGCAGCCAATCAATGATTCTCTCATCATTGATGTTTCTAGCTCTCTCTCCCTCTCCCTTCCTCTCTGAAATCAATTAAAAAATATTTTTAAAAAAATCTATGGAAATTGCTAAACTTTTCCAAAGGGAGAGTATATGGTGAAAAAAAAGTCTGAGAACTTGGGCCATTACCTGGAGATTCAATAGCAAGTGGATTCTATGGGGGAATAGGGTTGATGGCAAGAGAATGGGGAAAGGATGGTGTCAGAGAAAGCAGCGAATGACAGGGATACTGTTTAAAACATGATACACAGAGGTCAGTTACGAAGAGAACTGAAAGTCCTCTGAAAACTCACAAAGCTAGAGTGGCATGATGGGGTGAAAGCCTGCCCACTGTGCCCTGAGGAGTAAGTGGGACATGAAAGTGAAACCACACCTACCCTGTGGGAACCTCCTGCCCTATGGCTGGTCAAGGTCTGAGTTGCTATCAAGGTGTGACTGCTAATGGAGGGGAAAGTCAATGGTAACTGAAAATGGGGACATAAAAGAATGTCAATAGGCATAATACTTGAATTCAGAGACTATTTAATCACAGAACCAGAATGGATTTTAGAAGAGAAGACATATTTATAACTAAAAGGGCCAGGAAAAGGAACGTATATGTTTTTCAGTGTTAGAAACTTATCAATGTGCATTTCAGAACGTAAGGACACAAAAACAACAGTATTTATTAGAAGCAGAGTTAAGAAATTGGCTCAAGAATCGGTCCTACCGATATCATCTCTACCCTGAAAAAGGTAATGGACATGTATCTCCAAGTCCCTGGGCTTGGTGCTTCTGGAGACACAGGGCCACTCAGGCATCTCATCCTCAAGGTAGGTGTCACGTAGAAGAAGAGGGAGGAATATCCCCACAATCTCCTATAGAAGTGAGAAGGTACTTAATGGCGCAGAAAGATGTGCCGAACTCTGAACGCTCGAAGAAAAACCCTTGCTCCTTTTAAAACTGCTCCTTTCCGTTAGAAAATGTTACTTAGCCTTCCAGAGTGCCTCTATGTTTCAGCTGAACCAGGCAGAAATACATTGTAATTTCCTATGAACCTGAATTCTGTCGATATTAATCATTAGAATTATCAGAGAAGTCGGTTTGTCTATTTATCACCTTTGTTATTATTAAATCAGAATTAATTTGCCTGCATTTTCTGTATATTTCTTAGATCTAAATAATTACCAATTATTACCATAATTTTCATAGCTGAAAATTCACTACCAATGAGACCAAATGCATATTTCCTTTCTATGTAAAACCTCTCATAGCGAAACCCACATTTGTATTTTGAAATTCACTTGTATAAATGGGGAAATTTTGCTAAAATCTAAGGCTTGTACAATAGTTAAAATGAAATAAATTAATCTAATGTGCTTGCAGAGACTAGTTTAAATATGAGTAGCATAAATAAAAATTAAAGCTAGTATTATGAATACTGTAACAAGTTACATTTAAATTAGCACTGTCCTATGATGATAATGAAAAGAAAGTACACAAACAACATATAGTTTTCAGATCAGGAGGATGAGGAAGATCGGTACATGCAGAGAGTCACGGGAGTGGAAAGGCTAATGTTCCAATTTAAAAAATTAGAGCCCTTCAGTACTGGGCTTCCCTCTCCTACTTGACGGAAGTTATGCCTTGTTCCCTAGGGCCATGGTCCGCAAACTGCAGCTCGCAGGCCACCTGCGGCTCTTTGGCCCCTTGAGTGTG
>NW_006286246.1:4781095-4789718 GCF_000327345.1 Myotis davidii | reverse complement strand
CCACTTCCTCATGGGTCAGATTAAAAAATTACCTGGCTGACCTCCGAGACCCTTCCCTCACCTCCATGACGTGCGTGTGTGTTCATTCATTCATCAAATACCAGGGCACAGTATCACCAGAGAACTCACCCACTGGTGGAGCCAGGAGGGGCTCACAGGGCACGCACACTCCTTATCTCAGCCTCGATAAACTGAGGCCCAAAGGAACCGCGGAAACACACCCCGGTCTGCACGTCAAGGCTCATGTTTCTCAGCTCCGTCACCTTAGCAGTGACCTTGGCTTCAAAGAGCCAGGCCTCCCTCGGGCCAGCGCCCACCGACGGGACCCAGAACGGCTTCCGCCACGCGGCGCGCCCTGAGCTCTCCAAGATCTCCCAGTCACTCACGGCCCGGCCCTGAGCTTGGCATTCCTCACTAAAGTGGAGCACACGCGGATCTGAGGTTTTATTTCAGAGCTGCCCCGAAAGCAGTGGTCGCTCCGCACAATTTCTCCTCGATTGTTCTGTTTGAAGTGCCAGGCGCTGGTGCGCCTTTAAATTCTCTGCTGTAGGGAACCAAGTTTTAAGTTAGTAGTTTATTGTGGAAAGATTGATCGTCTTTCCTCACAAATGTAGATGCAATAATCAAATGGCACACAGGAAAGCTGGGAGGCTGAGGTTTCCTCTCAAGCTGCTCTCTCCCTGCAGGTGAGTACAGGAAGATGCCAAGGGTGTGAGTGCCCGGCTGGGACTCCTGCTGTCAGCTTGTCGCCAGCGAGTCCTGGAGACGCCAATTGAGACCGCACCGCACTGTCCTGTGGAGCTGATAAACGCCCGCGGCCAGACAGCTCGGCTAATGCGCTGTCACCCTCCACGGAGGCCCCGAGTGAGGGCGGGGGGGCGCAGGCATTCTGGCCCCCTTACACGTTCAACGTGTAAAGCCTGGCAAACTGTTTGTAACTAAACACACCCTGCTTTGTCTTGTAGCAGAGTTATTTCTTGCTGAATAATTAGAGTGAAAATGTTATTTTTGTCTGTGGGAAGAGGCTATTACCATTCACATTTTACATATCATGAATATTTTAATAGAAAATTTTAAAATCCTTGTGTCTAATGATGCAAACTGATACTCTGCGGCAGGAGCTAGCTGTTTAATGGAAAACAATGTTTAGAACTGTCTACAATAAAAGATATTTATACTGGTTAAAAAAAAGACTTGTACTGCGCCTTCAGTCTACTGGCTCCCTCTCAATTACTGTGAGAGTTCACACAGTTTACAGAAGTATTAAATACCCGGGTTAGACCTTTTAAACTAGCAGACATGTAAAGGAATTAATGTGCTAAAACAGATAGGTTATACATACAAAGCACACGTCTGACAACTTAACTGGAAGATAACATAATAAGAAATGCTAGATTATGGTCTTATTAGTCTGATTTTTTTCCACCATGGTTTCCACCACAGCTCATTCAACCATAAAGGAAAAGTTAAGAATGTATCTAAATAGTGTGTTGTCTGTCCTAGGTCAAGATATCAATGCATCATACACTATGCAGATGTAATGTGTTCATGTGTTTTTATTTACTATACATATATATACACACACACACACATATTCCTTGGTATCTCACAAGTGCTAAATCTCAAAAGCTAAAGTGAGTTCCAGTGTGACTACGTCTCTCTCGTTTGTACTCTAAAATCATGCACATTCAGTAAGGTTAATAAAGACAAATTATGAGCTTCCTTCACTGTAACGTCAGGAGAAACATTAACCACCAAGAGCTAGCGACATAAGGCTCCTGTCGTGTGGGAAGAAGGGAGAGAGAAAACACGCTGAGTGCTGAGAGCGAGCACTGACGGATCCAAAAGCATCGGAGGCAAAGAGCAGTTCTGGGAGGAAGGCCCATGAAAGGCAAACTTCGGTTCTTATTTGCAAAAACTGGGTATAAATGGGGCTCACAGCAAAAGGCCTTGCACAGCCATTTGGCATCAGAGGAGCCGAAGAGAACGGCCACCGAGACCAGTGCCTGATAAACAAACGATGTTTGCAACCTCCTTTCCCTCTGAAAGCGGAGAGAGCTTCCGGACCTCCCAGAAATCGACCCTCCACCGAGACCCAGGGGCCTACTGTCCATGCCAGGCCCGGAAGAGCCGAGTCGCAGCGCTGAGGCCACAATGGGACCCCGCACAGCCTCCGAACAAGACACCGTAGAAAAGACCATCGGTGAGAGGCCATGCCGAGGTGAACACGGTGACAGGGATTTCGCCAATAAGTTTAAAAGTTGGTTGAAGCCACGACTTCTTTTAAAGAAAACAACAAAGTAGAAACGTAAGAACAGAGACAGAGAAGGGATGATGTGAAAGGCGATGGAGCTGATTGAACTCTGAGAACAAGTAGAAATGAACCTTTCAAATTATGAAGATGAAGCTGGGAGCAGCAAAAGGAAAAAGGAACATTGAAGAATACAGAGAGGACACAGGTGAGTGAAATGAGAAAAATGGATGATGTGAAAGAACAATAAAGACCATCAAAGGAGATTTAACATATAACTGAAGTTCTCACAGAGGAAGCACAAAAGAATAAGAAAAACATCAAATATGGAAAATTATGCTTAAAAAACCTTTTTTGAAATGTAAGAACTACTTACCTGAGATAAAGATAGAACTCCAGGAAATGTTCTGAAGAAATGATCTCTTTGATCCAGAGAGAATATTAAGCAAAGCCAATCCCGGAAACACATATTAGTAAATGTATCAGAATGAAAAAATAAAGAGATCTTTATAAAACTCATAGGAAAGATCGAGTCCCTGGCAAGAATCAGGCTGACCTCATACTTTTCCATTTTAACATTTGGTGGCAGGAGGCAATGGAAACATACCTAGAAGATTCACAAGAAGGAGTAGCCACAACACTTATCTCCAGGGAAACTCCCTTCACATATAAAGTCTACGCAGAAATCATTTCTGAAAATCAAGTATTCAGAGAAAATCGTTACTATAAACCCTTTAGGAAACTTAAAGACAACCTTGGGGTTCTCAGTGGAGGACTTGGCTTTAGCACGTCACCAGGGGCTGCAAAAGATACACGCCACATGCGAACAACCCAATTGACACAACCAGGAGGGAGAGGAGAAGGCAGGTGGGGTGAAGAAAGTTCGCTCTTTGCTTCATCTATTACCGCTGGGAGCCAAAGGCATTCATTTAGAGCATAAAACTATATTTAACTGGTAAACACAACGAAAGATAATACTGACTAAAATCGGGCGGTGCTATAGAGGGGAAAAGAAAGAATGCCAATAATTTCATTGTTCATATTAGAGAATACCTTCTATGTAAAATTATGAGATTGTAGCTGTTATATGCAGTTATAATTGCAAACATAAGCATTGAAACAAAAGAACTATGCACACACCCTTTCATATTCCCGTGAGCAAAGAGAACAGAACACACCTCTATGCTACCAGACGACCAAAAATACCTGCTGCTATGAGGTGTTAGAGAAGAGCGGGAGGAACAGCAAGTGGCCTTCCTGCCTGTTGGGTATAAACGGGTAGAGCCTCTTTGGGAACCACTCGGCCGGTCTAGTGAAGGTGCATCTGCCCTGCGACCAGGCGCGTGCGGTCCCAGGCCTCTGCCCCAGGGAGCCCCTTGCGCGTGACCTGTCTTTCTCCGTGGGAAGGAGCGCGGGGAGGTGCTTGTGCGCATGTGCACAGCAGCACTGCGTGTCACAGCAAAGGAGAAGCAATGCAAAGTTCGCAGTAAGTGAAGTGGGTAAAGGGTGACGGCGTTTCCCTGGGATGGACCCCGGTGGGAAGAGGAACCCACTGCAGATCCACCCACAGACCTGCCTGAAGAGGGGGCCCGTGATGGAGGATGCTCAACCCTCCTGTGGTTGCCCCCCTCAGTTCAGGGCTCAGAGAGAAACCGTATCGGGGCCCCTAGCAACGGAGTGGCGCCTGCTCCTCGTTGCTGTTTCCAGACTAGTCTAGAGGATGTTGATAATCGGACCAGTATCCTGGCCTCGCCAGTTCCTTAACCCGTTCTCCGTCAATGATCTTGATTGGCATCCTGGCCAGCCAGGGGCTCCAAGGTTGCTAGAAAAGACTGCAGCCCCTGCATAATTTTAACCTCAAGCTCGCTGCTCTGAGGCCACCATTTCTTACCTTTCTAGCTCAATTCCTCTAAAGCCCTAACCTTAAAACACTTCACCAACTATGGACCTCCCTTTAACTGCCCCCCGGTCCCCTCTTTCCACACCTCATGCTCAATCAGTATAATAATCTCTCCTTCCTGCTCATCCTCTACCCCTGCACCCCTCTCCTGGCTTGCTGTACTGGTAAACGCCAGCGCTGCTGCCGAAATCAGGCTCTGCCAACACCGTACAAGCACGTGCAGCAGGTTTAGCAGCAGCAAAGCCACCAAGATGACAATGGCATTACCCCACCCCCACCCTTCCGCTCTACCACTCACACAGGCGACGATTTCATGCCATCTAGTCTCTCCTCTTCCCCTCCTCATTCCCAGCCCACGGTCTCGCTTCACATCACTGACAGAGAAACAACACAGAGAACTTCCAGGTGCTCCCACCCCCGTCTATGCACCTACTGGCATGTAAAACGCCTGCCTGCCCCTCGGGGGCCCCAGTTCAGGAAAGCTTTCCGGGACCGCCCTGCATGCAGGTGCACGTGACCCCTGCACTCCCACATTCCTTCCGGAACAGAGGACGAGGTGGTGACATTTACTTTAAACAATCTAAATAAAGGTAAAAAGCAGCAGGGCGGGGCCCGTCCTACTGCCAATGAGAGACACACTCAGTGCCAGTCATTAACTGACTAAACACATTTCTTGAGCATCTGTCATTCTAGTTCCAGGCATTTAGGGGTGAACATGACAGGTTAGGTGCCTGCCCCCCGGAATGTACAGTACACACGGCCCAGGCCACCCGTAAAGCCACCTATCGACACATTGTTCAAGGTAACAAGACCGGAGCCGGCCCAGGAGCGCGTAGCTGGACATTTCTGAAAATGGGGAAGCTGGACGGCAGAAGAGGGAAGAGTCAACAGGACACTAAGACCTCGCACCTGGGTCCTGCTCTGTGGAAACAGGAATGTCAACATGAAGCATGGAGCCAGCAGGAGCCAGCTGGGAACCGAAGCCAGCTCGCCCACTGGACCAGTTCTCAGTCCTTCTGGGGGAGGCCCCTGTGCAATGCGGCTGCTTCCTCCTAAATCCCCCCCTCGCGATGAAGCACATCTTAATGTGTGTGACGTTACAAGGCCACGTGTATAAACTGGAAGCATCACGCTAATGCACCTGACTATGGTGCGACTCTAGGGGAAAACTGCTTAGAAATAGTATGCTCGTTTGCACTAACAAAACTCTACTTCCTCTTTAATAAACGTTTCTCCTTTGGGCATTTTCCCCAGACAGCACACAGCAGTACAAGGCTGAGGTTTCATGAGCGATGAATCTTGCCGTTTCATGAGGGCTCTCTAGTCAGATGTGCCCCATGTGTTAGAGGCGCAAAGGGATTGAAAGGGTGTCCTCAGGCCCCTCCCGGCTTCAGGTTGTCTGTGACACATGCGGATCAGCGCGGATGCAGATGCGAATGCTCTCCGGGACACTTTAACGAGCAAAAGCCTCTTCAGAAGCCATGGTGCCCTGAGCCCCCTCATGGCGGCAGAATACATTCCGTGCGGGGCATCATGCTCACAGTGCATTGGCGAGAGGAGCGCGTGGCGCAGTTCTTAAAGGAGAGGACAGATGATCAGTGAGCCAGGGAGACTGAGAGATGAGGAAAGATGGAGAGAATTAACTGTGATGGGATGGCTAAGTAGAGAAAAATTACAAAGGAGATGTAGGGTGTGGCTATAGGGTTAAGCCTGGGACTGACCTGTTGGCAAAGTCACAAACAAGTCCCAGCTTAGAGGGCACAGTCCTCTTGGCATAATTAGCTTGACCTTATGACGCTCCCTAGATCTTATCTGGGCAGCTAATGGGCTGAGGGAGATGCAGCAAGTGCTGCCAAAGCAAGTGACACTCACAAGAACATTGTAACTATGGTGACCACCACCTCGTTTACCTCTGACTGTAAAATAAAGGCTCAGCTTGCCTCTGGATCTCTCTCTGTGGCCTCAGCCAGGCACAGGAGATCCACCTAGACCAGCCGTGGGCAAACTACGGCCCGCAGGCTGGATCCAGCCCATTTGAAATGAATAAAACTAAAAAAAAAAAAAGACCGAACCCTTTTATGTAATGATGTTTACTTTGAATTTATATTAGTTCACACAAACACTCCATCCATGCTTTTGTTCCGGCCCTCCGGTCCAGTTTAAGAACCCATTGTGGCCCTCGAGTCAAAAAGTTTGCCCACCCCTGCTATAGGCTGATTTTCTGTGCAGAGAGAAATATGGGTTTGGAGGACATGACTCAACTCATCCTAAATTGTGATCGAGCTCTTTTTATAATACTTTTAAGAGATGTGCAGAAGTCGGTATTTTGTGGAAGAGTCACACTCAAGGGGCCAAAGAGCCGCATGTGGCTCGGGAGCCGCAGTTTGCCGACCACTGGGCTACATGATTCTGCACTCTACCTGGCCAATCATTTTGGCACAGGTATCTCACCCTGGTTATATAAGGAAACATAGTTAATGCAAATTCACGGGAAATTTTCCATTGAGGAAGTCCAAGAGACTTAGGAAAACAGTTCAAATTACTCTCTGATGTCATATTGAAGGGTAAAGTAGTTCATGTACATTCATGTAGGGGATTCGTATGATTTGACATGAACCTACTGACTGTTCAAACAGCTAAGTAATATGATGTAAGAAACCTCATCCTATCAGGAAAGGAAAAAAGGGGGTTTGAGACCTACTGCACTGGTTGTACCCGGGTGTTTCGGATTGAACTCTCAGCCCAAAGTTACCTAAATAATATGGCCCCTTTCTCATCACAGTTCCCCTAAAAAAATATGGTCCCCATTTAAAAAGAAAACAAAAACAAACTCATCGTATAACTTCATCAAGAATAATTTGAGACAGAAGACATTCCTTTTATCTCTATAAAGAAAATATGTGCTCCTTAGTGTAACTTATGCCTTGAAAATCAACATGATTATGGATTTTATGGTAATCTTTGTCTTTTTTTCCAAAGATGAGTTGTTAGTTTCCTATAAATAATAGGTATGCTCAAATATTTGATGTGCCAATACAGTTATGCTATAAAATGAAGTAAAAGACATTTATAGAGTGTGTCCCCAAAACATGTATACACACTTTATCAGCTGGTAACTCACTTAATTTTCACTCTTTCTCAGTGAAATAATGGGTGATTCAGACTTTTATATGAGGATACAGAAAAGATAGAGTCTACAGTACACAACCAGCAACAGTTGACGAATTGAGGGCACACAAATAACAAATGAAATCATTCTTGATGTTTGGGATTCCATTACTTCACATTATCAGCAGTGCCTGGACCAGAACGGTCATCAGTTTAAAAATAGGCATTAACAAAAAATTATTCATTTCTGTCAATTTTTTACAATTTTGAAAATGAACTGTATGTTAATAAACACTGACTTTATAATCAAAGTGTGTATACAATTTGGGGAACACCCTATATATTTCATCATGACTGTTACCTCATGTTTTAGGAACAATTGTTTGCAGAAATATTATAAAAGTGATTGTAGCAAAGCTCAGTTAAGGTTCAATTATTCTAAAAACTATTTCAAGCATTTTTCTTGAACAAGCAAAAGTTTATTGAGAAAGTCTCAGAGGTAGAAGTGAGCCAGCTGGGCTTGTGGGCTCAGGAAACAAGCTACAGAGGCCACAGAGGGGCCTTGGAGCTTAGGAGAGAGAGCAAGGCTGGTCACGCCTGGGAGACCAAAAGGGGGAGAGACTCGGATGCTCAGAGAAAGCTGGCCTGGGAAGGAAGGGGGTCGGGAAGGCGAAGGCTTGCTCAGGAGAGGGAAGAGCTCGCTGGTCCCTTGTCCTAAGGCTTTTTACTGGTGGGGACTGTAGGGGAGGCCTCAGGACGCATCTCCATAGAACAGTCATCAGCTTCCCTGGTGTGTCCGCTGACAGGTCTGCACCAGGGTCATCAGTCATCATGGCCCTGAGGTCAGCCATGGTACTGTCCACCTGGTTCGGCTGCTCTTCTAGGCCTGGAGCTGAGAGACACCTGAGGCCTAGATGTTCTCTCTAGTCTGACCTGTGGTCAATAGACCTGAGGCTTTGCTCCTACGATTATTTGATGCTGATCAGAACCTCGTTGTTTTGAGGGCTTAATGCTTAGGGGGGTGGTCGTGCAAGGGCTTGGGCGGGAGTCCTACGACCCTCCTCTAAGGAGGTCTACCGCATGACTATGACATGGAGGGAGAACAGGTCAGGGGAGGGTCTGAGCTGCATGAGCAGCAGTAGGAAAGGTCAGGGCCATGCAGAGAGAGGAAAGGTCATCCTGGGATTGAGGTCCCACTCTACAAGGTCTGTTGCTAGGTAACCGGGGCTTTCTGAGTTGGTGACATTCCGTACCTTGCCTATTGTTCCTCCTCTGTTCATGCCTGTCTCACGGCCTACAATGCACCCCATCGAGGACTCTCGGCTCTGAATACTTTAAGGGGAAGAGGCAATGGTCTCCTATAT
>NW_006286246.1:4774470-4781047 GCF_000327345.1 Myotis davidii | reverse complement strand
TGTTTCAAGATTTTAAGAGTCACTGTTACCTCCCTCTCATACAATGGTCAAAAAAGGGAAAAAATACCTTCTCTATTCTTTTAGATTCCTTACAAATAATTAATATCTTTAGCTTACAAACAAAAATAAAAGATAAAATATTTATTTCAATCAATCTTTTAAAATTACTGTCTCAAGATTTTAAAAGCCTGGAGTACTTGTTCAACACTGACATTGAACTAGCTTCAGTAAGTTTAAAAAAAAAAAAATCCAAGGAAAAGCATTCTGTGCCTCCCGACTCCATAATATTAATGCTTTACATTTTCTTTCTAAATCATGTGTTGTTGGTTTTAAAAAATATTTTACACACCTAATAACCCAGACAAGCGCATGCTGATTATTTATAATCATAGATAAATATTTAATATCAGCTTCAGACAAAGCTTTGCCTAGGAAATGATATATCTCTCTCTACATATAACTATATACAGATATATAGATATTAGACTACGTATACATGTTAGACCTCCTGGTAATTTCTTACAAGCGTTTAGAGAAATTAGAACCTTAAAAAAAACACCTCAGTACATTTCCATCAATCAAACAAAGGGAATTAATCTAAGAAATTTGCTGACACACAGAAACATAAAGTGCTCGTTATTAAGGACTGCCAGTATCCTGTAGCTTCTCCGCCAGGTAATAAAACGATAAGGACAGAACACATCAGCAGCCCCCATAAAACTTGGGCTGACGGGGTACAAAATAAAACACAGGTGAGCTACCCATAAATGAATGCCCTAAAATCAATCATTTATTTCCCCACCACCATGCAGAAGCTATGGGCAGATCACATACTCTCCCCTAGTGTAAACTATGGCTTGTGGCCGAAATGTATTTCTGCTCGCAAAACTGCTACTCTATTGTGTCATTTGAAGTGGTTTTGGAAATGATGACCAATACATAGTTCATTTGCACCATATTCGATGTAAGAGAACTCTGCACTAACAATGCATTTGATATTTTTTAATTGAAATCTAAGTTAAACCTAAGTGATACAATGCAATTGAAAAAAATTATAGACTCTTTTCAAACTGGATTTGTGAACAATTCACAAGGACAACCTCCACATATTAAAGAGAAAGAGAAATTTAACAGCAAATTTAAAAATGGTATTAGTGCAAAAAACACCTGCTACTATAACAATCAAAACTCCCAATCAACTTTATGGTGTGAAACCCATTAAAGCTTTTGTTTTATTTTCTGATCAGTATCTGAAGCAGCATGTGAAGCAGTGCTGGGCACTGGCCCCTACGCTGCGGCTCTGTCCTCTCCCGGTCTAGGAGTCTCCTTCACGTCAGCGGACAGGAAAGAGACGGGCTGGTTCCCCAGGCGAGCTTTTACTCACTACATGGCGAACACATACAGTACTGTCCGTGCCACTCCATTGGCTAAAATTCAGCAAAAAGCCACGTCTAACTGCAAGGCTCGGTGGAAAATAGCGCCTCGCCGTGCGCCCAGCAACAGGGAAGGCAGGTTCTAGAGGGCTGTAGCCTTTGCTCACGTCCTCCCACGTCGTTCCATTGCCACCTCTCCACTGTACCTTTCTTTTTACCCACGGATGACAGTTCCCACAGACAACCCCACGCAGGCATCGCAGCAAGCTCAAAGCCGAGGGTCTCTGAGCGATGTGCCCGGCATGAGCACGTGTGACATGCCCTCCGTGACCCGACAGGCCGTGGGGAGCAGGCCGAGGTGACCACAGCGAACACATCCGTTAGGAAGGCGTGGTGAGCCCCTGGGTCCTGATGGGGAGAGGAGTCCCTTGACTGAGACGTAACCCTGCTCTCTGGATGGAACTCCGCCCTACACTGCTTTCCAGGGTGCTGGCTGCTCCCCAGGGAGCTTCCTACTGTGCTGTCTGACATGAGATCATGGTGTCAACCACCATTTTCCTCATTTGCTTTTTGCTTTGCGAGTTCAAAGATGCAGAGACTTGTGTAAAGAATGAACAGACAGAGGCGCACTCAGCCTTAGCGCCTGTCTCTTCGGCAACATCACAACCCCCACCACTGGACTCTGTCTCTTTCCAGGCGGCCGTCTGTGCCGATCACCACAGCCAAAGGTGTGTCCTGGCGCCTCTTCTGGTTCCTTTCCTTGCTTCCTTCCCTCACTGACACACGTGCTCTCTGTGTGCAGGCGTGCACACGTGTGAGCATCCATGTGGCTACCCTGAAGCTACCAAACAAGCCAGCTGGGAAAGCCATCTCTGTGATCAGATGATCCAAGCTGCATCAATTTGCTCAATCTTTTTGTTCAACAGTTTGCTTACCTGGGCTTTTGCAGCTAAGAACTCTCTCGAACATAGTTACTACTATTTTGGGTCAAGAAGCAGTTGCAATTTCCAAACCTGGAAGGGTTTTCATCACTGAAATTTCTCCGTTCCCGTTTTCCTCTATGGAGAAACGCTCTCGCCTCTTTCCTGCCACACCTGGCTTCAGGCATCAAGAGAAGCCAACATACCCTCTTATTCTGAGACTTTCCGAGCATCTCCCCAGGGCCACAGTCTCAGTAAGCACAAAGTCTGCCTTCCAAACTGTCAAAGCTGATATTAAAAAATATTTGTCATAGACTCACAATATTGATCCATCTCTGCTCTGTCTTTTTCTCACAGCTCTGCTGCCCAGCTGCTAAGCCATGAACAAACATGTGCTTTTAGATTTTTGTTACGGCATCACCCTAATCAAGAACCAATGTCTATATTAGGAAAACACTATCTGCTATCACACACACACACACACGAAAACAAAAAATCTCAGTGGCCAAAAACTCTAAAAATCTAATTTCTTGGTCGCACAGAACCCATTGCAGATGTTCTGCTTGGTGTCAGCTTGTAACGCAGTCCTCCCACCTTGTGGGTCCACGTTTCCCAGGTCGTCCCCATCCTTTCACTGCAGGGGAAGACAAACTATTGGGAAAGAAATAGGCTTGGTGAGCTCCCAATACGTGGTTGAGTGAAAAAATAACAAAGCTCAACTGAGGGACATTAAGGAAGACTTGGAGAAACGCAGACTCAAATCTTGTTCTTCTGTGGGAAGACAATACCCTAAATGTGTTATTTTCACCTAATCTATAAAGTCAATAAAATTAGAATTCAACTCATGAAATGGTTAAGGAACTTGACCAAATGACTGCAGATTTGTAATAAAGAGTAAAATATATTAAAAATGGGAACTAGGCATGTGAAAAGATAGTACTCTTAGGTTCAACTAATATAAAAACAAGGAAATGCCATTCTCTTAACCAGTTCAAAAAATGTATAGGTAATATCAATTGTTGACAAGTATATAAGGGAAATACTCACAATTATATTCTATTAGAGGGACCTCAAATCAAACACTTTTAGAGGGAAATCCTAGCTAATAAAGAAAATATGCAAATTGACCGTCACTTCGCAACAAAATGGTGGCGCCCACAGCCAATGAGGAGGGAATATGCAAATTGATGCAACAAAGATGGTGGCAGCCGCTCCGGGCCTCTGGGCAGCACACGAAGGCAGAAGGCAGCTCCGGGCTGGAGCAAAGGCAGAAAGGTGGCTCCAGGCCAGAGCGAAGGCGGTGCCAGCAGCCAGGGGAGGGAAGGCCTATTCTTGCACAAATCTTCGTGCATTGGGCCTTTAGTTAGGTAATAAGTCTCAAAATGTATGTTACTATTCTTTGATCCAGTAATTACACTTCTAGAAATTTATATCAATGAGATAATTGGAAAGTTCACAGACTTACTCTTCTAAGTACAAGAATAATTATTATATTACATTTTAAAATAGAGAAAAACTATTAAATGCATCTAAAGTAGACACTAGTAAAATAAAAGAAACTGGAAACTACCACCAAAAATTACAATGTAAACTAATTATTCACATAGAATAACATGGCAATACATAGTGAAGAATGGAGCCCAGCAGATATGATGTGATTTCATTTTGCTAGGAGCAGGTGTGTGTGTGTGTGTGTGTGTGTATGAGGGAGAGGGAGCAGAGAGAGAAAGAGAATTGAGAATTGTGGAAAATGTTTCAAAAATATTGAGAGTGGACTTTCAAGTAGTCTAACAAGAATCACGGTCCTGTTTTGAAACCGGTTCCAGTAGCTTTACTTTTACTGTCGGCAGATATATTTTCTGGAAAAAAAGTATGTTAATAAAATAGGTATCCCTTCTTTTCACCACTGTTACATGTTCAGTTGTTCATTGCATGTTATCAGACCTCAGCTGTTTTCCAGGTAAGGGACTATGTCATCAACCACAAGGAAGGATGGAAAGAGAGGATATTTCTGGGTGAGTCAGTGCCTTAGGCCTTGCGGAAGCTTCAGGATGGAGTTAGTGGGAAAATTATTGGGTGCAGATTCAGAAGACCCCTTTCTGCTGCTACACAGATTGTTGTGCCATCTGAGCTTGAGTTTGCCCAACTGTAAAACTGAGACAATACGCCTACCTTGCAAACTTGGGAGAATTCAATTAGGTAAAATGTTTAAAAGCTCTTAGCATTCCCATTAAAATTAAATTTTAAAATACTTTTTTCCTAAAAGTTTGCTTCCATTAAAGCATTTGACAAAAATTATTTCTGAATTGACATGACCTTTGGGATAGAAAACTCTGAATTAAGTTAATATAGTTCATTTTTCCCGCACACCTTTTTCCCCCTGAAATTTCTCTTAACTAGGTAATTCAGCAAAGTAGCACAGCCAACACCACAAATAAACCACAGATGCACAGGCAGTGCCGTTAAATTAAGTGCTGTTATAATTACTCTAACTTCGTAAAGCATATGGCATTGGAAAATTGACTTTTAGAGACATTGCTATGTTGTACAAAAACAAAAAAAATCACCTGAAATGTGAATTGCCTTCAGGTAAGAGCTAACTGACTTATGCTGCTTAAATTCCGCTAAGATACAGCATTACTTGTGCCCCACTTATCTTAGTGGTCGTTTTAGGGTTTAGAGTAAATATTTTTAATACATCCCCATTTATTTTCAAGTGATAAAATGCCACGCATCCAGCAGCGGACATAAAAACCTTCCCTAAGCGCACCTCCTCTTCTCCCCACGCCCTTATGGCACTGCAGTCACAGACTTGACTTCTGCGTCTCTTATAAATCCTACACTGTGTTGCTATTTTGTATTGAAACAGATTAGTTTTAAAGATTTCAGTAATCAGAAAATATTAGGAATGCTCTAAAGAAATGAGAAAAAGCAAGTACGTTGCTCTGCAGCTTGGGTTCTGGTTTCTAGACCCAGGTTCTCCTCTGGTTTCATTTTCCTCGTTTGAAAGGCTGCCTCTAACATTTCTTTCCCGAGTGTCTGCTGGTGAGAACGTTCCCAGCTGACGTGTGACTGGGAAAGCCCGTCTCTGACAGCACTTTTCACGGTGGGCATTGCAGCTTCCATCTCGTAAAGTCGCATTTGTACCTTTTCCATCGCGAATGTCTCTCCTCACTGTAAGCTGCCTCCTCCAGCTCCGAGGTGTGGAACGCAGGACGAAAAGCCTTTCACAGCCCCCTCCACCATCAGCTCGCACTCCAAGAGGCTCCCCTTCCCCCACCGCCCACGCCGGCCAGCTCATCCCACCCCCATGTGGTTAGTTATATCACTGTCATATTTCCCCCTCCGCTCCTTAAAGGGGAGACGGGGTCTCACTCATCCCCACCTGAGATCCTGCCTCATACACGGTCATGACCAACAAATATTTCATTAGCAACATAAGGAAGCAAATACACTTTTCTTGGAAGTATTTTGCTGTCAATATGTCCCTGAAATTCATTCTCTTTATTTCAAAGGAAACTTCTCTTTATTTTTTCAAATTGGTACCTGTTTTATCTTGCAAAGATGCCAGCAGCTATCAGTACCTCTTATATGTGTTCTCCTTGACGTTACTGTACGTTCGTGCTGATAATTAATTTTAACCACGTTGAGAAAGGTGTACAAGAAGAGCACAAGAGAAATCTGGTCTTAGCAATTTCTCTCAAACGCCATTCACTCCACAGGGGCCGTCACGGGCGAAGCCTGTGGAGATGCCACCAGTCCTGCTTCTCCTCCCACTGTCCCAGTCATCACGCGGGACCTACTCACAAGCAAATGGAAAAGTGGAAACGACAGGCACTTTATTTGCTTGAAAATCATAAAACAATAACATGTGACCCTCTTAGACGATGTGGGCTTCTACTGCGGGGTTTATCCGGAGAAACCACGGTCCTCCATTCCCTCACAAGAAATCCATGCCTGAATATCAAAGCAAAACTGTTTAATT
The DNA here is from genome assembly GCF_000327345.1 of Myotis davidii. Classification (NCBI taxonomy): domain Eukaryota; kingdom Metazoa; phylum Chordata; class Mammalia; order Chiroptera; family Vespertilionidae; genus Myotis; species Myotis davidii. The sequence continues at coordinate 4,774,769 of NW_006286246.1, read as the reverse complement.
AAAAAGACTCCATGAAAATCATTAAACCATTCAGAGAAAAAAAGGCATATAAACAAATAAACAAACACCAGGTTTTTCAACAACAGAAAAGAGAGGATCATTGAGTAAATCTCTTTGAAGTGCTGAGTTATGATCATTATTATCCTACAATTTCATACCCAGAAACTTTTCTTTCAGGAATGACAGTAAAATATTTACCAGACTGTAAAGATTGCCCTCCAGAGACCTTCATCAAAGGCAGGGGGAACACAATTTCAGAAGAATCGTCTGAGGAGCAAAAAGGAGAGCAAATACAATAC
>NW_006286246.1:4772761-4773963 GCF_000327345.1 Myotis davidii | reverse complement strand
CCATTCAGAGAAAAAAAGGCATATAAACAAATAAACAAACACAATACTGGGCTAACAGGTTTTTCAACAACAGAAAAGAGAGGATCATTGAGTAAATCTCTTTGAAGTGCTGAGTTATGATCACTATTATCCTACAATTTCATACCCAGAAACTTTTCTTTCAGGAATGACAGTAAAATATTTACCAGACTGTAAAGATTGCCCTCCAGAGACCTTCATCAAAGGCAGGGGGAACACAATTTCAGAAGAATCGTCTGAGGAGCAAAAAGGTGAGCAAATACAATACTAATCATACACAAACCTATTTGAAATAACAAAAGTAACGTCAAATCTGTGGGGTTTAAAAAAGGAGAGAACTAAAATGCTGGAGAAGAGATGTAAATCTGAGTGTGTTGATCATAGCTAAGTATTCTAACATTCCCTACACACTTGGATGTAGAAGTTTAAGTAGCTTAAATTCAGATGTTATTTACCTAATTATGCTCAGTAAAAGTTCAAGTGCAATGACTAATAAGATGACTAATAAAATAGAAATTCTATGTATAACCCCCAAAAGAGAAAAACTCATAAGAAACAAAATAAAATGATAATAAAAATGATATAGGATGAGAAAACCAAAATTCTTAAATAAGGTAGAAATAAATTCAAATAAATCAATGATCACAATAAATGTAAATGAGTTAAATTAGCCATTGTCAGAATGGGTATGATTTAAGAAAAAAATAAAAACAGCTTATAGGCTATCTTCAAGAGCAAAGAAAGAAAGACACAAGAAATAAAAGGAATCAAAAATATTACACTAAAAAATGGGAAATATATTCCAGGAAAACATTAAAAGCTGGAGTGGTTATGTCAGATAAAAGAGACTTTAAGTCAGAAAACAAAAAAACATTTTTAGGAACAGAAAGGGTCACTGTATAATGATAAAAGTTTTAGTCACCAGGAAGATATGATAATTCTGAATAGTAAGTACCTAATGAAATCACCTGAAAATATATAAATAAGAAATGTATAACAACTAAGGGAAATGAGAAAATGTAGCATTATAGTGGGAGACTTCAGCTTAGCTCTCTCCCTTACAAAGTCAAGCAGTTAAGCAGGCCAAGTAAACCAAATATACATATACATATATACATACATACATACATATATATATATATATAACAGAATACTTGAACAATTTCTTATTCTTCTTTAGCACT
>NW_006286246.1:4764632-4772490 GCF_000327345.1 Myotis davidii | reverse complement strand
TTATACGGCGAGTATATAACAAACTCTGTATTTTGAGTGGAAATGTTAGGGGGTCGTCTTATACGCCCAGTCGTCTTATACGCCGGCAAATACGGTAGGTAGGTGGGTGGCTAGATGGATGAACAGGTAGATAGGTAGAAAGATACACAGACAGATACACAGAATGCAGGGTCTTTATAAATATAAAAGTTTGCATTCCTGAGGGTTAAGCCTATTGAAATTTTTCTTATTTCTATTTTTATTTGCATCTTAAATATTAATTCATATTTAAAATAAAATTGTGAGAAAGGAAGGAGATAAGTTAAGCAGAGACCATTAAAATACAACAGAGATAGCGAGAACAATTAGTTTTACAACCAGTGAGAAGTTGGTATAAAGCGATGTAAATTACCGCCATTCCGTTTTCTGCGTCTAAATCTGGCTGTAAGTTAAGAGGTTAACCCTGATCTTTTTGGTAGGGTAGCCCGCAAAGCAAATGTTTCAACATTTAAGCTTTCAAAGTGTCAAATCTCAACTCTTATTCTAATAGATTAGCCCATTACAAATATACATTTAAATATTAATTCTGTTATAGCAAAATGTTAAGAGAATTTCAGAAAAATTCAAATGATTGAATCCATATCACTAATTATAGTAACAGGCAATTACTACGTGAAATTTATGATCATGGTAATGTGGAGTATTCTTTTTTTAAAAAAGAAAATCCAGGGTTTTTGTACAGATACTTTAAAAAGAGTCCATTTGCATTTCAGGAGGATAATAGAGTTTTTAAAAATTCATTCCAGGATTTGTTCGCTGGCCATTCGGTATCTGAGAAGAGCCAGAGAAAGGAGAGCCAGGAGTGAGGAAGAGAGGGAGCAATGAGGACAGTGCTGACTGAAGTTCGATTAGAAATAAATGACACTGTGCTGTTACAGCGAGTCCATGGAAAGGGGTCATGCTTTGCGTTCTTCCAGCAATGCCTGTGCACATCCATTTCATGAAGCTACAGCTAAACACTGACGTGATCAGCGACCCTGCATGTAACAGGGAGCCGATGATCAGTCCATGGCACTGGATGATGGGGAGGCAGAAGGCTGGGACACTAATTTTCAGAGGACGGAACACAGGGATCCCATTGGCCTGCGCTGTAATTTAAGGTAATATTCAACGAGGGCTGTGACTTTATGATATGAAACAGTCCTTGACTTTCATAATTCTCAAGCACTTTCCCTGATCATTTTGCTGATGTATGTTCTATTTTTAAATCGGAAGGATAATGGATGTGCCTCCTACGCTGTAAATTAGGTTTTCCATCGGAGCCTCCTCAGCGCTCGGCAGTGACCGTGGTCCCACCTCTGCAGCTCCCCCACCTCGCCCCTGCCTGCTCCAAGGGCAGAGGGGCTCCCCCACCTGCTCCAAGGGCAGAAGGTCCCTCGGGCAACATCTCGGGGCCTAGGAGCGATTTTATGTTCTCTCCAGCAGCTCCAAGCAGAGCTACGCTGTGTGCATCAAGGGCGTTTAAAGCTGGAATGGACGTTGTAAAATCTGAGCGTCCGGATGCTCCTGACGGTGCGAAGCCAGTCCTAACACTGAGAAAAGCAGGGAAGCTGCCCGATCGTTCTCTGGTTTTAAGAAAACAGAACCCAGGTGCATTCCAGCAGATATTCCCAGTTAAACATGGTCTTAAACGCCATTGAAAAGAAAGCCCGGCCCAGCCGGTGTGATTACGGAGATGAGATAGTGCACATGCAGGGGAAACTAGTGTGAATTCCCAACATCAAGATGTAAATCAAGGTTACACTTCGCTGTAAAATAATATTATACTCAAATCAATAGAGGCCTTCCTATCAGAATGAAAAGCAAAGATTGTGTTTAAAAAAATGCAAAACTCATCTGCTTCCTAAATGGATGATTCACTGCTCTAGACACAAAACTGACTTCTGACCGGGTGTGTCTGGCACATGACATGATGCGAATAGCAGCCTACTCATACAACGTTCAGTGTCCGTGAGGAAAAGCATATGGCGTCCAAGTCCCTGGCTCCCATCTTACTAAACTCTGTTATGACCAAAGAATACATTTTAAAAATATGTTTTTATTGATTTCAGAGAGAGGGAGGGAGAGAAGAAAACATCAACTAGTTGATTGGCTGCCTCCTGCACGCCCCCTGCTGGGGATGGAGCCTGTGCCCTGACTAGGAATCCACCTGTGACCTCCTGGTTCACGAGGTAATGCTCAACCACTGAGCCACACTGGCCGGACAAGAATACATACTTTTTAAAAGTCTTTAAAAAAACACACCGATGCACTATTGTGTGACCCTTTAGACCAGTGTTTCTCAACCTTCCTAATGCTGCGACCTTTAATACAGTTCTTCATGTTGTGGTGACCCCCAACCATAAAATTATTTTCGTTGCTACTTCATAACTGTAATTCTGCTACTGTAATGAATCATCATGTAAATATCTGATATGTAGGATGTGTTTCCATTGTTACAAATGGAACATAATGAAAGCAGAGTGATTAATCACAAAAACAATATGTAATTATATGTGTGTTTTCCGATGGTCTTAGGCGACCCCTGTGAAAGGGTCGTTGGACCCCCAAAGGGGTCGCGACCCACAGGTTGAGATCCGCTGGTTTATAGTATCTTTAAAGACATTATAAAGTTACGTCAGTTTAGTGCCTCCAGGTAGCCTGCAATTCCCCTTACCTTAGGCAATGCACTTACCCTAGTGGATCCGTTTCCTCACCTGTAAATCGGGGTATTACATTCTAATACCTGGGGCTGTTACAATAAAAACGGTGTGTCACTACAGCTTAGCGCTCATAGTGGAGGGAGGTGAAAAATTATTAACAACCAAACATGCTTGGGTTTCTAAAGGGAATCGCGTACTTTGACCTGGTGGGAAAGTAAGTCTTCATCCTGCTCCCTTCTGTTTAAAGGGAACTGAGGTGAAGAGGAAAAGCAAAGACAACTTGTGAGCCTTCTGTCTGGCCATCCATTTCTCCAGAAGCTCAGGCCCAGCCACTAACGGCGTTTGCTTAGCAGTGCAACCAAGGATTCCTCTTGGGAGATGCAGCGATGGGCCCAGAGACACGTCGAAAGGGGGAGCTAACTGGTTTTTCTGGGTCGAGTAGAGGAATCTGAGTCTCCAGGGGCCACGTGGGGGAGGGATGTCTGAGCCATAGGGAAGCAGGGACAGTGGAGGCAGCCGATTCTGTGGGAAGGTGGACCCTGTGGACACCAGTGGCCAGAAAGCCACAGAGGACTTCATTCTTGTATTTCCTCACACACTTCCCCAGCCCCTGCCCTCCCAGCCATCAGCGAACGCTACCAGCCAGATTGATCACCCTGAATTCATTCCGTTTCCCATGTCTCCACTGCAGCCTCATCTCAGTCCCCACCGCTTCTTGCCTCAACTACGGCAAATGTCTCCCTACTCACTGCCCCCAGGGCTCTGTGGTCTATTCTGGGCACAGCGTCCAGAGTGGTTCCTTCACATGTCGCTGCTCGCTAACAAACCTTCAGTGGCCCACCCACCAGGGTAAACGCCAAAGCCCTTCCAAAGGCCTACCTAGCCCTACAATTTCAGGAGTCCCGCTCTTTCCCCTCATTTGCTACCATTTCAACCATCCCCCTGGTTCACTCTCCTCCCACCATTCTGGCCTTCTTGTGGTCCCTCGATCACCTCAAGCCAGGGCCCATTTCCACTGGCGTCGCGTGCCACTCAGAACACTCCTTACACCCTCTTTGGCAACAAGGCTCCTGATGTCCTCCCTGGTCCTTCCTTTTCCACGCCCTCTCTCTATGATCCTCTCAGTGTCCTGCTGACATTCCTCCAGCGTTCCATACTCCCTCCTGCCTCTGAAGGCATGTCTGTGCTCTGCAGTGTGCCTATCCCTGCTTCCCTCCGGCGCTCATAGTGGCATGGCCTGCAACAATAGCTACTTATGTGGGAGGCGATGAAGGCCCCACCTGGGTTTGCAGTAAGTCACCGGTGCTCCGTGCAGGTCCCCGAGGCCCCTGTGTGTGTCACAGCTGACAGCTCGCACCTGCAACCTCCTCAGGGGGACTGAGCCTGGGAGACTGGAGCAGCCTTACCCAGAGGTGCTGGGAGGCAGGCCCCCACCTGCATCACCAGGTCAGCAGGCAGCCGATTGCTGCGGGGACACGAGGAGCTCATGCACGAAGCTCCCTCCTCCGCCTCAGGGCAGGGCTGAACCTCTGGTGCCATCTATTCACAGGGTGGGCGCTTAGCTCCTCCCTCCTCTCCTGTCCACTTCCGCCTTGCAGATGTCTCCTGGAAGCTCGCCCTTCGCTAACTGCTTGCACAAGAATCCCTGCCTCCAGGCTCTACTTCGGGGCAACCGTAGTTAAGGCACACACACAAATATGTGAAGGTTTATTTTCAAGAAAAATAGTCCTAATATAGGCCTTTTAGAACACTGTGTTAAACACAAATAATACACCTGCAGCTGCACTTATATTACTGTGGGAAAATAATAGCTCATACTTAACCACATATTCTACTAAATGAGTTTTCAACAATCCTAGTTACCTAATGTTCTTGTAAACGATTTACTACCTCTATATATCCAACATGTATATGTTTCTTGTCCAATAAAGTATATTCAGACCTGGTGAAAATGGTGAAAAAAACAGTAGTTCCTGTAAGTTTTAGTCCGGGAACATGATTCCTAAGAAAATAAAGGTATGGAGTAGCTGTATTACAAACTTCATTTAAATGAGTAATACCCCACATTTCTCCTCCTATGTCTCTCCTCAGCGCCTGCTCTCGTGGATGTCGATGCAGATCTAGAGATTTTATTACCATATATTTTCTCACTGATCAAGGATATCTCAGAAATCAGAGGTAATGCGAACATTCTCACGGCTCTCATAACCTGGAAACCATAGCTAGATGTACTCGCAGGGGCCAAAATCCCAGCCTCACACCTACACTCACGGGAAAACACTATATTCAGGGGTGAGCAAAAGTAAGTTTCCAGTTGTAATAAATACAAGTAACACAATAATCTCTCTATATAAAACCTATATATCTAAAAGGCTAATATGCAAAGTGTCCCCTCGGGAGTTCACCCAGGAGACGGGGAGTTTGCTTGCTCGCTATGATGTATGCTGACCAAGAGGGGGCAGCGTGGAATGAAGGAAGGCCCCAGCTGGCAGCTGGTAGGTTGCGATTGGCCCTGATCACCAGTCAGGCCTAGGGACCCTACCTGTGCATGAATTTCATGCACCGGGCCTCTAGTTAATAAATAATACTACAAGAATGAACTCTGTTTCACATACCTACAGCTATGACCTATTTTAGCCTACCCTGCAAAATGAAAGGGCACATCCCAGACTAACAAAAGTATTCCTACTCCTAGTAGGAGAGCAATGGAAGTGTCCAGAAAAGGGGATGTGAACGGAGATGTGTGCCGCCGGAATCTGCTGTCCTCGCTCCTAACCCGGGATTCCTGCCTCGGCGAGGGCCGCGCTGCTCCCCTTCTTCTGACTTTCCCCCTCATTCTCAGCTTCGTACAAAAGACAAACCTTTAACGACAAAGAGCTCTCTTGGCTTTCACGAGCCAGATGCACCATCATGTTTTCCTTTGTGTAAACAGCCCTTCGCTCTCCCAGGCCGTCTGGTACCACAGGCTCAGGATTTGTCTCCCCCTGGATGTTTCACTTGCTGGGCATCTTATCAAGCAGCGGAAATGTTTCAGATGATCAGCATCTAAAGAAGTAATATTTTACCGTGCTTCACGGTTTTCTCCTACGATGTGCCTTGTAAGTATGCATAAGATGGAAACTGGTTTCATTTGCGTAAAAAGCATAGTTCAATGTGGAAACAAGTTAAATATGTAACAACAGCATTTGAAGTAAAAAACAACAACAACACGACGATCTAGACGATTAATATTGACCACAAAGCGATATTCTGAAGAGAAGCATTTTGGGTTGGAATATGAAAATTTCATCAATGTGCTGTTCAGAATAATAGGCGTTTAGGCTGGCAGACAGTTATGATAACAGTACTCCTACTGCGCTTTTTCTTCAACCAGAAATACATTTCCCAGTTTCCACAGCAACCCAATCAATTTCTGATTACAAATGCAAGCAGAGCAATTTAGGCCCAGACGAGGGAAAACGAGGAGTATATTTGTACAGTTAGAGAAAATTTGAAATTAGCCTATTTCACTCATCTGAAGGGCTCTGTTTGATATTCACAATTAAGATAGAAATGAAAAAAGGAAAAATTCTAGCAGACGGTAAACTACATTTTATTTAAAAAACGTATTCTCTTTATGTCTTGCAAAGACACTAAAGCTATCAGGACGGCTGCTGGATGAGTGGTATTGAGTGAATTAAAGGAGACATGTTTCTCCTTTAATTAGACACCAGCATTTGAAGGACTAATGGAAACGTGAATAATTCCTATAATCTCTATTTGTTCGGATTAATGCATTTAGTTGTCAAATTAGAATCTAAAATACTTCGATAGGAAAAATTTCGTCTTATAATTTTATTATTTACTTAAAACATAAGAATTGTCCTACTTAACTATAACTGAAATACCAACCTGGTTAGATGTTATGCTAATTTTAATTTTACTGGGGTGCCATTGGTTAATAAAATCATTCAGGTTTCATGTATACAATTCTACACGCATCATCTGAATATTGCATTGTGTTCACCCCCCAAAGGCATGCATGTCTCCTTCTGTCACCATTCACCAGTTCCCCCCTCTTCTACCTCCCCCGCCCCCTCTCCGTCTTGTAACCACGAGTCTGCATCCATGAGTCTTTTTATTCTTTGCTCAACGCCTTTGCCCTTCTCACTCAGCCCCCAATTCCCTCCCCTCTGGCAGCTGTCAGTCTGCTCTCTGCATCCCCACATCGGTCTCCACTTTGTTAGTTTATTTGGCTCATTGGAGTCCACATATGAGATGTTTTGCTAATGTAAAGTGCTACCTACAACGTTAAATAAATCCTTTATAAGCCTGCTTGAATCACATATATCACCAAAATAAAAACAATGTGTAGTTCGGAAACCCCTTCCCTAGGGTAAAGGTTTCAGGAGTAGGGTCCCTCCTTGGTGAGGTTAGTGCATTTATAAAACACGGTCAAGGCCAACGAAGTGATTAGCCCCTCAGTGACGCATAAGCATCACTCTGCCTTCCGGGCACACAGCTCCCTCTGAGTGGCTAGACTAGAGCCTCGAGGACATGGGAACCCTATAAATTCAGGAAGAGCTATTCACAGGCTAGGCCAGTTCCGGGTTAGCAGACTTGAGAGAAATAGAAACCACCGACCCGGGAGCACCTCCATTTGGCCTCCATGTTCCTGAGCACGTGTCTTTGGGACCTAGATACCTCACTGTAATGTTTCATCCTTTCTCCATGAGGACCCCCTGAAGCTTAGCTGTGTTTCTACCTGCGGACGAGGCATTGCGGCTCTGCACGTTGAAGTCCAATGTCACGTACCGGCGAGGACTAAACGGAGACAAGAACTTCGAGAGCGACCACAGGCCTCAACATGTGATGAGGTGGCGAGCGCCACAGGAAGGTCTTCCGAGAATGTGACTGCCTGGCTGGGTGGATAACTAGTGACGATGCCCTCCTGGCGTCCAAAGATTTATCTGCACTTGGCTCACATCATCTGATCACCAGAAAAGATTTGATTTCCCTTTCTTTTAGCCTTAGGGATACATGTTGTAACTTATGATCCTAGAATAATTTTAATGAGTAAAACGACAGTGTGAACGTCTAAGAAATAATTTTTTCGAACGCGATAAAATTTTTTATTGGTTCATTATTCCAGTTTAATGTGCTATCATTCAAATTTTCAAAATTTGCTAAATTGCAGA
>NW_006286246.1:4759944-4764313 GCF_000327345.1 Myotis davidii | reverse complement strand
AAAGCTAGCTGCTGGCCCTGGGCTGAAATAAATTTATGGCTCCTTATAAAATGTGAAAATTCCTCAGATATTATTGAAAGAAAATAAATGAAGGCAAACATAAATTTGATTTTTATGTACAGGGAACAAATAAATCTCTGCGAAGGAAGCAAAATGTTAAAGTCCTAACTACTAAAGTTGTTAATGAGAAATTCTAAACATGGATATATGTTGGTCAATCTGTAATGGAGAAATTAAATATTAGCATAAATACATATAGTAGAGAAAATCATGAAGATTTTGTTTTCATATGCTAATGTAACAGAAAGCTCGTAGCATAAGTGTATGTCTGATACCATATATGTTAACGTGGGTGCTTTTCCTTTATGAGAATGCTTCTGTACACAGTGAACCCCTTTATACTGATTAAAATATGAAATAAAACGGGTTTTTCTTTTATTCTATGTATCATCGACCTAAGCGAACAGCTCTCACATAATACTCTAATCATCAGCTGGTGCGCACTCTGTAAGATCTCAAGATGCCAAGGATGAACTTGTTACTGCCATGAATAACTCCATGTTCCCGCTGGGGGTGCAGCGGACACGACCTGGTTTTGATCCTCTCTACTTCTTTTTTTAAAATGTTTTTTATTGATTTTTAGAGAGAAAGGAAGGGAGAGAAAGAGAGAAATAGCAATCGGTTGACTTCCATATGTGCCTTGACCAGGGATCAAACCGCGACCATTTGGCGCATGGACGACACTCAGCCCACAGAGCCGCACTGCCAGGGCGATCCTCTCTACTTCTTGACAGTCAGGGCAGCGAGTCAGTCTGCTCTCAGGGATTTAGCCAGGAGACATGGACACACCTCTATCCAGAGACTTGCACAGCAATGCCCAGCACAGCTGTTTAACAGCCATGCACCGGAACCACTCACATGCCCACCAACACGCGGGTAGACAACGTGGGCTGCGCCCACACAAAAGGCTATTTCTAATGATAAAAAGGAAGGAAGTACTGACACATGCAGCAGCATGGATGCATCTCAAAGTAACCCTGCTCTCTGGAAAAGAAGCCAGGAGAAAACAGAGCACGGGCTCCAGAATCCCATCTGTCTACAAGCCTGGAAAATGCAAACTCGTCTACAGTGGGGACAGGTGATCGTCGGTTACCTAGACCTGGAGGGAGGAGTGACGGGGGTTACAAAGAGGCACAGGGGACCTCGGGTGATGCACATGTTCCTTATTTTGATTGCGGCGATGGCGTCACCGGTGTACACAGATGTTAAAACACATCTAGTTCTATACCTCGATAGATGGAGTTCACTGCTGGTACTTTGATTAAGCTCTTTGAAGAAAAGAAGTAGTCATACAGCATAGTACTATATTTACAGACTACAAATACCTGTATTAAACTATTTAAATTAAAAATGGTTGCCAATCTTTTACTCAATTCCAGCAGTTTCACTCCCACCACCTTCCTCACCAACTTAAGGCCACTTCTTATTTGTGGGTGACTGGCCAGGGATGGAGGTGAGAACTCCACGGTGAGAAAACAGGTGTTAGCCAGTGCTTCTACCAGGAGACTGATGGTTTGGTACTTTTCTGGCTGTGCTGAGCCTCCTCTCTCCTGTTAGTGATCTTTTTTGGTTGGATCTTGGCTCACTTTGGGGCCATTGCTTTGGATTCAGACTCAAAAGTTTGTCTCTGCTGAGTCCTGTGAAGGTATTTCCCAGGTCTCTCTCATCGTAGGTCCCACCCTGGCTGGACCAATCTGGCTGATTCTGGGTTTGCCGGTCTCAGCTCTGAACAAACCTGTGGGGAGCTGATATAGGATTAAGCCTCGGACTGACCTGTTGGCAAAGTCACAAACAAGTCCCAGCTTAGAGGGCACAGTCCTCTTAGCATAATTAGGCTTGACCTTATGATGCTCCCTAGATCTTACCTGGGAAGCTAATGGGCTGAGGGAAGTGCAGCAAGAAGAACAAGTGACACTCACAAGAACAGTGTAAACAAGTGAAACTCTCAAGAACAGTGTAACTTTGGTAACCACCACCTTGTTTACCTCTGACTATAAAATAAAGGCTCAGCTTGCCTCGGGATCTCTCTCTGTGGCCTCCGCCAGGCACAGGAAGATCCACGGAGACTAGAGAGAGCTAGAGAGTTCTGAACGCTGTCTCCGTGTAAAACATTCTTCGTCGACCCTGTCCACACCTTGGGGAACCCCTGGACCCCCGGGGCTGGACCCCAGCACAAACCTGTTCTTTTCACTCCGTGAGGCACTGGCGGGATGTCAGTCATGCCCTGTAGACCCAGCACTGTGGTGGGTCTTTAGATTCAGGCCTTTAGAGCCCCACAAGGTGTTTCTTTTTTTCCCTTCGAGGTTTTATATTTCCTTTGTATAGGGTAGGGTACTCATCTAAAACACCCTTCTTATGATTTTTGTCAAAGTATCAAGTGTTGGTAAGTTTCAAATCAATCAAATTAGCTCCTCACCATAGCAGCAGAAGGACAAATGTGGTCTAGAGAAGGTCTTTTCACCTACGAGAAAGTTTCCACCCATCACCTACGTTTTTCTCTGTAAATAATGAAGGTGAGGAAAATGTGAACAGGGCAGATGGACATTCTCAGTCTCAGTCGAGTTACTTTCACGAAATAAGTTGGAATTAAACAGCTGAAAAGCACAGCTGAGCATCTTTTAGTCCAGAGCACTGCCAGGTGTGGAGCGGGGCTGGGACAGAAATTACAAGATGTGACCATTTACACACTTTGTCTTACAAAAGCCAAATGTCACAAACAAAACATTTTCATTCTTTCCTCCTAATCGTGACAGGAGATAACTCTGAGCATGTAAATCTCTGTAAATATTCATATAATCTACTGCAAACATGGCTAAGCATGATGTATCATTTACTCAAGAAATTCCACAGGGAAGCCCAGCCTACAGGCCAGCATCCCTCATTATTGCTGAAAATTACCAATATTTACTCTACACAACTGTTGCTGCTCTGTGTAATGACTACCTCACATAAATTCTAAAATATATTTAAATATGATACCTTGTTAGAGTCAAAAATTTTATGGTCACGTGAAAACATTTGACAGCGTGTCATTTTTCTTAATTTTGAAATAAAGTTATAGTTTTGTGATGTAAAATAACTTGTTTAAAAATTGTTTTTAATTGACTTCAGAGAGAGGAATGGGACAAGAGAGAGAAACATGGATGTGAGAAACATCCATCTGTAGCCCCTTGCATGCACCCTGACCAGGGATCAAACCCACAGCCCTTCTGTGCACGGGAGGAGGCTGCAGGCAGCAGAGCCACCCCGAGCAGGGCTCACGTCCACACAAGCTGCAGGACAGAGGTTCGGGGAAGGAGTTCCTGTGTGTCCCCATATCCATGTCTCCTTTCGCTGGGGAGAAGCGATCTGTGAAACAGATTTCTCTGTGGACTCTCATCGAAGAATAAACCGAAAAAGGGAGGTAGCCAGGATCTACTTTGTGCCCATTATTTTATTTGGCATTTATTATATAATCATATTTTCCCAGTCTTACTTTCTCTAGCTTATGCTACATAATGACTTTAAATTGGTGTAGGAGGGTAATTCTAAAATATAAATTCTTATTTATGCAACACAATGATTCTTTATAATATCCATTCGCGTGCCTTTTCCCAAGGGACAGTAACTTCGGAAAACAGACAGATTAGTGGATAACGATACCCTAAGTTTTTGTGTAGGGTGGGGCTCTCACGTGAATGAGAACGTTAAAAACAAACCGCTCCCTGCACATGAGCCTTCTCTGCGCAGACCAGCTCAGCTGCACTGCCTCCCACCTGCTTCCCGTCTCAGCTCTTGGGTCCCAAACACCAACCCGGGGTGTCTCTTGCCTCCCGTTCTAGGTCCCGCAGCCAGCGGCCACCCACCCGCGCGCAGAAGGACCCGCATGGCTTCCCCGCAGGGCCACACCTTGACCCTAGACTCCCGGCCGCCAGAGCTGCGTGAGCTGCGTTCCTGATCCTCAGACACTCGGTCCGTGGGCCTCAATCACGGAGCCGAGTGGGAGGCTGAGCCCCGACCCACGAAAGAGATGCCAGTCCTCTCTGCGCTTGCTTCGTGAGCTGCACCGTCAGGGCGACACTGTGCACGGCGGTGCGAGGGCGATTTCACATCAGACCACCGCCTATTCGCTCAATTCACAGTGATTATCATCGACAGGCGGAAGCGCCAAACAAGATCGCAATCGATGCAGAAAGTGTGTGATAGAATCCAATTCTACACACACACACACACACTCACACACACACACTCACACACTCTCTCTCTCACACATACTCTCTCTCACACACACACACACTCACACACACACACACACACACACACTCACACA
>NW_006286246.1:4747888-4759644 GCF_000327345.1 Myotis davidii | reverse complement strand
ACACTGTCACACACACACGCACACTGTCACACACACACGCACACTCACACACACACACTCACACACACACACACACACTCGCATCTTGGCGAAGAGATTGTAACTGTCCCCAAACCCCCCTGAGCCTGCTCTACGATTCTAACCCTTTGTAGACAGTTGTGGCGCCTGGCATTTATCATAACCACCCCCAGAGATGGTAAGCGACCAAGAATGGCAGAGAGGATAAAAACGAACGGGTGCCTCGCCTTACCGAGCATCCGGCTGACAGGGCTACAGCCGGACCGTGACGCCGGCGCGGAGACAGCAGAAGGGATTCCCGGTAAACTCCGTTCCGGCCGCTCCTCCTCACGCAGGAACCCACGTGTGCGGCGCCTGGGCGTGGGCAGGAGCCCCACACAAGCTGTGCTCCGCCGGCCTCGGGGGGAGGAAGGGCACCTGCCACGCGCACACACCTCCTGGGAGAGCTCCTCTGCCACGGAGCGCGCGTCCCCGAAACATCGCGCCCAGGTGTGTCCGCCTCGCCCAGTCCCACGCGGCCGGCCTCCTGCTCGTTAATTTCCTTTCAGTGCGCACTAGTCACAGCTATAAAACTGGACCTTCTTTAGCAAGTGTGGGGAAATGAGTGAAAGCCCACGAAAAGCAGCGCCACTTCGTCACCAGGGCGCCTCAAAACCGTATCCGCCCCGAGAGCACTCAGCTCCCACCCGCGAGCGGACTCCTGGAGGAAGCGGAGGTGCCGGTGGGGAGGGGCCACGGCGGTGCTGTCCGGGGAGACGGTGAGCTGCCCCCCCCTCCCGTGCTCCCCAGAGCAGCGCAGGCCCAGCACCAGGAGCAGGTGCCGGCGCCCCGCATCGCTCTGCAGCCACTGGGTCCGGCTGGGTCCGCGCCTTTCACCCGCGTGATCCCGACATCAGGCCCCATTTATGAGCGAAGCCTGAGCCAGGAGGCATCACGGAAACACACAGGGCGACCGACCGCCCGGCGCGAAGGCCGCCTGGAGAACGGCTGCTAAATTTTAATTCCACGCACACTCGCTGCTACAACATGTGTGGGCACATAGGTACGCACCACCATACGTGGGAGCGACGTATAAACACGTTAGGCTCTTGGTTACTTCGGGGGATGGAGAGATTGAGGTATGGAGAAGGACTTATATCTATAAAACTGGAAGCTTATTTAAAAATATATGTAATTATCAGGCATTTATTATCTAGACTTGTCAAATCTAGATAAATACATGCCTATTTTATTATTTTCTATCCTTATTTGATTATTTGCATTTTTTCAAAACGTGGAAAACAATTAAAATAAAACATGAGGTTCAATGGGAGCTTTATTAGATTTAAAAGAGAGTTCATGAGGAAGCTGGATATAAAATAAATATAAAAGCACTTATTAAAATGGATGCACAGTATAAACACGAAGTGATAAAGTGTGACTACAAGTGAAGACACTACAAACAAGAATTTTTTCCTAAATGATGTACATGCTCATTGCAACTTCAAAGGAATATTTCAGTTTTGCATATTGTTACTACTAAAAGGTCACCCGGAAGATTAAACGGATAAAAAGCTAAAATGTAAAATCAATGTTCTGGATAGGAACTAACAGGAGAGATTACCCTCATCGGTTTCTAAACATATTACCAAGTTATAATAATTAAAATTGTGTTACATTGGCTAAAAATTCCTCTCAAATATCTCTGAGTATTATGTGTAATTATAATACAAAAGAGTAGCACAAATCCATGGGCAGAACATCTCTCTCTCTCTCTCTCTCTCTCTCTCTCTCTCTCTCTCTCTGGAAAAATTTAGTAGTTATCTGCCAAATAGTTTTTCGAGATCTTTCCAAAATACATACTCTGTCCCCACCTGTCCTGAATCCCTACTAATCACCAATTAAACCAGCCCAGGAGAATTAAGTCAGAATCTTGGAGGCTGAGGCCCAGGAGCCAGAGTTTTCAGCTCCCCAGGTGACTCCAGTTTGCCACCCGAGACCCCACAGCCTTAGGTGTTGCCCACCATTTCTAAGGTGTGGAGAATGGGTTTCGGAGGAGCTGAGCTACAGCAATCCCCTCACCCTGCGGCAGGTGAGGGGGTGGCAGGCGAGACCCCGCCAACTGGGACCCCATGGGAGGGAGAAGAGCAGCCAGGCACCAGGTGACCAAGTCAGGCAGACCTTCATCAGAGTCTTACAATCGCTAACCCACCAATTCTACTCCAGAGGCAGTATTTCAAGGGGCTACGTTAAAATACGTCCATTTAAGAAAGATAAACAAGGAAAGGAGTGCATTGCCAACCTGCTGTGTCCAGGTGAGGGTCGGAGGTCGCAGGTAGAGGTGACAGGTGGCCGGCTGGAGCCTCCCTGGCAGCTCCGGGGGCCAGGCAGCACCACCCTGGGCAGGACGCCCCTCTGCACAGGCCGGCTCACCCCAGCTCACCCCACTCCCGCAGATGGGCCCAGTGGAGACAGCCCTTCCCAAGGAGCACAGGCCTGAGGCCTGGCAGGAGCCCGGCGGACACGGAGAGAAATGAAAGCGCACGGACGCGACCAGCTGGAGTCAATTTTCTTTCGAGTCAGCATTAGAAGGAATCTACGTCGACCAGAAAGACACTGATGTTAATGGCGAACTGCAGAAGCTAAGAACCTGTGTGCATGACCCCTGGCCACAGGCCGTGGGGCGGTGGAGCGGGGGCAGGGGCCGGCTAGAAGGGGCCCATGGGAGAAAAGGGGACATCCTGGTATGTAATACTTGCAACATTAGAGATTAAAAGTAAAATAAGATGCTTCTGGAGCACTTGCTCTGAGAATTCTTCTCTGAGAATTGGGCGCAGGGACGGCTCGAGCTCCCGATGGGATTGCCGGGCTGTGTCTTTGGTGAGAAGGGGACGTGCGTGACGGTCGCCTTTCAGCAGCTGATGCCAGGAAACTGAGACAGAAATCTGAACGTCCATCAACAAAACACTGGCTTTAAGAAGGCCAAACCCACTCTCCTCTCTGCGCAGCTTCCTGCCTAATTACATTTTACTTCACTGGTCCGCTGTCTTCCTTCTGGTCACTAAAGTTTCTTTTCAAAGCCTTATGTCTTTATACATTATTGGGAGTCAATTAAAATTGGTTGAGGGACACATTATACATAAATATGTAAATGTTAGAAATCATTTTTCTCACAAAAGGTATTTTTCTTTTTATATTTTAAAGAGAGAGGGGTAAAAGTCACCATTAAGGGAATGGAAAGGAAACACAGAGTGGGGAACTATACTTGCGATATGAGTGCCTTCTGTCATTTAGAATAGAATGTGAAAAATAAAAGTATTACAAATAAGACAAGTCAAGCCAAGAAAGAAACACACAAAAGTCTTGAAAAGACTTTTCAAAAAAGAGGCGAATCAAATGGCAAATAAATATTTTTTAAAAGTTTTAAACTTCACTCGTCACAATACAATAAGTAACAACTCCACAATGAGATAACATTAGGCACCACTAGAATTTCTAAAATGCAAAATAATGAAAATGCCCATTACTGGTGAGACTACAAAGCAAACGGCCCTCTCAGAGCTGGCAGAGATTGAGTTTAAAAATTCAGTTTGGAAACACTTCTGATGTAGTTACCAAAAGCTAACAAATGCATACCCGGGGACCCAGCAATTCCCAGGGATATATCCTTGGACATTCACACACATGTTCTCTAAAAATATACTAGGAATTCCTTAGTAGCAGTGCTTTGTAGCAGTCCTAACCTCAAATTCACACAAAGGCGCGTCAGCAGAGGGACGGATAATTGGCATCTTCACAGATGAAAATACTATACAGTGATGAGTATAGATTAGAGGATCTACAGTCACATGCAGGTACATTTGTGAGAGTCTCACAAATACAGGGCGACCCGGAGCCAGACACAGAAAGACGGATTTTGTGATGCCGTGTACGTAAGCACACATCTGTGAGAGAGGTCAGGGCCTGAGGAGGACCGGGCAGTGGCTGGACAGGCCTGAGGGCCTCGGGGGCGTGGCGATGCTGGCTGATCCGGGTCCTGGCTAACCCGGTGCGTTTGGGTTTATGTTTATCAACCGCTGCACATGCACTGCGTGCTTTCTGTTTGCATATCACACATCCACCAAAGTCCGTAAAACACCAAGAGAAACTTGTCTGAGTCAGAAAAACCTAGACATAGAGGTTCCATTTCTTGCTCTGCCATGTAATGTGTCCCCAAATCACAACAACAAAAATTCAATTGTCTTAGATTTATATGCTAATGGGGGGGAAACCAGTCTGCCTGCCTCCTCACAGGACTGGTTGGAAGCCACCTGGATAGATGACTGGTCTTCCGATATATTAAGATAAAGCACATATAAAGCTGCTATAATGAATACACACGGAGCAATGATAGAGTAGTCAGAGCAAAGAGAAAGATATTTGACATAACTTATTGTAATTACTTACAAAGAGTCATATAATAACCCTCTGGCCAACTGGAGGAAAAACATCAAAATTTTACCTCCCTGCCTAAACCAAAATGAATCAAGATGAAGCAAAACTTTAAAATAACAAATGGAAATTGTAAGAGGACGAGGGGGAAAGGCTAAACCTCTTCCATAACCTTAGCTCAGAGAAAGCTTGGCTAAGCCAGGCCATTTTAACGTTTTACAGTGAGCACATGGAACCTTCATAATAAGCTAACGAAAATATGGCATAAAACATTTTTAAATTAATCTAATTCCTATATTTCATATTTGCATAACACCATTAGCATTTTCTTGATGCTAATTCAAAGATGATTGTCTCATAGGATAAAACATAGTCTGTATTAATTCATTTGACCCCCCCCCCCTCCAAAAAGGCACCTACTATGTGCTGGGAACTTTTCTAGAGCTGGAGATCCAGCAGTGACTAAACAGTGACCATTCCCTGCCCTCAAGGAGCTTACCCTGCAGTGGGAGAAGACAGGAGGTGTACCCAGTTATATTAAAGGGCGAGAAGTATTTATGAGAAAATGCAAGATGGAGAGCAGATAGGCGTGCTGGATGCAGGGGGTGATTAAGGAGTTGAAAGTTTAAATGGTCAGGGAAGTCTTCACTAAGAAGTTAGTTTTTGGACAAAAATGAAAGGATCAAATGATGGTAATATGTAGGGGAAATGCATGTCAGGCAGAGGGAACAGGAGGGGCAAAGGTTCTGATGCAGCCATGCACACTGGTGGGTTCAGAGACCTGCAAGGAGCCTATTGTGGGTGGAAGAGAATGAGCGAGGGAGAAAGTACTGAGGTTTATGGATAAAGGCAATATGGCAGCTACATTAGGCCTCACCGGAGGGTAAGAACTTTTTAGCTTTTACTCTGAGTGAGATGAGGAGCCACAGAGAGTTTGAGATGAGCCATGTCATGATCGGGCTGCGTTTAAAGGGATCTTCTGGGCTCCTGAAATGAAGGAGGGCGGTTATGAAAAATCCAAACTAGAGATAGAGAACAACTAGAACAACAGAAAAGAGGGAGACAGTGACATAAGAAGAAAGGGTAGAATTGCCTTCCTTCATTCATCAGACATTTGTGTGCACTGTTAGGTGCCGACTGGGAGGACAGAAATGAGTCAGACACAGATTCTGCCCTCACAGGCAACACCCACGAGGAGATCAAACATGCAGAAATCACTCCGATCCACACAAGAATGCAATGAGCGAGGGGCAACTGTTCGTCTTGGTTGGCAAAGGGGGTGGGGGTGGTGTGGACTGCAGCAGCCGGCCGGCCGCAAAAACACAAGCCCATGATGGCATGCGTCCCGCCCCTGCCAGACGGCCAGACGCCAGCACCTGAGACAGTGCTTGGCCCCGGGACCAGAACATATTTGTTACCCAAGACCGAGCGACTGCCGTGTGCAGATATGTAGGGAGAAGGGCATGAGCAAAACCACAACTATGAAGAGTTACAGTCCAACTTGGCAGAGCAAACGAGAGGAGTGGAGGTGGAGTGAGAGCCAAGAGCAGGGTGAGGTCGAGCGGGGCCTGGGAGCCACCGGGGCTGTGGCGGCAGGAAGAACAGAGGCGCCCCAAAAGTGTCCAGCAGCGGGAGGAGCACACTGAGCTGGAAGGAGGGTGTGAGGAGGAGCACACTGAGCTGGAAGGAGGGTGAGAGGAGGAGCACACTGAGCTGGAAGGAGGGTGAGAGGAGGAGCACACTGAGCTGGAAGGAGGGTGAGAGGAGGAGCACACTGAGCTGGAAGGAGGGTGAGAGGAGGAGCACACTGAGCTGGAAGGAGGGTGAGAGGAGGAGCACACTGAGCTGGAAGGAGGGTGAGAGGAGGAGCACACTGAGCTGGAAGGAGGGTGAGAGGAGGAGCACACTGAGCTGGAAGGAGGGTGAGAGGAGGAGCACACTGAGCTGGAAGGAGGGTGAGAGGAGGAGCACACTGAGCTGGAAGGAGGGTGAGAGGAGGAGCACACTGAGCTGGAAGGAGGGTGAGAGGAGGAGCACACTGAGCTGGAAGGAGGGTGAGAGGAGGAGCACACTGAGCTGGAAGGAGGGTGAGAGGAGGAGCACACTGAGCTGGAAGGAGGGTGAGAGGAGGAGCACACTGAGCTGGAAGGAGGGTGAGAGGAGGAGCACACTGAGCTGGAAGGAGGGTGAGAGGAGGAGCACACTGAGCTGGAAGGAGGGTGAGAGGAGGAGCACACTGAGCTGGAAGGAGGGTGAGAGGAGGAGCACACTGAGCTGGAAGGAGGGTGAGAGGAGGAGCACACTGAGCTGGAAGGAGGGTGAGAGGAGGAGCACACTGAGCTGGAAGGAGGGTGAGAGGAGGAGCACACTGAGCTGGAAGGAGGGTGAGAGGAGGAGCACACTGAGCTGGAAGGAGGGTGAGAGGAGGAGCACACTGAGCTGGAAGGAGGGTGAGAGGAGGAGCACACTGAGCTGGAAGGAGGGTGAGAGGAGGAGCACACTGAGCTGGAAGGAGGGTGAGAGGAGGAGCACACTGAGCTGGAAGGAGGGTGAGAGGAGGAGCACACTGAGCTGGAAGGAGGGTGAGAGGAGGAGCACACTGAGCTGGAAGGAGGGTGAGAGGAGGAGCACACTGAGCTGGAAGGAGGGTGAGAGGAGGAGCACACTGAGCTGGAAGGAGGGTGAGAGGAGGAGCACACTGAGCTGGAAGGAGGGTGAGAGGAGGAGCACACTGAGCTGGAAGGAGGGTGAGAGGAGGAGCACACTGAGCTGGAAGGAGGGTGAGAGGAGGAGCACACTGAGCTGGAAGGAGGGTGAGAGGAGGAGCACACTGAGCTGGAAGGAGGGTGAGAGGAGGAGCACACTGAGCTGGAAGGAGGGTGAGAGGAGGAGCACACTGAGCTGGAAGGAGGGTGAGAGGAGGAGCACACTGAGCTGGAAGGAGGGTGAGAGGAGGAGCACACTGAGCTGGAAGGAGGGTGAGAGGAGGAGCACACTGAGCTGGAAGGAGGGTGAGAGGAGGAGCACACTGAGCTGGAAGGAGGGTGAGAGGAGGAGCACACTGAGCTGGAAGGAGGGTGAGAGGAGGAGCACACTGAGCTGGAAGGAGGGTGAGAGGAGGAGCACACTGAGCTGGAAGGAGGGTGAGAGGAGGAGCACACTGAGCTGGAAGGAGGGTGAGAGGAGGAGCACACTGAGCTGGAAGGAGGGTGAGAGGAGGAGCACACTGAGCTGGAAGGAGGGTGAGAGGAGGAGCACACTGAGCTGGAAGGAGGGTGAGAGGAGGAGCACACTGAGCTGGAAGGAGGGTGAGAGGAGGAGCACACTGAGCTGGAAGGAGGGTGAGAGGAGGAGCACACTGAGCTGGAAGGAGGGTGAGAGGAGGAGCACACTGAGCTGGAAGGAGGGTGAGAGGAGGAGCACACTGAGCTGGAAGGAGGGTGAGAGGAGGAGCACACTGAGCTGGAAGGAGGGTGAGAGGAGGAGCACACTGAGCTGGAAGGAGGGTGAGAGGAGGAGCACACTGAGCTGGAAGGAGGGTGAGAGGAGGAGCACACTGAGCTGGAAGGAGGGTGAGAGGAGGAGCACACTGAGCTGGAAGGAGGGTGAGAGGAGGAGCACACTGAGCTGGAAGGAGGGTGAGAGGAGGAGCACACTGAGCTGGAAGGAGGGTGAGAGGAGGAGCACACTGAGCTGGAAGGAGGGTGAGAGGAGGAGCACACTGAGCTGGAAGGAGGGTGAGAGGAGGAGCACACTGAGCTGGAAGGAGGGTGAGAGGAGGAGCACACTGAGCTGGAAGGAGGGTGAGAGGAGGAGCACACTGAGCTGGAAGGAGGGTGAGAGGAGGAGCACACTGAGCTGGAAGGAGGGTGAGAGGAGGAGCACACTGAGCTGGAAGGAGGGTGAGAGGAGGAGCACACTGAGCTGGAAGGAGGGTGAGAGGAGGAGCACACTGAGCTGGAAGGAGGGTGAGAGGAGGAGCACACTGAGCTGGAAGGAGGGTGAGAGGAGGAGCACACTGAGCTGGAAGGAGGGTGAGAGGAGGAGCACACTGAGCTGGAAGGAGGGTGAGAGGAGGAGCACACTGAGCTGGAAGGAGGGTGAGAGGAGGAGCACACTGAGCTGGAAGGAGGGTGAGAGGAGGAGCACACTGAGCTGGAAGGAGGGTGAGAGGAGGAGCACACTGAGCTGGAAGGAGGGTGAGAGGAGGAGCACACTGAGCTGGAAGGAGGGTGAGAGGAGGAGCACACTGAGCTGGAAGGAGGGTGAGAGGAGGAGCACACTGAGCTGGAAGGAGGGTGAGAGGAGGAGCACACTGAGCTGGAAGGAGGGTGAGAGGAGGAGCACACTGAGCTGGAAGGAGGGTGAGAGGAGGAGCACACTGAGCTGGAAGGAGGGTGAGAGGAGGAGCACACTGAGCTGGAAGGAGGGTGAGAGGAGGAGCACACTGAGCTGGAAGGAGGGTGAGAGGAGGAGCACACTGAGCTGGAAGGAGGGTGAGAGGAGGAGCACACTGAGCTGGAAGGAGGGTGAGAGGAGGAGCACACTGAGCTGGAAGGAGGGTGAGAGGAGGAGCACACTGAGCTGGAAGGAGGGTGAGAGGAGGAGCACACTGAGCTGGAAGGAGGGTGAGAGGAGGAGCACACTGAGCTGGAAGGAGGGTGAGAGGAGGAGCACACTGAGCTGGAAGGAGGGTGAGAGGAGGAGCACACTGAGCTGGAAGGAGGGTGAGAGGAGGAGCACACTGAGCTGGAAGGAGGGTGAGAGGAGGAGCACACTGAGCTGGAAGGAGGGTGAGAGGAGGAGCACACTGAGCTGGAAGGAGGGTGAGAGGAGGAGCACACTGAGCTGGAAGGAGGGTGAGAGGAGGAGCACACTGAGCTGGAAGGAGGGTGAGAGGAGGAGCACACTGAGCTGGAAGGAGGGTGAGAGGAGGAGCACACTGAGCTGGAAGGAGGGTGAGAGGAGGAGCACACTGAGCTGGAAGGAGGGTGAGAGGAGGAGCACACTGAGCTGGAAGGAGGGTGAGAGGAGGAGCACACTGAGCTGGAAGGAGGGTGAGAGGAGGAGCACACTGAGCTGGAAGGAGGGTGAGAGGAGGAGCACACTGAGCTGGAAGGAGGGTGAGAGGAGGAGCACACTGAGCTGGAAGGAGGGTGAGAGGAGGAGCACACTGAGCTGGAAGGAGGGTGAGAGGAGGAGCACACTGAGCTGGAAGGAGGGTGAGAGGAGGAGCACACTGAGCTGGAAGGAGGGTGAGAGGAGGAGCACACTGAGCTGGAAGGAGGGTGAGAGGAGGAGCACACTGAGCTGGAAGGAGGGTGAGAGGAGGAGCACACTGAGCTGGAAGGAGGGTGAGAGGAGGAGCACACTGAGCTGGAAGGAGGGCGTGAGGAGGACCACACTGAGCTGGAAGGAGGGTGTGAGGGAGGACGCAGCCCCCGCTGGGTGGATGGAGTCTGGGGGCTGGTTTGGATGACACTGTGAAAGCCTCCAGGAAGGGTGACGAGGCCTCCATCAGGAGGCCCTTGGCCCCTTGGCCCGGAGCACTTCCGCTGTCCTGAGCGCCTGTAGACGGGTGTGTATTTGTTCGGTGATGGTTTCATTGTCTATCTGCTCTCCTTCACTGGAAACATTCAGTACGGGTGGAGGACGCCTACCTTCATCCCCCTTTTCCTTGTTCCCTTCACTCCAGCCATCAAGCAGCTGAGGCTTAGCTGCAGCAGAGCCAGCACACAGACACTGCGTCTCAGCCTCTCCTGCAGCCGGTGGAGGCCGTGAGATGAAGGTTTGGCAATGGACGTGAGCGGAAGTGGCCAGTGCACCTTCTGCCGCATCCCTTCCCAGCCAGGGAAGCGCTGGCTCTCCTTCCCTGCCTCCCTTCCTGCAGGCGGCTCCGCCCCCTTTCTCTCCCTGAAGACATCCCTGCTGGGAGATTGACAGGTGGTGGGGGCGGGGGCGGGCAAAAGTGGCTGCAAGGATCTATCTTTTATTGGCTTTTTCAAAAACAAAAAAGACAGGCCTGTGAATCAATTCTGTCCCGTGGAACGTGAGTGAGACGCAGTACAGTGGTGGGTCATGCTCATAAAAGGAAGTTCTCCGCTTCCTCCTGCCCCCTTCCCCAGGGCAGGGGTTTGGCCCTGGTGGTGGTGAGCCCACCCTGACCCAGGGCGTCCTCCTACAGGATATGAAGCAAGAATACACAAGAGCCCCACGTCCCTGGACCCGCCTCATGGGGAAGGAGGGCCCAGCCTTCCTGGACTGTGTACGGGCTTGGGCTTGTGTATGTGAGAGAAGCAACTTCCATCCCAGTGAAGCTGTCAGCATTTGGTCTCTGTTAACAACAGCCAGTCAGCACCTTATTTAACACATCCCTTATAAACACTGACCGTCACGCCTATGTGTTGAATGAATATGACTGTCAGTAGAAAAGCCACTATGTAAGTAAACTCATAATAAATATTTTCCCATTCCACTGAGCTTTGAGCATAAAACATTTATAGTACAAAGCTTCAATGGCAGTGAAGTTCCGTACCATGACCTTGGGCCCGTAACGTAACTGGCTCTGTCATCGGTAGGTGAGCAAGCACAGCACTCATTCAGTGTCGGCTGGGCGGAAGCCAGGACACGCTAAGCTCGCTGCTGGGTCCTGATCCCGGCCGTCCCACCACAAACAGGGCCTTTCCGGGAAAACGGGCCATGAAGGCCTCGCGCTCTGAATGTCGTGTGGCTCTTCTCCGGCAAACACCATCACAGCGTGAGTCTGAGTGTTTGCTGTGGGACGGCCGCCACGGCTGGCTGCTGTGCAGAACACAGCGACCGCTTCAAGGAAGTCTGGGAACGACTTGCTATTGAAGAGCAACACTTGATACCGGGGTTTAAAACATTAACGGCCACACGTATTATTATTTTGTAAACAAGTCTGTGTCTTCGTATTTAAATTTGGACTTTAAGTAAGGATGTCTGCTGGCACAGCCCCGCGGACCAAATGTGCTGATGGTCAGGTTCGTGTGCTCCCATCACTGCAGCACCGTCCAGGGATCCCCCAGGGATTCCCCGGAGGCCCCAGGGCGCCCCGGCAGAGGCCTGTGTGTTCTGGGGAAGCGCACTGGAACAGTGACATCCAATTAGCCAAGTGCTGGGAGCAAGGAACTGAAGGCGAGGCTTCTCACAGGAAACCGTGTGGGAGTGGGCTTTTAGAGCAAGGAATTGTAAGGAAGCTGGACATAGGCTGTTATTTTCTGAGTAAAGATAACCCTCAAAAAGAGAGGGGCATTTGGACTTTATACTGCTGAAAACAGAAACATGGACATGAAATACTGAATATG
>NW_006286246.1:4744966-4747022 GCF_000327345.1 Myotis davidii | reverse complement strand
GTCTTCTGTCATTCATGTTTTCATTAAGAAAGTGGTTTCAGAATAGGTATTAGTTTTGCAACATTTATGTAAAACAAATAATGTGACACTGGAAAGCAATACCACTCACTTAACTTAATGAGTTGCTATGCAATAAGTCAGATCCTCCTAGAGTGTAAATTACACAATTGGAAAGCCACATTCATTATTCAATCTCTCAGTCCCAGACAGGTGCTCACTCAGTGGTAACCCCGGCTTAGCATACCTAATTTAAAGCCATTCACATCTTTTTTTAAAAAAAAAAAACACCTATCACACGTAGCTAAACCACTTGTTCCTCCCCCCTCCCCAACAGTATTAAAACATAAACTCATTATAAATATTTTCCCATTCCACTGAGCTTTGAGCATAAAACATTTATAGTACAAAGCTTCAATGGCAGTGAAGTTCCGTACCATGACCTTGGGCCCGTAACGTAACTGGCTCTGTCATCGGTAGGTGAGCAAGCACAGCACTCATTCAGTGTCGGCTGGGCGGAAGCCAGGACACGCTAAGCTCGCTGCTGGGTCCTGATCCCGGCCGTCCCACCACAAACAGGGCCTTTCCGGGAAAACGGGCCATGAAGGCCTCGCGCTCTGAATGTCGTGTGGCTCTTCTCCGGCAAACACCATCACAGCGTGAGTCTGAGTGTTTGCTGTGGGACGGCCGCCACGGCTGGCTGCTGTGCAGAACACAGCGACCGCTTCAAGGAAGTCTGGGAACGACTTGCTATTGAAGAGCAACACTTGATACCGGGGTTTAAAACATTAACGGCCACACGTATTATTATTTTGTAAACAAGTCTGTGTCTTCGTATTTAAATTTGGACTTTAAGTAAGGATGTCTGCTGGCACAGCCCCGCGGACCAAATGTGCTGATGGTCAGGTTCGTGTGCTCCCATCACTGCAGCACCGTCCAGGGATCCCCCAGGGATTCCCCGGAGGCCCCAGGGCGCCCCGGCAGAGGCCTGTGTGTTCTGGGGAAGCGCACTGGAACGGTGACATCCAAGTAGCCAAGTGCTGGGAGCAAGGAACTGAAGGCGAGGCTTCTCACAGGAAACCGTGTGGGAGTGGGCTTTTAGAGCAAGGAATTGTAAGGAAGCTGGACATAGGCTGTTATTTTCTGAGTAAAGATAACCCTCAAAAAGAGAGGGGCATTTGGACTTTATACTGCTGAAAACAGAAACATGGACATGAAATACTGAATATGAAAGAATACTCTTTCCTATACCACGGAAGTTGTTCTGTATAAACAGGATTGTCTATCTTTCTTTGATCAAGACCTTATTATTGCTGTTGTTGTTGGTTTTCCTTGGAGTAGTAAGTCCAGGGGCTTTTCTTGCTGATCCTAAATTCCCAGAACTGTGTGTAACAACTTATTAGCTTAACTTGAAAGGAAAGTGTTGATTAAAGGAATAAGTGAATGGCTGAATAATGGTCGCATCCAATAGTGATGATTTCCACTAAATCAAGTGAAACAATTACCCAACATGTTTTGAAGATCCCAGTAGAAAAACACATATTAAACAAAGAGATTTTCTTTTAAAAATATGAAAACAGGATAATTTCTGTCAAATAAGTTGCTTATAAAGAAGGCTGCTTCCTAATCAAGTTATTTTCTTTTTGAGTCTGTTAAGCACACTTATTACACTTGGCAATATTGAAATATTTGATTTTCCAGAACTATGACTTTAAAGCCTTTTAAGAAATAAACATGATTATCAACGTGAGTTTACAACAACAGAGAAAGAATCTGACCAATATTTTTTAGGTCTGTGAAAAAAATATAACATTGAAAAAATCACTAAGATTATAATCACGAGCTTGAACACTGACGGTTTTTGGTATTTGCTCATCAGTAGTCACCTTGGCTCCCATGACGACCTATTCACATGAAATACACGAAAGGACTGAAGCTACAACTAGCAGGAGTTTTCGTCTATTTTCAATGATTTTTAACTATTGTAAATCAACTGACCCACATTCCAGTGAAAGTCATTTGTGTAGCAATGTGGAAATCTGGCCTTGGGCGGTGGGGA
>NW_006286246.1:4744199-4744687 GCF_000327345.1 Myotis davidii | reverse complement strand
GTCTTCTGTCATTCATGTTTTCATTAAGAAAGTGGTTTCAGAATAGGTATTAGTTTTGCAACATTTATGTAAAACAAATAATGTGACACTGGAAAGCAATACCACTCACTTAACTTAATGAGTTGCTATGCAATAAGTCAGATCCTCCTAGAGTGTAAATTACACAATTGGAAAGCCACATTCATTATTCAATCTCTCAGTCCCAGACAGGTGCTCACTCAGTGGTAACCCCGGCTTAGCATACCTAATTTAAAGCCATTCACATCTTTTTTTAAAAAAAAAAAACACCTATCACACGTAGCTAAACCACTTGTTCCTCCCCCCTCCCCAACAGTATTAAAACTATTTTAATTACCTCAAATAATAAAAATGAGATATGAGTTGTATTAATAGCCAGAGATACTTGAACTGAAGCTTGAATTACTAAAAATTTGTCATTTAAAAGGTGTCTTGAAATACACATGTTAAGTTGCCTTTCAATATTCTAA
>NW_006286246.1:4743007-4744173 GCF_000327345.1 Myotis davidii | reverse complement strand
AGTGTGGCTAAAATAAAATGCTAGGATGATTCTGACATTTCCTAGGTTGAACTGATGAGAGTTCTTATCATAGGTTATTTAATGAGTTTACGATTCCAGCTCACAAGCACGTGTCAAATTTGAAAGAGAATTTAAGATTTCTAAGAACTAAAATAATAATAATAATAATAATAATAATAATAGAGAGGGGAAAAACAGCTAATAAAAAAATTTCTAAGAACTCACCTGCTTGCAATAAGGCCTTTTGCCTAGTGGGGCTACTTTAGAGAATAGTAAATTAAAGGGGGTCTTGTTCCCTCATAAATAGCTCACGAATAATTTGGGTGGCCTAGAGACTGTAAGTTATTAGGGATGTGCTTATAAATGCAAATATAAATATCACTTGCTCAAGACCCTTTCTAATGACCTAGTCCACACTGCTGGGGACTGTCTGCTACTGGCCAAGGAAGTGCCATTTTTGGCAAAGACCACCCAGGACAAGGCTCAGAGTCCAGGGGAGGGCCGGCAGCCTCTGGAGCCTGGCGTCTGCGGAATCGGATCGGAGGGAGTGCATTCAATTCAGGAGGGTCACTTACGACTGAGTTTTTCATCATGGCTTTGACTGTGAAGCCCTCAGAAACCAGGGCGTGAGGCTGGTGCGCCAGGAGCGGCTGCTGCGCCTGCAGCTTGGTCCTCTTCTTCGGCATCTTTTCTGGGCATTTGTTTACGCTCAGGGTCTCTTTTTCTGCCACCATCTTCCTAGAAAATGTCTTGTTCTCATAAAACGTGTAGTAAAAAAATCAGTGGGTTTTACGGACGTGAGTTCGGGGAAAATGTAAAAAGGCGCTAACGGTAGAAATTCAACCCTTCCTAGTGCCCAGCCGAAGGCGATGTTTGGCGACTCCCAGGTGAGGGGAGTTGAGGGGAGGGGAGGGGCGGGAAGAGCGCAGGACCTTGGCGGGTGCTGCAACGAGCTTCCAAAGGTTAGCCTCCCGTTGCTAAGCAACGCGTCAACACTGCGGGAAATGGCTCCACCCCCAGTGACGTACGTTTCCTGGGACTTAACCCGGAAGTGCGGCAGACAGCAGGCGGCGGGCAGCGTGAGCAGAAACTGTGCGCTAAAACTACGACTCCCAGAAGGCCGTGGGCTGCTCACGGTCTGCGCCTGCGTACTCCGACGGCCGGGC
>NW_006286246.1:4714017-4742553 GCF_000327345.1 Myotis davidii | reverse complement strand
GGGAACGAATAACCAAGGGTCGGTAATGGCAAGGATGAAAACTTTGCATTATGAATGAACGCGACGAATTCATTATGAAAAGTCCCTAAACACGACGGCCTGGGTGCCGCACAGCGAGGAGGCGCTGGAAGGGGCAGCTCGGTTGCCATATGAATTCGCAGTCTTCCCAGCTCAGGGAATGTTAAGCCAAACGTGGTTTCAGGGGTGTCTCTGAGCATCAGTGCGCATGCACAGCGTGGGGAGAACACACGCTTCCCAGTGCCCCCCATGAATCCTTAGGGGGGTTGATGATGACAGAGCCTTGCTCTAGAGCAGTGGTTCTCAACCACTTCCTAAGGCCGCGACCCTTTAATACAGGTCCTCATGTTGTGGCGACCCCCAGCCATAAAATTACTTTCGTTGCTACTTCATCACTGTAATGTTGCTACTGTTATGAATCGTCATGTAAATATCTGATATGCAGGATGTATTTTCATTGTTACAAATTGAACATAATTAAAGCACAGTGATTAATCACAAAAACAATATGTAATTATATGTGTGTTTTCCGATGGTCTTAGGCGACCCCTGTGAAAGGGTCCTTCCACGCCCAAAGGGGTCGCGACCCACAGCTTGAGAACCACTGCTCTAGAAGATGTACCAGTTGGTGAACTTCTTTGGAGATTATCTCCAATGAGCGCCATTTGTGAAACTTTTGATTGCAACAAAGGCATCGCATCTGAAGTCAGAGATAGTATGATTTTAATTCAGTGTAATCCAGTGCATGGTTAATTTAAAAAGAAACAAATTTATGACAAAGCTATAGATGAAGACAGGGACTTCAGATCTAAAAATCATCACTTAATTCCAAATTGAGTATCTAATAAATGATTACATAAATAGCCATTAGGGTGAAAT
This sequence comes from Myotis davidii, assembly GCF_000327345.1. Lineage (NCBI taxonomy): Eukaryota > Metazoa > Chordata > Mammalia > Chiroptera > Vespertilionidae > Myotis > Myotis davidii. The sequence goes on along the minus strand of NW_006286246.1, from coordinate 4,741,656 downwards.
GTGTTTAGGCAGTTTTGTTTAGTTTTTTTATTTTTTATTTAGAGACACAAGAAGAAAGAGTCTGACCTTGGGATTTGATGGTTAGACCGTTATTAGTAACTGGTAATGACATGAAGGATTTAAAGTGGATTTTTAAAAGGCTTTTTTCATATCCTGGCCAGTTTGGCTCAGTGGTTGGTGCATCGGCCTGTGGACGGAAGGGTTGCAAGTTTGATTGAGGTCGGAAGCATGTACCTAGGCTGCAGGCTCCATCCTGTAGGGATGCTGGCAGGAGGCAGCCAGTTGGTGTGTCTCTCTCACATTGATGTTTCTCTCTCTTTGTCTCCCCCCACCTTCCACTCTCTTTAAAAATCGACGAGAAAAATATCCTCGAGGATGAGGATTAACAACAAAAACATGTTTCTGTCCTATTCCAGCTACTGCTTTTAATAGTGTAAATTACAACGCAAGTAATTAAATGTCTGTCCCATCCTAAGAAAAGCACCTTAGGTATAACAAACAACTGGGAGGACAATGTGCGATAAATGATTTATGTAACTAGTTGCCTTGCTTATGACTACCGGGAGGCACATTTTAACAAAACCCCAATCGCCCCTTGGGCCCGGCTGTGTGGGAGCGGGAGCCGTGGGAGGGAAGGCTGGGCACGAGGGGTCTCCATTGCTGTTACAGCTTTGGAGCAGGGTAGGCATTTCAGTTCACACCCAGTGATGCGCTGGATCAAAATACACATACTGCATACCTGGGGTTGTCTTTTCTGTCTAAACACCTGTGCTCCTCAGAACTTGCCCATTTCATGTCTGTGCTCTCTGTGATGCTACACCTCCTGCAACGCAAATAGCACTCTTCCACGTTCTTTATCTCTTAGCTCCCTTTGGAGGAAAACCAGGAAGCGGGTTGCTCGGTAGAACAGGATAAGGCATTACCTCTCTACCAATACAGCTGTCTTGGCACTGAGACCGCTTCAAACCACGTACGTTTCTCGCTTGGATAATGATTGAGATGTCAGCTGCCCTGACCTAGACAGCTACGGAAACATAATCCAACTTCAGTCTGAAAACTGATGACTGTGATGACTGAGACATATGGAGAAGAACTGCAGGATGGAAAACCCTTAGGAAAATTCAGCTTAGAAAAATGTCATTTTGGCACCTCAGTATTTCTTATTTGACCCCCTTTAACCTTTACTCCCCCCCCCTTCCACCCGGTAACCCCCATACTGTTGTCTGTGTCATGATGTTTGTTTATTTTCCTTGTTTGTTCATTTGCTGTTTTCAGTTTTATATCCCAATATGAGTGACAGCATATGGTCCTTGACTTTCTCTCTCTAATGTATTTTCCTTAGCGTGGTATTCTGATGCTCCATCCATGTTGTCGTAAGTGGCAGTGTTTCATCTTTTCTGATGGCCAAGTAGTATTTCATTGTATATGTGGATCACGTCTTCTTTACCCAGTCATCTATTGAGGGACACTTTGGTTGTGTTCATGTCTTGGTCACCTTGAATAATGCTGCCGTGAACACAGGGTTGCATATATCTTTGCAAATAAACGCTTTCAGAAATTTCTGGGAGGTACTCAGGGATTCTGGGTGATGTGGTAATTCTATTCTTAATTTTTTAGGAACCTCCATACTGTTTACCATGGTGACTGTACCAGGTTACATTCCCATCAACAGTGAATGAGAATTCCCTTTTCTCCACAACTTCTCCAACACTTGTCACTGAATTGTTGGTAACAGCTGGTCCAGCAGGTGTGCAGGACGTCTCATGTTGGTTTTAATTTGCGTTTCCCTAACAGCTAGTGATGTTGAGCATCTCCACATATCTCTGTTGGTCTTTGTATGTCTTCTTGGGAGAAGTGGCTGTTTAGAGCCTCTCCCCATTTTTTAAACTGGATTTTAAATTTTTGTTGTTGTTAAGTTATATGAGTTCTCTATATATTTTGATATTAACTCTTTATTGGAGGTGGGTGTTGTGTGAAAATATCTTCTCCCATTCTGTTGGTTGGCCTCTATTAAAAATATATCTCACCCTTTAAAAATAGCAATTCTTTGTATTTCAGTTTTTTAAATTTTCTTTTTTTTTGTCTTTTTAAAGAATGTGTGTAACAATTTTATAGTGATGTTTGTGGTCCAGTGTCAGATGTTAAAGTGAATGGGTAGCCCTGGCCAGTCTGGCTTAGATAGTTGGAGCATCCTCTCATACACCAAGAGGTGCAGGTCTGATTCCCAGTCAGGGCTCTGATGGGAGGCATCCTATCGATGCTTCTCTCTCTTTCATAAATCAAAAATAAGATAAAACCGTTATTTAAAAAATAAATTAATAAAGTAAGGCGCATGCATATGTGTACAACAATGTTGCCAGTATTGAACTTCAAATCTAACGTCTTCTTCTTTAAAAAGACTTTGATTTAAAATAACACAATAACTGGAATATAGTCTCCTCTGTACCTGGTTTAACTTAACCTCTCCTAGGAGACTTACATGTCTGCATGTACAGATCTACCCCCTGATAATTCCTGCCTAGTCTTTCATTTTATGGATGTACATAAATTATGCAAATACTCTCCAATAAATGAGCCTCCAGTAAGTTTACAGACAGTTCTTATCATCAGGAATGTTTGTGTCTATATCATTTTGTTTGCATATGTTAGCATATATGTAAAGTAAGAACCTTATTACAGTGCCTGGGTAGGTTTTCTAGATGAAGGCTTTGTAAGATTTTGAATTTTGCCAAGTATTTCCGGTTGTCCTAAGGTAAACCACACTCTTCTACATGCCTGTCTACCACCACAAGGTAGAGGGACCTGCCCTGCCCCTCTGGGCTGAAAGATTACAGAAAGACATCCCCCTGGAGCACCTACTGGGTCTCCTCTCTCCTTTACACCGCTTCCCATCCCCAGCTCCGTGCCTTCGGGCAGGCCCAGCTGCACAGCTGTCCTCAGAGGCTCTGACCTCCTGCAGTGTTTGTAGGACTGCCCATTCCCCCCGTGTCCTCTAAAGTTTTATTTTTGCCTTATGGTAGGTGAAAGAACAGGGTATTTTAATTTGTGAAATGAATTTATGAAGGAAAACCTCTCACTTCTCCTAGCACATTACTTTCATGAAAGCAGATCCAACCATTGAGCACCTACTGTGTGCCCACCCTACTCCAGGTGCCAGGGATACATGAGTGAGAAACACTCACACACACACACACACACACACACACAATGCCTGCCATCATGAATGGGCAGTCTACCTTCACTGTTTGCCCACAAATCTAGATATTTGCTTTTAAGCTTGTAGGTGGTGAACTTTCTCAGAATTGACATTTCTGGTTGAAGATACTGTGTTCTGCTCCCTGTCCTGCCATTTCCGTCATCTCGGATGAAAGGTGACCTACAGCCAAGTGCCCATCGTGGGCTCTCGAGCCTCCACTTGTGACGGGCAGACTTGTGTCACACAAGAAGTTCTACTACATTTTTGCATGGAAGATTTTGCATAATGATGTACAGTCCTTTGAGTCCAAAGCCTCCAAAATAATGACCTCGCGCCCTTTTCAATCTTGGAACCGTTTCTACGGCTTTCTTTGAAGTCTGCATTTTTTTGAAGCCTCCCAGCTTCATCGCTTGGAAAGGAGACAATGAACGCACTTTGTACTGAGGAACGCAAATCCATTTCTGCCTCCAAAGCGTCTTTGAAAAATGCAAAAAGGAACAATTCGCCTCACTTCAAAACGCCTCATATTCATGAGAGCAGTTTCCATGCAGAATACTTCCTCCCGTTCGCTGGAGTTCTTTGATCAGTGAAAATTGTTTCTTACCTGCTGTTTCTTCAGCCTTTAATTGAGGCCCAGTGCTTATTCGGTGTTTCTGTTTTAATTTGCATTTAATGAGCTCATTTTAAATGTTTCTTTGTAGTAGTCTGAATGGTTTCTCTCAAGTTTCGTGATGTTAGAGGAAGAGATGTGTGTGACAGTTGGCTGACTGATGTCGCAGCTCGCCTCCCTGGCTTCTGTCCCTCACCCACAGGAGAGAACCCTGGTTGAAGGACTTGCCTTAGTGCGTCTGTTTCCCCCAGTTCCGTGGGTCCCCTCACCCAGGGCTTCCGCCGCTTATTCAAACACCTGTGTCACTAAACAGCGTTCCTCCTTGGACTCAGGCGTTCCAGCTCAGGAAGGATTTCGGTGTCATTCCTTTCCAAGACATTGGACCAGGTGGCGCTCAGCGGGGGGCCAGGGGTGATGGTGTATGTGTATGGATTGTGTGTGGGGAAGGACACGGAGAAATCTTTGGTAACTTTCCAAAGTTAGTCACCAGAAGTTCTACCTCAAAGAGCTGGTGCTGTAGCGGACAGGGCAATGCATGTTTGGGGGATGCCGTCTCCCACGGAAGCAGAGTAATAAGAAAGAAATGTCGGTGTGAACACGCGCCCACACCTCCTCACCCCTCCTCACACGCTCTCTGCTTTGGCTTGTGTGACTCTCGCAGCCATAAAGGCCTCTCCTGTGTACAGCGCGTCTAGAAACTGCTGTGTGTCCCTCAAGACCCCTTTCAAAGGACCAACTTTAAAGGGCGTTTTCTTTAAGGGCTCTCCACCTGTCCCCACCTTTCACCCACTCTTCAGACTGAAGCAATGAACTCCTTGAGAATCAACTAAGAAATTAGCAACTACTGCCCGGCCCTTGTGGCTCAGTGATTGAACGTCAACCTATGAACCAGGAGATCACGGTTCGATTCCCGGTCAGGGCACAGGCCCGGGTTGTGGGCTCTATTCCCAGGGTGGGGCGTGCAGGAGGCAGCTGATCCATGATTCTCTCTCATCATTGATGTTTCTATCTCTTTCTCCCTCTCTTCTGTCTCTGAAATCAATAAAAATAGATCTAAAAAAAAATTAGCAACTACTATTATTTGTTAGGTCCTCACTCCTGGTGTAGAAAGTGTAGAGAAAAAGGGTTGCCATCCTAAATCGTAGGTACCACGATGAAAGCTTGCACAGGGAAGCCCTGGAGAGGGCAGCTGAGCCCAGGCCCGCTGTTTCCCGGGCCTTTGAGTTGTTCCTAAGGACAGTGCCTGCCGTGGAAGCAGTGTCAGGAGGGTGGGTTTTTACTTGGTAGCAGGGAGTCAGCCATCGCGCCGCTGTGAACAGGAGGACATTATGAATGGGTGGTGTTTAGGGGAGATGCCTGTGGCCATATGGGAAGCTGCAGGGTATCCCACATGTGCCAACAGTGGTGAGAAGTCCCGACAACCACTCATCGCCTCTGCTTTCCCTCAAGTGGGGGATGAGCGGCCACTGGGAGTGGCCGGGTTGTGGGGTAGGAGACGGCTCTTCTCAGGTGATGACATGGGTCTGATATGTCACTAACTCGTCTCTAATCAAGAGCCACATTTTTAAAAAATTGTTCTTATTTCTGTAGAATGTGTTACCTGTTGTTGACAGGTATGCTCTCACTCAGGGCACTAAAGCTTTGGAGTTATTTCTGTCCCATAAACAGTCTGTATCTCCTCTGATAAGTGGCACATGGTGCTTAGGGTCCTATTTATAGTCTCTGCCCTAAATGTGAGGACAGCGTCGCTGTGGTTGGAGCTGCTGAGTGACCCAGCCCAGGGCAGTTCCCTTCGGTGTCCGCATAACGTATGTGCCAGGCCACGTGTTGAGAATGTCCTTGGACAAATGTTGGGGTTTTTTGTTTTGTTTTTTGGGTTTTTTTGATGATTTATCCAATATACTTGTAAGACTTGAACAGGGTTCCTCATCAAGGATAATGCTAGAGTCCTTAATGTTGAAAGAGAGAAAAATCACTATGTACCATCTTGCAAACCCCCACCCCACCCTCATCAAATTAGGACAGAAATTACTGATTAGGGAGCCGAGTAATGTTGGTGTTCCAGTTGAGATAGTTCATTATTTGTCCTCACGATTGATAAGCGTACCAGTCCCACCTTTTATTAAATGTTTTGGCGTCTCAGTGCATAAATGCGATGACCTGAGATGAAGCCCGTGGAACTGCCTGGTGGTTTTGAAAGCTTGTTCTTCAGGGCACATCCATCTTCCAGACCTGGCAGGTCGGAGTCAGACGTCTGAAACTCACGCCGTGCTGTCAATATCCTGACACACAGACCCAAAGGCTGAGCTGCTTGTGTTCCTGAGGTGAGCCTCCTGTAGCATCCACCTGTACCCCCCCTTTCTCTTCCCCTTTCTTCCCACATTCCTCGATTTTCTCAGGAGCTGGGATTTCCCATTTCCCTCTTCAGCTCCCAGGGGCAGCTAATGTCTGGGTAATGGTGAGGTGAGCTCCTCTCTGCCTGCCACCACTGCCACCCGTTTCCCCGGCTCCACTGCTGGTAAAAAGTGCATGGATGGAACTGGAGAGCATTATGCTAAGTGAAATAAGCCAGAGAGTGAAAGAAAAACACATGATCTCATTCATTTATGGATAATAGAGAACATTATAACCTGATGAACAAAAAGATAGATACAGAGGCTGAGAAGCATGGAGCAGACTGTCCAACTACAGTGGGGAGGCCGGGGAGTGTTGGACTATCTGTAATACTTTAAACAATAAAATAAAGAAGTGTATCCCAGGCGGTGACGGGAGTGGTGTGACTGCCCAGACCGGGGGCCACTGCGCCCCTGACACAGGGAGCAGCGGTCTGAGCAGCCCCGTGCGGGGCCCGGCTCCATGTGCCTCCAGGGCACTCAGTCCTGCCTACGGCTCTTTTTCCTCATGCCCGAGTTTTGGGGAGAGGTGAGCTTGGGCCGACCAGAGGCTAGGGTAGGCTTACTGCCTGGAGAAAGAAAGGTTTAAGAAAAGGAACTCGTGCTCCAGGTCTCCTCTCTGCCCTTGAGCTCTGGCTCAGGGTCCTCGGCAGCTCCCTGGCGTGTCCTCAGACCGTGGCCGGTGGTGGCTGCCGTGGGGGCTGCTGACCAGGCAGCAGTTGCAGCCACCACCGGATCTGGAGAGTTACCTGTGATGACACCTAGCGATGTCAAGGGGAGACGCCTGCAGTCACAGTATTGGACAGGAGCTGCCTGCGTTCACTGTGCAGGCATTTTGAACATTCGTACATGGTCCACATACGGAGAGCTGATACGTGCTTCCCACGCTGCATTGAGGAATTGGTGAAACCCCAGCCAGTGGTCAGTATGCGAGTTTCTTCCTTTCTTTATTGTCAGTTCGGTGAATGTGTGTGCACAGGCAGTTTCTCACCACATGCAACACTTTCATCAAATGTGATTTCCCCCCCATCAGCCCATTTCAGGGAGATCACACCTAGTCTCAGTGTGAGATGCTGGAGCTGTATGCCGGGTCCCGCGTGTGTCCTCGTGCGCTGGCCAGCACTGCGTACTGCAGAACATGGTATCGTGATTTTTGCGGGGGAGAGAGGGAGGATCTCGAATAATTTCTATTTGGGGCTTAATTATCTCAGGAACTTCTCTATGGGGTCTAGTCATGGTTGTCACCTTCCTTTGTGTATAAATTTATTTTAAAAAACCCCTGACTTCTGCAGCCAGTTTAATTATTATAAATAATTAGAATGCAAGGTAAGCTGGTAAGGGTGGCCATGCCATTTGAGGTCAGGTTTCTGGAGGTGACATGATTTTTTCTCTTTGTCCTTAAGTAATGATGACAACAGGGTGAATAATGTTAATGACCTGCGGCTGGTGAATGTGTGAATTCTTTAACGGTGAAGAAGTTGTTTTTAATAAGTATTAACGTCAGAGCTTCGTTACCCTAACTTAAAACCAGCTTGCATTAATTGCCATTATATATGAAATCTACTGGGAGGTATAACCAAAAATTACTACCTTTGAGTTGTGGGATTTTTTCATTGTGATTTTCAGTTTTTCAGATCTTCAACAATAAGCAGATCATATTTTAGAAATACAGTAAATGTTATGAACGCGGTGTTAAAGCTACGACAGTGCATGGCCACTGGAACCCATGCGGAACTGATGATCCTTTTTGTGACAGGTTATGTGCGATAAAGAATGGCGGTGCCTGCAGTGACCACAGGTTGGTGGTAAGAGCAGGGGCCCCGGGAAAGCTAACACCACTGCCACCATCGCGCTGACTTTTTTAGGGCGCTGCTCGCCACCCAGACTCCCTGGCTGCCTTAGTTTCCCGTTGCTGCTATAGCAAGTTACCGCACGTTTGGTGGCTTAAAACAGCACCAAACTCTCCTCTGGCTGTTCCCGAGGCCACAGTCACAGGAGAGTTTAAGGGGCTGAAGTCAGGGATGAACCGCGGAGCATCGATCCTCTCCCACTCCTGCAGTCCCTCCCTGGCCCCTGGCCGCCCCCTCTGTCTCATCACTGCCTGTCCCTCCCTGCAGCCCCTGCCCCTCTCTACAGTGACACCTGTGATTACATTGGGCCCCCAGGGATCTCAGTGGCATCTGAAAAGCGCTCTTGGCCGAGGTGCCCAGGCTTTGGATCAGGGCGTAGACATCCGGCGGTGGCCCCGTCCAGCCCCCACAGTTCCCATGAAGGCTGCCTCCATTGCGAGCTGGTTTTGAAGTGTCCTGTTATGAACTAAGGACAACAGATAGAGGACGTTGCGGTGACAGGGGCGCCATTTGATCTGGCCTTTCCTGCGGTCACCGGGAGGCAAGGCTGTGTTCCCTCATGTAATCTGGGCTTCTGTGTGGGGGTGAGTTGATAAACCGGCCAAGGACATGAGTCATTTTCGAGGCAGGTGGCCAGGTGGCCAGGAGCGTGCGGCTCTCCTGGACGTGTGGGAGGCTCAGCTGGGCAGTGTGCGGGGCCAGGTGCTGGTGGGCGTCCCGCAGGGCAGGGGGCTGTGCTCTGCGTGTGACAGGAAGTGTGACTTCCCCCAGCAGCACAGGCCAGTGGCCGTTTTATATATATTTTCCTTTCTCATTTAACAATTCACTAGAACCTCAGCCGTAACGCTGCTGTGGAGTAGTTTAACTTTCTCTTGCACTTTGTAAGTAATAACTAGTCTGGCCTAGTTATTGTCTTGGTTGAAAATTACACAGTTAGATGTTTTAAATAAATTCTGGTAAACTTATAAAGGACAAAAAGGAACAAGATTGTGTAACTTAATTTGCTTCCTTTTTTTTTTAAAAAAAAAAAAAAGATGTCGGTATAGAATTTGGTTCCATGCGGCAGTTTTAGCTGAAACATTGGGAAGCATTTCCTTCCACGTCATTAGTACAGTTAGGAGGAACTCGCAGGGAAATGTGGAGTAAATTTTTAAAGCAGGTGCAGAATTTGATTTGTAAGAAAAGGAAAAGTTGCATTTTTATGGAAAAAGGTAAGAAAATAAATATAAAATTCAACCAGCCTTGGTTGAGAGGGTGTGCACCGTTACAGGGCCTGTGACGGGCACAGGTCTGCATGTGTCAGCGAGGAAGCCACAATGTAGGGGAGGCGCCGTGGACACAGCAGAACACGCCATCCGGAGGGAGGCTGTGGGGCCCCTGTGCTGGGCAGGAGCAGCCGACGGGGCTGGAGCACCAGGGCTGTGGCGGAGCTGATGTTGAGGGATTGGGGTGAAGGGCGGGGAGGGGGGACCCGGTGCCAGGCTGCAGAGCTCGGGTTTTGCCCCGTGAGTAATGAAGAACTCACTTGGTCTTAATGCCAGAAAGGGGCGTGATCATACGTATTTTTAGGAAGGGCTTCGGCAGCTGGCCACGTGCCTTCTCCCTCGGTGACTTTGGTTGACATAGACATGATGACAAGGCTAGTCTGGTCTGTCCTGGCTCAAGGAAGAGCAGCAGGCCCACACAGCTGAGCGTTGGAGCCTAAGGCCCGTTCGCAGAGGACATGAACTTCAGTGCCCGCAGTCGTCAGGGGCAAAGGGACAGACGTGGAGGTCGTGGCTCCTCTAAGACAGTGACAGAGAGGATGGCAGGGCCTGTGGCTGAAAGTGGGGCGTGAATTCAAATAGGAAAAAAAATGAAACCAGCAGGAGCTCAATTCCACAGTCTTGAGTCTGTTGCAGGCCTCCCACATGGACCTCGGTGCTGTTCCGACACAGGCGTGGCTTCGTCTAACCAGGATAACCTGGTGCATCCACGGCTGGTGGACTGCAGAGTGTTGTGACAGGGCCATCTCCTGTGAGTTTCAAGACTTCCTCTCATTCCCTGTTAATGCTTTCAGCTTCATTGCCCACGTCCTTCTTGAGGGAAGAACAGTGCTTGTACTTAGTGATTGTCAATCCGTGACTGAATCAGAGGAGAGGAGGCCCTTATCTTCTCTCATTTTGTCTTCTCTGGCTTCCCTTCCTGCGCCTGCGGTGGGGGTCCCACGTTAGCGGAGTGCACGCTCTGCTGGCACTGGCCTTGGGGTGGGGCCTCACTGCATTTATCTCTGCGGCCCCAGCCCAGCAGCATCCCAGTGATGTTGACGTGGACGGAAGAAGTAATAGGTGGGGCAGTGCTGCTGTGGTTGGGCTGGTGTGCTAAGGATGTTAGAGTGCTGCGTCGTCTGAGAAGATGATTCGTTAATTTTAGGAGGGAGTGTAGTCTGTCACATTTTCCAGGGCGAGAACGGGGCCAGCACAGGACGATGGCTTTTCACGTCCCACCTCCTGTTGTTTCTCCCTGCCGCTTCTTCAGTGCGAGCCCTGGGAGGGAGCCACTCATGATGGTGATTCTGGAATGAGCCGGATTTGAAAGTAGTTGCTCTAAGCAAATGTTTGGCGTATAAATGACGGGCCCATTGTCTCTCTCCACCTTCAGCTTTAACTTTACGACAGACGTGCATTTGCTTCTGTGAGGCCTGAACTTGCTGCTCCCCAAGGCGGCTTTCTCACGGAGTGCTCTCAGGGAAACGTATGCTCCCGCTGCAAAGTGATCACAATATCCCTAAAAGCTTCCTAATCACATCACTGCAGCTAAATGGTAGACACTCTGATTGTCCTTGACCCCATCATCTCGATTAAGTTCAGGCTGCCGCGTGATTGATGCAAGAAGCCCACAGGCCAAAGCCAAGGGGAGCGGCAGGCCTGGAGCCTGCACAGCAGCTTCAGGGCAGTGTCATTTGGGGCGGGGGTGGGGGGACGCATTTGAATTATCCTGAGGCGTTTCTTTAGTGGGCAGATGGATTTGTTTCCATGCTCTTAGCGTCCACGGGCTCTGATGTCATTCCCACGGCCCTTATGGATGCTCGCGCCCCTCCTCTACCCCGCGGACCAGACTCGCAACCACAGAAAGTCCTGGTGCTACCACAAAGGACCCGTGTTGGGGGGTTGCACCCGTGCTCTAAAGACTTCCCTTCCCACGTCTGTAAGACAGGTGTAAGTCTTGCCCGGTTTTGGAATGATGGGTAGTTGGGGCGTGGTTGCGAGCACAGCCCAGCAGTGTCTTTGTACCCACATGTCTCCCGCCTGTCCCAGGGCCACAGTGTCACTCACTCAGGGTGACGCAGAGCCCTGTGATGAGCAGCTACCACCCCTCTGGGTCCCAGCGGGTGGAGACACGCCGTCCAGCAAACTCACGTCTGTGCTTGCTCTCAAAACCCACGCATTTTTCTTTGTCATGAAGCGTGGAGGCCAGTGAATAGGAAGTTCCTTTCTCAGGCAACGTGAATCTCCCTAGTTTTTATCGGTTTGTTCTACGCATTCAGTCCAGAGCACTGCCCCGGCACAGTGATGTGCAGCTGGAAGGCTGGGCAGGACCTGAAGTCGTTGAATGTTGGCGCTCATCATTCTACTTCTACGTTGTTATTCCATCCTCTCAAGTTGTTTGTATTTGCTTCTCACAGCAAGAAGTCATAGCTAATCGACAAACTTTTGCAGTTAACTATACAATAAGCACTTTGAGTCATTTTATTAGACTTCTGAAGGTGAATTTTGAACCCTAAATACTTTGCTTTGGTAAGATTTTTGATAACGGAAAATAAAATTATATTTGTCAGCTCTTTAATTCCCCGGATCTGGCATACTTTTCCTGCCTTCTCTCCCCTTTGGCAGAGACCTAACTTTATAAATAACGGTCTTTTAGCTGTTTTCTGCTTCCATGATAATAGGCTTATTGGTTGGTTGGTTGTTTGGTTGACTGATTGATGGTACTTCTGAAAATCAGGCTTGGAATTAAACATATATACATGTTGCCCATGGCTAGTAGTACTCCTTATTCATGCCTCTCCTCGTCCAGGATTATTTCAAATCCCCCTCCCCCTAAACTAGAGCACAGCAGTCACTCACTACTGAAAGTTTCTTCTCCACACGGTAATGCGGTAATGCGGTGGTGGGTAATAATGGTTCCCCTCTAGGCGTTTTGCTCTGGGCACTGGAACTGAAGTGAGGAATTTCGTTTTATGTGGATGGAGTTCTCATAGGAGAACCCATAGGTGTAGGTTCTAGAAGATAGGAACTTGATCCTAATTTTCGCATTGATATGTTAACTATTTCTCTTGTTTGCATCAAAGGCTCTAAGATGAGTAGCTTCAACTTTCGCATATCAGGCATGGGGATGGTTCAAGCGAGAGATAAGCATGTTGGGCCTGGGAATTGATTTTTTACTCTACTTACAAAGTCATGCGTTTGCCTGCTAATGTGTCATGGGCACTGGCAGAAGATACAAGAACCATGGGTCGGATGAAGAACTTATTACTTATAATACAGCAAATTGCATAAGCATATCATATTTGTGCCAGTTTTCTTTGCCCCCAAATTCCACAGGGGAGATGTGATATGCCCAGATGGATTCTGGGTATGTAGGGTTCATTGTGCATGGGTCCATTTCCTGAGCTTGAAGAATCCACCAGTTCTATAGCAAGCAGTCACAGCCTTCTCCATGTCTGGGGATAAACATGCTGTCATTTCCTAAGGTACCCGATGCATCAACAACCCTGGACATGGCGCAGGTGGAAGGGAAGTCAGAGAGACATGCTGGAGAGGGTTAGAGGCCTAAAGAAAACGCTCTCACACAATAACCAACAGTTTTCCTACACCATCTTCACTTGTGATGAATTTTCACATAAGTATGTCACTCCATGTGATTAATTGGGCCACCAGAGACTGGGACCAAATCTATTCAACTTGTCTCATACAGCATTTAATTCGAGCTGTGATCAATAGGGTCCCTAGAGCAGGAGGAGGCCAACTTGCAATATTGATTCCATTTATCTGCCTCCCCACCACACCCCAGGGTCTCTGACTCAGCCCATGGTAACTAAATCCCAGGCAGAGACCCGTCGGTCTTAATTAAGACAGTCTCCTTCAATTACGTTATCTGTTGTGACTCCTACAAGGAGTTTGTAATGACTTGTTGACCTTTGGTGTCATTGCCAGTAATAACAGAGGACAATAGATGGTCCAGAAAGCAACTCTCATCCCCATTAGAGAGCCGTTCCGTGGTCCACTCTCCCCCACCCAGAGAGCCCCGGTCACTCTGGTTTGGAATCTGCTGCTACACTTCATTTGATCACCTTGACCTGGTTTGATTAAGCCACACAGGCGGTATTCTGAGTAGCTGCAGGCGTGGTTGCCTGAGGTCAGAGTGGAGGGAAGACAGGGACCAGGGCGTGTGGAGGGAGACAGCTGCTCCCTGTCAGTGAGCAGGCGCACTTTACGGCTGGTTTCGAACAGCTGCCGAATGGGGCTCAAGGAAAGGAACTTCTCGTGTGGATGGCCCTCGAGAAGCAAGGTCATCCTTATGGACACCACGGCACAGCGGTGAGGACTCAGCACTCCCGCACGTTGCCTTTCTGTTGGGCAGAAGGCCTCGCTGCCCCATTGTCGCGGTGATAGGATTTTACCCAGGCCTGGGACCCTGGGCGGGGGACCACCAGCAGCATGAACCTCAGCTCATTGGCATCAGTCTCCTTGCCCGCATAGGTCCAGATGGGTGCCGTGGATGTGGTGAGTTTGCATGGCCACTGAGGAGCTCTGAGCTTGGGGTGCTCACTGCTTTTATAGCAAGCAGTAACCAAGCCTCTCTATGTCCAGGGGAGAGGTGGCCTTATCTCTCATCTGCAAAAGCAGCCTGAGAAATGGCCCAGGTAAGCATGTAGTCGGGCCCTCGCCATCTTGGCATACCCAGTAAATGTGAAGGGTTTAGGGCCAAGGAGGACTGCTTCCCCACGGGGCAGCCTTAGCTTCCCTGATGGTGTACTGGAGCCGGCAGCATTATTCCCAAGGCTGCCCAGGATGGGGGCGGCCCGTGGGTGCAACCACAGCCTGTCAGATTGCTGGCCTTTGGGTGAGTGAAATAATAGATCCTTTCAAAGTGGGGGGAATGCTTGGTGTGGAAGAGAAAGATGTCCATTGCATGCGTCATTGAGTATTTCATCGCTGTTTAGAATCAATGTCATAAAGGCCTGTTTGGTTGTCTCAGAGGGAATCCGCTCTCCTGCCCATTTCCAATTTACTGAAAATGTAAAATGTCCCGCTCGATTACTTGGCTTTCTCTAGTGCTCAGGGAAATTTTATTTTATATTAACTTTATAAAAGATAATTAAAATAAAGATTTGATTTCCACTTCTTTTATCTTTCCTTGCAGACTCTTCTTAGCGTATTTGCTGGTCTTAATTGGGGCATAAAGTCTGTAAGTTTCTAGTGTAGCTACATGGAGATGGTTTCTCATGCTCTTTTCAAATACTCTTACCATAAACATCACTCACTTTTCTTGGGAACACAGCCAGATCGAGTCACTAGGAATGTTAAAAATTAACTATGGTAGCAATTCTTTTTGGATTTTTTAGTTTTAAAATATGCTATTTGGCTCTAGCCAGTTTGTTCAGTGGATAGGGATTCGGCCTGTGGATTGAGGGACCCTGGGTTCAATTCTGGTCAAGGGCACATACCTCAGTTAACTTAACGGGAAAATATCCTCAGGTGAGGATTAACAACAATAGCAAAAAAAAAATAAAATGAAAACATTCTTTAAAAACAATAAAATTGCTATATGCTGTTGTTTTTGTCTTATCTTAGCCCATAAATAAATTTTGAAAATTAAATCGATCACTTATTTGTGATATTTTTCTCTTCAGAAAGAGAGTATATTACAAAAATAGTGATTGTGCTGTTTCTTTAATATGGCGGTATAATAGAATATTTGTGGTTTTCTCAAAACCAGACCAGAGATGACCTGGCAAAACGAAAATATTTTAATTAATCTTTTGTATTGAATAGTATGTCTAGAAGTGTATGTCCTTTCTCCTGCCACACTCAAGAAAGCAGCCTACACATCATTGCATATTGCTTTGTTCAGAGAGTGTCTATTATTGACTTAGAATCATCAGTTATCACTGAACAATATTACAAGTTAAAAAAGAAAAGAAAGTAGGTTAACTTGGATACCTAGTGACCCCATAACTTGAATACTAGTTTTTGCTTAATAAATAGTATTTATATGTTGTATATCCTGAAAGTGAGGCCACGAGGTGCCTTTCCATAGAGTATTTGTCTAAGGATTTTTTTTTTCATCCCAGAGCCATTGTTTACAGCTTAATGGGGGAAACCCGGCTTTATGAGTTAGGAAGCCTCTTTTATATTTATCAGAAGTTTAACTCATGATTTAATGAACTTTTATATATTCACTCTCCACCTATTTTTTCTTAAAGAAGTAAGTTTTAGATAAGAACATCTTTTTGAATCCTTGATGCAAGGATACAATTATCAGGATTCTTTCCCCTTCCTCTTATTTAAGAGAAGTTGTTTTCACATTTACATTCTACCCCAGCGGTTCTCAATCTGTGGGTCGCGACCCCTTTGGGGGTCGAACGACCCTTTCACAGGGGTCGCCTAAGACCATCCTGCATATCAGATATTTACATGATGATTCATAACAGTAGCAACATTACAGTTATGAAGTAGCAACAAAAATAATCACAACATGAGGAACTGTATTTAAAGGGCCAGAAGGTTGAGAACCACTGTCTACCCAGTGTGACCAGTAGACTTATATAACCTTTAACTCTTACCTTGTTCTTAAGAATGCTGTCCCCTGCATATACATCCAAACGATGGTTTCTCTCTTGTGTTGCAAGTAGGAAATGAAATGGATAAAAATAAGGCCTGGTGTTTACTGAGAGCACGTGTCCTGGGTTAGCTCCCAGGTGCTATCTTGCATGCTGCCCATAATCTTCACAGCCTCTCGTGAGGCCATGTGGTCTTCATGGCCCCGGGAGCAAAGCGAAGCGCTGAGGTCAGGCACTCGCCCCAGGGCATGGAGCGGCTGGCAGAGCTGGGCTGGAGCCGGGTGTGCGGCCCGCAGCTCTGCACTTGGGCATTGCTGCTGCCCAGGCTCTGAGGGCGCTGCCTCTCACTCCGTCTTCCCAGTCTCTCCCTTCTTTCCTAAAGGAACCCTCCCGCCACCTCCCGAGTCAGTTTAGAGGCTAAAATAGCAGATGAAGCTAAAAAGTTTCTCTGACTTATAACCATTCCTCCAGAATTATCTTGTTGGAAGTGAACAGCCCATCTGGCCACCTCCCCTCGCAGAGCCGAGCTCCTGGGTGAGCCTGTGATGGCGGCTGGCGGGGCTCCAGGCGCTGTGGGCCGCGAGCAGGATGAGCACAATCTGCCGCTCCGTTTCCAATAAAGGAAAGGGCGCCTTCACTTGCCTCTTTCATTTCTTGCTTACAGTTTATGTCCTTCTTTCTCACAACGGCAGCTGTCCTGCGGCGGTTCTTTTCATACACAGGTAGGACGGGAGCTCCATAAACGCATCTCAGTGCAAGGACACTACGAGGAGTAACAGATGGCATTTTGGGGCAACGCCTCTTGGTCCCCAGGTGCTGGGTGGGGAGGGGTGGTGCCAAGAAAGCCATGCTCTGTCGGCCCGTGGGAACCTGCCCTCTGAATAAACACACGTGTTCGGTGACCTGCCCTGGAGTCCACGGGAATCCAGCAGCCACTCCGCCCAGCCGCCAGGGCCCTCTGGATGCCTCAGTTTAGCTCCGCTTTCCTTGGAGCTGCCGTGGGGACCCTTCTCTGCCCGATAATGACCTTCCCCAGGGCGGGAGGTCAGGGAGCGATAATGACCTTCCGCAGGGCTGAAGGTCAGAGAGCGATAATGACCTTCCCCAGGGCGGGAGGTCAGGGAGCGATAATGACCTTCCGCAGGGCTGAAGGTCAGAGAGCGATAATGACCTTCCCCAGGGCGGGAGGTCAGGGAGCGATAATGACCTTCCCCAGGGCTGAAGGTCAGGGAGCGATAATGACCTTCCCCAGGGCTGGAGGTCAGGGAGCGATAATGACCTTCCCCAGGGCTGGAGGTCAGGGAGCGATAATGACCTTCCCCAGGGCGGGAGGTCAGGGAGCGATAATGACCTTCCCCAGGGCTGGAGGTCAGGGAGCGATAATGACCTTCCCCAGGGCTGGAGGTCAGGGAGCTGCCTGTGGGACGGAGCCCAGCTGTCCCCCGGCAGGGAAATCGGTCCCTTCTCCCGTCTCAGAGCAGAATGTTGTAGGCTTTCTAGGCTCTTCCGCGTGTTGTTTCAGGTTCCACTTTCCTTTGGGACCAGGTTTGAGGAGCTCGTCGTACAGTGTTTCCTGTTGTTCTCCGTGACGGACGGCTGTTCTCCAAATCTCTTCATTTTGAGGGAAGAGTTCAGAGCGCCGGCTCCTTGCTCACAGAGGCCTGGTTTTGCTTGTTCAGTACCAGTCCAGCGGCAGGGATCTCTCGTTTTATGTCTAGGACCTGTCCCTTCCAGAAGTGCCACCGGGCCCCTTGATGGCGGGCGCTCTGACGTAGACAGCGGGGCTCAGCCCCGGCCCTGCAGCCTGCGTTACACCTGTGAGTCGTGTTGCCATAGAGCTGCTCCTGAAACCCTGCCTTCCCAGGGAGCGAGACCCTCGAGGGCTTCACCGGGAGAGCTGGGGGGCTGGGCCTGACCCTCCCCCTCCCCCTGCCCTCCCGCCCAGCCAGGCTGTGACCCTTAGGGTGAAGGGGCTGGCGAGTGCTGGCGCCCAGGCCTTCCGTCACACACAGTAAACTCGTTAGAGGGGCCAGTTTCTAGAACTTGTGACTAAAGTCTTTGCTTCTTTTAACATTTCTCATTTCTGTGCTAAAAAGATATTATTTACCAAGTAATATGTAAAGTACCTTTTACCTTTGAAACTCCACAGTTATCAGTGTTTTTATTTTTCAAAAAGAAACTCTATATACTTGGTAAATACAATAAAACTATTTGGTATAGTTTAAAGGTGGCCAACGGCAGGACTGTTTTTCTCATAGATCCTTGTAATTTGAATAGAACATGAAGTTCTTCGTTTTACAATTTAAATGTGACCATCTGAGCACCTGCTGGATCCCACCCGGCACGTTCATACGCAATACTTTACTGTTCTTTTTAAAAAATTGTCTGCCTCTTGCACGCCCATAACCCAGGCGTGGGCCCTGACCTGGCATCCAGTGGTGAGCTCCTGGTTCATACTTGGATGTTCGATGTTCACTGAGCCGTACTGGCAGGACTGCTTTACTGTTCTTAAAGCGACAGCCTTCATGATCCCTAATTGCACATGAGGAAATCAAGCCTTATTTTTTTCTATTTAGAACATTTTTATAGTTATCCACAAATATTTATCAAATATAATACTGACTAAATCCTCTTAATTATGCTTTAAGGCAGGGGTCCTCAAACTACGGCCCGCGGGCCACATGCAAATACAAATATTGTATTTGTTCCCGTTTTGTTTTTTTACTTCAAAATAAGATATGTGCCGTGTGCATAGGAATTTGTTCATAGTTTGTTTTTTTTTAACTATAGTCCGGCCCTCCAACGGTCTGAGGGACAGTGAACTGGCCCCCTGTTTAAAAAGTTTGAGGACCCCTGCTTTAAGACATCATGTTTAAGCTGCACATTTGGAACTCAGAATGCATTTCTCAAAAAAAAAAAGATGCCCATTTGACCCAGTGATCCCACTTCTAGGAATATATCCTAAGAAACCCATAACGCCAACCAGAAAGAATGTATGTGCCCCTGTGTTCATAGCAGCGCAATTTACAATAGCTAAGCTCTGGAAACAGCCCAGTGCCCATCAGTAGATGAGGGGATCGCATGTAATACTTTTAACAATACAGATTTAATTTCTTTTAAGATAAGGTGCAGTGAGCTTGGATGCACAGTTCCAATAAGACTTGGGTCCAGCGTGGCCTGAGGCACTCGTGTCTGACGCTTCATAGGAAACCTAAGCAGAGGCCGGTGCCGAGAGCAGGGCGGCCAGTGTCCAGTTTCCTTTCTGATGCTCAATCTTCCAAGGATTTGGGGGGGATGTGGCCAGTGTGTCCCTGGGGAGGAAGGCAGGGACAGGAGCCCTGGTCCCCTAAAGGAATGTCAAGGTCATTGGTTTCCCCAGAGCCCCTCCCAAGGGGCACGTTCTGGTCACAGCCTCCTGTGGTCCACCAGAGTCTGCTGGCACTGAGGCCCTTCTGCCCAGATGGGGGGCACACGCTTAGGGCAGGTGTGTTAGTCCAGAAAGCCCGGCTGGCATTGTCTTCACACTTTGCTTAGACTGTTCACTCTCAGAGTCCCTGCTTAGAGCCCAGCCAGTGTGGCTCAGTGGTTGAGTGTCGACCTATGGACAAGACAGTGGTCACCAACCGGTGGTCTGCGGGCCACTGGTGGTCTGTGAGGTCTGAAAGGTTGGCGACCGCTGAACCAGGTGGTCACGTTTCAATTCCTGGTCAGGGCACATGCCCGGGTTGCAGGCTTCACCCCCAGTGGAGGAGGGGGGCCGTGCAGCAGGCAGCCAATCAATGACTCTCTCTCAGCATTGATGTTTCTATCTCTCCCCCTCTCCCTTCCTCTCTGAAATCAATAAAAATATATTTTAAAAAAGAGTGAATTAGAGCTGATCTATGTTATGTTTCATCTGCACAGCTCTATCTCTCAGAATGTGTTCCTTTTCCTCTTTTCTGGGTATTGAGGAAAATAAACCTGTTTTGGTTTTACTCACAGAATTTAAAACACATAATTGAATAGTATGCTTATGAGTTAATTAACATGAATTAGAGACAGGGGGTGGGTATGAACTGTTAAAGTTCAACATGCTAAAGAAATCATTTTAATAAAATTTTTACATGGATTAAAAGTTTTTATTTTTAAAAAGCATGAAGGTTTATTTCATTGTATTGTAGTTAACTTTTATTAGGACCCTCAAATATAAAGTTTTGAAACATACTCTCTATACTACTTTTCAAATGCAGTAGCTTAATTTTTACTTCTTTCTCTTAGATAATAAAGAGCCTAACACCAAAGTCTGTTTTGTTGAAACTGTATGGAAAGGTTGAAAATTTCTTAATAGACAAATAAAATATAAAATAAGATTTTCTTAGTAATCCGGCACCTAGAATACTATTGAAACCCACAGTAAAATCTTAAGTAAATATTTCAAATAATACGTGAGAGTTGGGTCATTTAATTTTCACCAAAATTATCCTAAAAATTGGCTTTGGGTATGCCTTTATGATTGAGTCAGCCCCCTTAGCTATCAGTCAACAGTGTACAGGCAACGGAGCCTTTCTCTGACACTGATTCATTAGGAAAGCTCATTTGAGGAGTTAAACATCTCTCACTTGTCAACACTGAGATAATTATGCACTATTAATTCTCATGTCATTTCCAGAAGTGCTATTTAAAACCATTCATTTCATCAGTCCTGAGCACGAGGATAAGGTAGACAGCCTGCTGTAAACCGATTTAAGACGTGATTGCATTGCTTTATTCCCGCGACGCAGGAATGAGAAGGTTGGTTTAATGTGAATACAGCTCTGAAATGTTTCTTGCTTCATTTTAAGAGATGACTATGATTAGGCAACCTTGAGATGACAAAGGGGTTGATGTAGAAGAAAGGAGCTCCAATTTATTCTGCCATTTGCAGAATCAAGGTGGTGGGTGGGAAGGGCTGAGGGAGAAAATCAGGAAATGGTAGTTTTCCTTTTGTCATTTTATCTAAATGAGTCTTTTGTGTGTATCTGCTCTCTGCATATTATTAGCTGAGATTTGGAGTTGTTAAACTTTTTACAATGACCACCTATGGAGGAATTAGAATATGAATTTTTTCAAAGTAGAGAAATTTTGTTAGCTGTTTGAAGTTACTTTCAAAGGAATAATTTTTTATAAACCAGAGAGTTAATAATATATCATGGCAGATTTTTGGAAACATTGATGTCAACATCTTGCCAAGTGTATAGAACTTGAAGTTAATTAATATGCAGACTTTACATAACTGGTATTATATACAATTTAGGTTCTTTAAGCTATTTTTACTAATTTTGTGACCTTGTAGAACAATGTCAATATGATTTTCAGCCCTTGTTTTAAAGACATGAATTTACCGGAGATATTTAGTTTTACAAAGACATTACAATATGGTTTGATTTTTAAGCAACTTGCTTAATAGAAGATGCATGAAAGTAGTTTGTTTATAAATGAAACTGTTCCCCACATACAGTCATGTGCTTCTATGGGTTTCATTTTGTGGTGTGTGTGTGTGTGTATGTGTGTGTGTGTGGTGTGTGTGTGTGTGTGTGGTGTGTGTGGGGGGGGTGTGTGGTGTGTGTGTGTGGTGTGTGTGTGTGTGTGTGGTGTGTGTGGGGGGGGTGTGTGGTGTGTGTGTGTGGTGTGTGTGTGTGTGTGTGGTGTGTGTGGGGGGGGTGTGTGGTGTGTGTGTGTGGTGTGTGTGTGTGTGTGTGGTGTGTGTGGGGGGGGTGTGTGGTGTGTGTGTGTGGTGTGTGTGTGTGTGTGTGGTGTGTGTGGGGGGGGTGTGTGGTGTGTGTGTGTGGTGTGTGTGTGTGTGTGTGGTGTGTGTGGGGGGGGTGTGTGGTGTGTGTGTGTGGTGTGTGTGTGTGTGTGTGGTGTGTGTGGGGGGGGTGTGTGGTGTGTGTGTGTGGTGTGTGTGTGTGTGTGTGGTGTGTGTGGGGGGGGTGTGTGGTGTGTGTGTGTGGTGTGTGTGTGTGTGTGTGGTGTGTGTGGGGGGGGTGTGTGGTGTGTGTGTGTGGTGTGTGTGTGTGTGTGTGGTGTGTGTGGGGGGGGTGTGTGGTGTGTGTGTGTGGTGTGTGTGTGTGTGTGTGGTGTGTGTGGGGGGGGTGTGTGGTGTGTGTGTGTGGTGTGTGTGTGTGTGTGTGGTGTGTGTGGGGGGGGTGTGTGGTGTGTGTGTGTGGTGTGTGTGTGTGTGTGTGGTGTGTGTGGGGGGGGTGTGTGGTGTGTGTGTGTGGTGTGTGTGTGTGGTGTCTGTGTGGTGTGTGTGTGTGTGGTGTGTGTGTGTGTGTGTGTGTAACCACAAACAGCAGTGACTGATGTGTTAAATGTTGGTTCTGGCTGTGCTTTGACCTCATATAAACAGAGAGAGGCTCCTGCTGGTTGATCCTTGTCTTTCCAGACTCATGTGGGGTTGAGCCCCAGATAAAACGTCTGGCACAGAGTGTGCTGGGCTTTTGTATATGTGGACTGTTTTCCTCACATGTAAAATGATTGAGTGTTTATGTAAATTCCTATTGTAGGGATCACACTACCTGATATCACGCTATACTACTAGGTTATAATAATCAAAACAACATGTACTGGCCTAAAAACAGACACATAGATCAATGGAACAGAATAGAGAGACCAGAAAAAAACTCATGTCTGTATGGTCAATTAATATATGACAAAGCAAGCAAAAACATATGAAGGGGTAAAGACAGTCCATTCAATAAATGGTGCTGGAAAAACTGGATAGATTCATGCAAAAGAGATGAAACTAGACCACCTTCTCATACCATATACCAAAATAAACTCAAAATGGATGAAAGACTTAAATATAAGACTCAAAGCCATAAAACTCCTAGAAGAAAACATAGGCAGTAAAATCTCTGACAATCCTCTTAGAAATATTTTTTTTCTGATTTAACCTTGGACAAGGGAAACCACAGAACAAATAAACAAATGGGACTACATAAAACTAAAATTTTTTTGCACAGCAATGGGAACAATCTACAAGACAAAAAGACAACCTACTGTATGGGAGAAGATGTATTCACCAATGATACATCCAGTAAGCAGTTAATATCCAAAATTTATAAAGAACTTGTACATTTTAACACCAAGAAAATAAACATTCAAATTAAAAAATGGGCACAGGACCTGAATAGACACTTCTCCAGAGAGGACATGCAGAAATGGCTAGTAGACATATGAAAAGATGCTCATTGTCACTAATGATCAGAGAATTGCAATGTAAAGCCACAATGACATATCACCTCACACCTGTCAGAATGGCTATCATCAATAAATCCATAACTAACAGGTGTTGGCAAGATTGTGGAGAAAAGGGAACCATCATGCACTGTTGGTGGGAATGTAGATTGGTGCAACCACTGTGGAAAGAGTATGGATTTATGTCAAAAAATTAAAAATGGCACTGCCATATGACCCAGAAATTTCACTACTAGTCATATATGAAGAAACTCAAAACACTAATTCAAAAGAATATATTCACCCCTATATTCACTGTAGCATTTTTTCCAATAGCCAAGATATGGAAGTAATCCAAGTTCCCACCAATAGATGGATGAATGGATAAAAAAGCTATGGTACATTTACACAATGGAATATTACTCGGCCATAAAAATAACAACACAAAATGAAATCTTACCAGTTGCAACAGCATGAGAGAACTTAGAGGGTATTATGCTAAGTGAAATGAGTCAGACAAAGACAAATACCATGCATTCATTTATATGTAGAATCTAAAGAGCAAAATAAACGAGCAAACAAAACAGACTCATAGACACAGAGAACAGACTGATGGTTGCCAGCGGGGAGGGGGGTTTGGGGGTTGTGTGAAAAAGGTGAAAGGATTAAACACTACAACTTGGTAATCACAAAATAGTCCCAGGGATGTAAAATACAGCATAGGGAATCCTATATAATAAAAGCCTAATATACTAAGTGTCTGGTTGTCTGATCAGCCATTCAACCAATCAAAGCATAATATGTTAATGATATGCTAAGGCCGCTGAACCACTCGCTATGACGTGCACTGACCACAAGGGGGCAGACACTTCAATGGGTAGGCTAGCTTGCTGCTGGGGTCCGGCTGATCAGGACGGAGCGAGATGGGCCAAACATTCCCTGGAGCCCTCCCGCAGTCCCTCCCCAGCTGGCCAGCCTCCTGCGTCCCTCCCGGGCCCTGATCATGCACTGGTGGGGTCCCTCTGCCTGGCCTGCACCCTCTCGCAATCCAGAACCCGGGGGATGTTGGAGAGCTGGTTTCAGCCTGATCCCTCAGGCCAGGCCAAGGGACCCCACTGGAGCACGAATTTGTGCACTGGGCCTCTAGTCTAGTCAGTAGTATTGTAATAACTATGTATGGTGCCATGTGGGTACTAGAAGTATGTGGAGGACCACTTTGTAAAGTATATGATTTTCTAAACACTATTCTGTATACCTGAAACCAATTCAAAATAATATTGAATATAATCTTTAATATTTAAAAAAAATTAAAAAAGAAATATCCATTTTCAAAGGTCAGAAATAATACTGAACAATAAAGTATATTTTTAAGAAAAAATTTCTGTTGAATTGATGGAACAATGAGTGGGGGGAATATACAGTGTGAGTAAAGATATAGAATGTTTTTGCAGGTCTAATTTTACAAAAAAAAGTCATGTCCTGGCATTTTAAATGGGGCTATAAATTTAGCAATACTTCAGTGGCAATAACAGGATGTTAAATATGACTGTTCACTCCTGAAATTTTAGGTTTCCTTAATGATACTTATCATTACCGAGAGCAACCAACCTTGGGAGTGTGTTGAACTTAGATTTCGAAGTAATGCTGCGTACGACTTCAATTTCTGTGACCCGGAAATACTGACGTGCTCCTTTTCTGAGCTAAAAACTTTCTTTTTATGTTTTTGTCCTTGCTTAAATGAGCAAATGTTGGCTAAATGTCTTAGAGAAGACAGTCTTTTCAGGAAATGACAAGAAGCATTGATTTCCCTATTCTTCTTCCCTCAAGCTGTACCGCCATAAAATATGTTCAGTTTCCCCTCATTTCTGTCTGCAGCTTATTCTGCCCTGTTGTGCCCGTGGCAGGGGCCGACATGGCAGGGACACAGGATTTGACTTCCAGCTTCAGAGACCCACCCAACTCCAAGTTTGTTCATTTAATCGTTGTGGCGCTAATTCTTATTTATTAGTTATAAAAATGAATGCAGGCCTGAGATAAAAATTCCAGCTAAGAACCACCCCTTTTATACTAAACCTTGGCATTTAACATGAAATCTGCTTAGGAACTATGTCAGAAAACTTAAGCCACTTAGCATGTTATATATCATTAAATTTCATAAAATGAATTATTAAATGAAATTAAATTCAAATCAAGTTCTAAAATTCTGTATCAGATACTGCTACTTTTTCAAAAGGATGAAAGGTTAAAATTCAACTTAATTTGACTTGTATGCAGTTTTTCAGTATGTAAACTGTTCTTGGGTCAGTCACAGGTACATGAATTCTTCCGGGACTAATGTCTCCTGGGAAGGAATTTAATATTGAAATAACGTGAAGTGAGTCTCGGAGCTTGGAGGTGCCCACCGGCCCTTTGCCTCGAGGGGCAGTTGTGCAAACGGGCAGGCGTCCAGGGGGCGCCATACCGCTCACGCACCCCGCACCCCTCTTCTTCCTGTGCCTCTTACTCCGCCGGCTGCCCTGATGAACCCCGTCTCTGCCGTGTGGAACATGTAGAACAAGAGGAGCCGTCAGCACAGGACGAGGCTGGTGGCGGCCGTTGGCAGACGCGCCTGCGGAAGTCCGTGTCCCTCTCCCAGGTTTAAAAGCAGCAGCGCCTCCTGTATGTTTCCCGGGGCTGCGCAGGGCCAACAGGCACCGTGTTTCCTGCCTCCTCGGTACCATCTGTGTGTGATGTTAACGGCCGTGTGGAGGCAGAGTTGATGACTTAGCTGATATTTGCCTGGTGTTGGAGTGATTCTTTCAGTTACTATGTGCTTCTTCAAGTCGCTCTTTTAAAAAGGCTGCCAGGAACCTTTTTTATGCACCAAGAGCTCTGAGATACAAGGTGATGAATTTGGATATTTTGAAGGATATGTGGGTCCGCAACCAAAGTTGCTTAGAAGGAAAAAAAAAAAGCAGCCAGCTGTTGGCATCTCAGTTTTGGTGAGAGAAGAGGGAAGTGGCTGGGTGAGTGGATGGATGGTTCTCCTTTTCCCAGATGAGTGCCTTATAACACATTTGGGGTTGGGGGGCGGGGCGGCTATTGAAGATGGTGACCGCATCCTGCCCTGCAGCCGCCCTCACCTTCACCTTCACTGCTGCTAGGGGCAGCGTGCCCCTGTCACTGTCAGCCCCGGACTGTGGTAGAGAAAAGCTTGGAGGGAAGCGCTCCTTACCCTTTATTGCCGAGAGCAGAACTAAGAGCTTCTTCGGTCCTTCCACCTTCGTGCTGAATGGGTGGCGCTCCGCCTCGCCTCTCCTGAGGCTGCGATGTGAGCGACAGGTGTACAGTGGGACACGGGACACGGTGGGTCCGGGGCAGGGCAGGGTGGCTGCTCCAGCAGGACCTGTGGGCACATGGTCTTACAGGCTGTTATGAAGCACACTCGTCTTCTTCGTGGAAAGTAAATAGTCATCAGCAACACGCTGAAAATGATCTGATTTGCAGTTGGTCTGTCTCAGTCATTCATTTATGTTGACGCCTATAATTAATTTACGTTTCAGAAGTTGCTGCTTATTCTTTCCTGACAGAAATTCTATGGTATTATTCCTACTGTGCAAGTATTTCTGTAGAGACCTGTGGCTGACTAAATTTAAGGGTTTCAAGATGAATTTAAGGGTTCAGTGGCTATTAGGTGTCTGAACAGAGAGTGGGTATGACCGGGAAGTTGTGTAGTAAGTGTGGTTGAACACGGAGACACCTGTGGGGAAAGAACACCTCGTCTATGTTCAGGCGCCCAAGACCACACTTGGGCCCAGCTATTTGCTGGAAGTACCCATAGGACTCAGCAAAGCTCTCAATTGTGGTTGTTGCAGCAAAGGTGCCTGTGAGGATGAGCCAAGGCTAGGAGAGGGCCTAGCCGGGCTGGCTCCCGGGGCTCTCCCGCGGGGGCTGTGGGCAGAGCTGGGTGCCCCACAGTGGACGTGTGACAACAGGCACGGTTGTTCCACCAGAGGCGCTCCCGGAGCCACGGCGTCCAGGCATTCCGCCTGCCGGGCTGGGTCAGGTGGCTGACCTTGGTTACTCCATTCCAGGCCTTGCAGAGGTCAAACGGATCCTGGGTGGCCCTGGGTCCCAGGCAAACAAACACCCTATGTCACATTGTTAGCGTGAATGCCCGGGAGGTGGGGGGTAGGGGGTCCAAGGCCCGCATACACAAGACACTTGGCTATTCCCGGGGCTGAGAGGCTATGTCCCAGGAGCCAGGGGAGGGCCAGTCCTTTCGTTAGAAGGTGCAGGTGTGAGACCCAGGACTGCTGAACTGCACAGACTCCCACAAGTCTGTGCGGATGCACAGGACGGTGACCCCATGGACCGTGTGTGAGGGTCTTGGAGACAAGCGGCCGTAGGCAGGTCAAGTAGAAACTGGGAACAGCCTGTGCTTATGGCTAGTGGGTCAAGGTCCCGCCGATGGCACCAAGGTCCCAGGTATAAGGGCTGATACCATCTAGTTTGTAGACTAGCCTGGGGTTGTTCTGGAAATAAGAAGCAATGGAAGCACTGTGAGTGGACATGCCTCCCCTAGGCGG
>NW_006286246.1:4707109-4713952 GCF_000327345.1 Myotis davidii | reverse complement strand
GAGCGTGGGCATGACAGGGGAACGGGAACGGGAGCAAAGCAAAGGTCGCCCATTAGCATCTCATCATCTCTAAGGGAGGACAAAACAAGGACCGCCCCTGCCGCTCCCTGGCCCTGGAGGGAGAGCTCCTCCGAGCCTCCGCAGCCCCGTGTGACACGATGTCAGCAATGCGCACAGCTCGGCCTTCGCTTCTCTTTTGTCAGGAAGGAGGGATGGCCTCGTCATTTCTCAGGGTTCTCCTCTGTGTTATAGGGTTTTGCCACAGGAAACCACTTCTGTCAGTTTTGTTTCTTGAGTCTTTCATGCGTTTCTTGCTCTTGTGTTGCTCCAATGTTCTGGTTTGGTCTCCATCCTGGCGTGGCTGCCTCCGCCTCGCTAAGCAGCAAGCGATTCTTGCAGAGACGTCACCCTGTAGTGTTATGGAGTCAAGCAGGGCAGGCAGCGTGGTTGAGGTATCCCCACACTTACCCGCGGCTGCAGCTCTCTGCATGGTGGGCCTGCAGCGAGCTGATGGGGGGGGAGGGGTTGTGGCCCCTGGAGACTCCTGAGAAGCCCCTCACCTTCACCCCCCACCCCATTCAGCTTCTGTAGAAATGCAGAGTTCTTAGGCCAGGCCCAGTAAACGTAAAGAGACTGAAGATGGTAGATTAGGGCTACACTTTCTCTCTCTTCTCTCTCTTCGTGTGTCTCTCTGTCTCTCTGTCTCTCTCTCTCTTCCCATTCTCTCTCGTTATTCACTATGAGATGCACTGTTGCAGGCACTTATATAAGTGAATGAAACAAAGAGAAACCCCTTCCCCCAGAGTGTACAGCAGACACATAGTGAGAGACAGAATATGACAGCTGCCGGCCGTTTGCAGAGAAAACTGAAAGCCGGGAGGAGGGCAGGGAGTGTGGGGGAGGCCGCAGTGAGACTGCCCTGATGCCCTCAGCGGTGGTGGAGACCTCGGCTGAGGAGTGGGGTGGAGGATGGGGAGGAAGGGCTGGTGTCCCAGGGCCTGGGGAGTCCGGTTGCTTCTTCCTTCCACCAGCAGCAGCGTGTTGGTGTCGGACGCTCTGTTCCCGCCAAGCACTGCCGGAAGCTGCCCTGGCCTGGGTGGAAGGTTCTGGGACACAGTCACGGGAGGCTCCTTGCAGAAACAGCTCCGTCTAAAGTCTGAGCTAGGTCAGGGTTCCCGCGGCTGCATGTGACCTCGGTCCCACGCATCGCTGGCTGGAGAAGATGAGACCGAAAGCCACCTGGCCCTGTCTTCGATGTCGTTCCCCGTTTCTCTGCTGCTGGCTCCCGCGTGGCTTTCTGGTCCTCCACTCAGAGCTGCGCAGAGGGTGCCTAGTGAGCTGAGTGGCTCCAGAAACTCAGGTAGCGAGTTATCACTAGTTTTTATTTTTTCATGGGCTAGACTAGAAATAGAAAGGAGAGGGCGACTCATCTAGATAGGTTTATCATTTCATGGAACCGAGGTCTAACAGAGGTGCCCATCAGTGAATGTGTATTTATTGGGTTGTGACGTAAAATGCACTTCTTATTGTGTTTTGTGATTAAAACGAAACGCAAAACCTCTGAAAACCATTGCTCTGATGCGCAGGCTCCTGTTGTTGGCCGGGCCGTGTCTGTGCCCCGTCTTCCCGCACGCCCTGTTGACATTTTCCAGCTCCGTGGGTGTGCGCCCGTCCTTCCGGCTGTCAGTTCCCATCAGCGTGATTCTGTACCATCTGCCAATGCATGTGGAGCCCCAGCAGACAAGCAGAATGGCTGGGACTCGGTGAGCCATGGCAGTTCTGAGTGTGTCCCTGGCTCCTGTGCCTCAGCTGCCCCTAAGACGGGGGTAGACGGTGCAGGTAGACACACATGGGCTGCCATGGAAGGTCACCCCCGGGCACTTCCGAGCCAAGCGAGGGGGGCTCGCCGCGGGGAGCTGGGAGCGGCCCCCGGTCCGCACGGCGGATTCCCCTGCTCCCCTGCCAGGCGACGGCTGATCAGGAAGCGTGGGCTGTTTTCCTGATAAATACTTGTTTTGAACAGAGAAGAATTAGATGAAAATAATGCACGTAGAAGTACGGGAAAACACGCAATAAATTTCCACAGTTGTGTTCCATGAAAGAATTAATTTCCAAAACGGTTAATGGTTTGCTAAAAGGGTTATGGGTTGATAAGCGTTGAGTCACAAAGTTAACATTTTTCTAAAGAAAGACTTCTCAGAGCCTTTAAGAAGATAAAGCACATTTTGGTTCCCTGTGTCATCCCAGCTTAACCATAGGCCCTTTTTCTCGGGCTATCTAATGAGACGGCTGTGTAGAAGAACAGATGGGGGTGCAGCTAGCCATATTGACCGTCATTATCTACAAATCTCCAGGCCATGCTTTGTTCTTTTCTCTGGGATATACTCTTTAAATTATGCAAAAAGTCGAACTTATCTGGTACTTACGCCTTATGCAGCATGCTATATCGCTGTCTCTGAGATAGTGACATGTAACTTTAATCCACTGAGAAAAGCAATTAAAATATTTGGTGCTAAAGCATTTCATTATCGTTTAAGTGTGTGTAAATAGAGAAAAATGTTTTTACTTTATCGTTATCTGATTGAAATGCTCCGGCGTTACATTTCCAGTTATATCTTTAGATGTAGTAAGAGCTTTTATTGAGAGAAGCTTTTTATGTATCTGTGCAATATTCCCTATTTATAACCTGATGCATATCACATATGGAGAGTAATGTATTCACTTTGATTCTGGTGAAGTTCCATTTCTTTTGAAAGAGGACTGTAGGAGACACCCAAGGTAAATGATTATAATATCGCTACTGAAGACCCAATATTTAGGACATAATAATCATTCATGACCCAAACTATTTATTGCAGCATGAAGCGCAATACGCAGCAACAGGGAGATCCCGTAGTTGCTTTCTGTAACCATGGAATCAGTAGGATTAAAAATTTGCAATCATCAATAAAGAAAAACCCAAGGGCTTTTCAAAGATCCTTTAATTTCTGTATTTATTCTGTCTTGGGGCATTCCATTAGTAAAAGAAGAAAAAAAGAACTTCTGATTCAACACAGTAAGAATCTTAAAGGAACCTGAGACTCCAAAGATGTCAGTTTCAAGTAAGGGGTGGAAACACCATGTGGGGATGGAACCAAATGTGTCCCGGGCGGACCTGATACTTACCCTCTCTCATCAGCCTCAGATGGAGGTTGTCCGGGAGCCTTTCTCTCTCAGAAGCTGAAGCCCTGCTGCTGGCGGCTGAGCGGGCCGCCGTTCCTGCCGCGCTTTAGGCGGTGGGTCCCTATTCATGTTGTGTGGGGTACACGGTAGGTGTCTTCCCCAAAACTGACTTCAGTCTTGCTAAGGAGTGAAAGCGATTCCTTTTCCTTGATGATTCTTTCATGCGGTGAAAAGAGAGGACTTTCAGCGGAGAGGCCGGGGGCATCCACGTGGGAGCGTGGGCTCAGAGAGCAGACGGCGGGGGTTTGAACGGCAGCGTCGTTCTTCATGGCTGTGTTCTTTGGCGCCTTGTTTAACCGTCTGGGTCTGCCTGGTTTTCTCATCCGTGAAACGGAGGTAATAATAGTACTGACTCCATGGGGTGGCTGTGGGCATTGTAAATGTGTTCATACATGCCAGGTGCTTAGAATGGCACCTGGCACATAGTACGTGCTCATTAAATTTTGGGTATTACTGTTATTTTTAGCTAGAGCAAGGTTGCTTTTTACTGACATTCAGAAAGTTCAAACTTTGCCAGCAACTTAATTTGTGTTACTTTGTAAATAATAGCAAGTGCAGTTCCTCAGATACGTCTTCAAGGAAACAAATTAGTGCACTGAGTTAACTAACACGAATGTCTTCCATTTAGAGAAAACAATGCACCCAAGTCTGAATCCCTGTGTAGGTAGAATGGAGACTTCTGGCTTATGCCGTGGGCCTGAGGTTGGTGCCTACACGCCCGCCTGTGTGTTTGGCCCCACGAGATGTTGCTTGGTTTTGGTTTCGTCTTGCTTCTGAAATGCCTTTAAGCAGAGCACGCAGTCACGGGCCTTGGGGTTCGCCAGGCCCAGGGCCTCAAAGTCTTCCTGGCTCGCCCCCCTGTAGGCCCTGAGGCCTGACCTCTGGGGTTCCAGGTGAGCTGTGAAGAGCAGTGGTGTGAGTTGTGCCCAGGGGGTCTGAGCATGTTCAGGAAGACCATAAAAGACGGGGTACTTCTCCCTGGACACGTGTTCTCTGTCATAACAGCCACAGGAGCCTCTGTCTTTCCTTGGTAGACAAATAATGCCGGAACCCACCACTGTTGCCTTGCTTGTATGTCATTGTCCTGCCCAAAAGGTGAGTTTGGAGAAGCTAATTCAGTAACCAGCATAATTATATGCAGGATCCTCAGCCCTTTCAACATACCAGAGAACGAAATGCTTTTAAAAGGATTTCTGTGTTAACATGACTGATAAGCTCTAAAAAGGGCGAGAGTCGACCACACAGGCAATGACAGCACGGTGAGTCACGCTGAGCGTTCTCTCCCTTGTCCTGGCCGGTCGGGAGCCTCTGGCAGGTCTCAAATGCCCACAGATTCACAGGAGGCTTCCTGTGTGACCCGCGCTTGTGTGTGTGCCCATCACATTAACTCCCTCCTGTGAGAAGGCCGCCCTCTGAGCCAGGGGCCATGCCCGGCGGTGAACGCAGACAGACTCTGCACCCTCACCGCCCGCAGGGCGCGGCGCCCACAGCAGGAGCGTGCGCTCAGCACCGCGGCCCTGCTCACCTGGGCTGACAAATTAGGAGCATCGGAAACGGCTTGTTCAGACAAGGCGCGGGGGAAAGGGCCTGGGAAACACATCGATATTAGCCCTTTTGTTGAATCTCCAAGGGATAATAGCAAACAGTGTTTCTTCATAAATAACTGTCTCCCTATCTCTGTGGTTTAGTGCGGTAGGCTAATGCCTTTCTGTCAAGCGAAGCTTTATGGTTCAATTTCGGCTGTACTCCTTGAGAAACAACTAGAAAAAAACACACCACAAGAACACAATTACAAAGATGCCTACTCCATAATCATTTAGTCCTGTTTGCAGAACTTGATCCCTTTCAAGTACGTTTTCTCCTACGAACTTAGCTGAGAGGCAGCGAGAGCAAACGCAGCTCTTCACAGAAGGAGCAGTTGTTTCATCAACAGCCCTGCTTACGTGGGGTCCTGCCGGGAGGCTTCCGCTGCGGCCCCCCGAGATGTGAAAGGAGTAACGCTGTCCACACGCACTTGGGCTTTCAACCCAAGTGGTGTCTGTGCTACTTGCTACGTAAAGTTGCAATTGAAAATTTCCTTCCACACTAAAGAACGGCTGTTACGTATTCATTAGGTAGTTGTCTAGTACTATTGGTCTGTTATTCATTTTATTAGATAACAGTCCAACACTGGAGACCCGGTTTTTATTTTCATCGTGGTGTGTCATACACACAGTGAAATGCACCAATCGTGTGCAGAGCTCACATCATTTTTCATGTGTCTACATGCGTGTTCTCCCTGCCAGGTTAAGGCATAGAACCTCACAGTCATGAGGCTCCCCGACCCTCACCCCCCAGCGACAGTACCCACCATCCGACATCTGTCAGCACAGCATAGCTTTGCCTGACCCTGACCTTCATGTGAAGGGAATCACGCAGCACGTTGTCCTTTGTGTCTGGCTTCTCCGGGTCAGTCCGTGCCTCTGGAGCTGTCCGTGTGCACGGCAGCGCCGTCTGTAACTTAGGAGCCGCCTGGGCCGTGGCTTTTCACGTGGGCTGCTTTGTTAGGGGAAGTAGCTCCCTCGCTCGAGCAGAGTAATGCTAGGCACCCCGGCACCCGCTGTGCGGAAGAGCCTCCTGACTGCTGGAGCCGTCACCAGGATTTCTGCATGCCAAGTCCAGCACCATGTAATAGCGGAGTGTTAGTGGAGGCCCTCTGAACGCGCCTTCCCTGTCGTCCTGACTCACCTAGGAGGGACGCGCTCTCCATTGAATAAGTTAATAATACCTTCATATTCCACACTTCTTGTTGGTGCAGGTTGTAAATTGACATTCCTGCAGTCCTGCTGAGAATCAAATTGCATTTGTGGGCAGGCAACACCCTCGTTAAGCCATCCCACTGGCATGATAATTAGAGATTCCCGCTAGGTTTGACCCGTATAAAAAAATAACGCCGGTGGGAGCACTTATGTCCGTGTCCTCAGTAACAAATTGTTAGTTTCTCAGAAGCTTAGTTTTTGTATTTTATATAGATTGTTCAAAGCAACCGTGTGATTGCTTTTCTGCCATATATACACTGAGTGGCCAGATTATTATGACCACCTGACGTTTTAGGCAAATTAGCTATAATTTCGCTCTGAAGTTGCTAGAGGGCCAGACCATTAGAAATAGGGAAGCAGGTTGTTTACCACGACAGTAGAAGTGATTTTTTTCTGAAGAGATGGGTAAACAATGCGATTTAACAGCCTTTGAATGTGGGATATATTTGAACATGAGTGGCCAGACTATTATGATCACCTGACGTTTGTAGGCAAATTAGCCATATACTGCATCGTATGGGATGTGGAAGCCGAAGGCTTGTTCGAACTCCTTTGCTGTCTGCAGTTACCAACATAAAACCTCTCCAATTCACACAGGAACACAAGGATTGGACAGTTGAGCATTGGAAAAAAATCATGTGGTCCTATGAATCACGTTTCCAGTTGCATCATGCAGATGGCAGAGTGAGAATTTGGTGGAAACAGCATGAAAGCATGCACCCCACAGGCATGAGTACAACCCTTCAAGCTGGTGGGGGCAGTGTTATGGTTTGGGGCATGTTTTCCTGGCATGATTTGGGCCCTTCAATTCATGTGGAACAAT
>NW_006286246.1:4697108-4706863 GCF_000327345.1 Myotis davidii | reverse complement strand
TTCTTTCTACTGTTGTGGTAAACAACCTGCTTCCCTATCAGGTGGTCATAAGTGTGTGTGTGTGTGTGTGTGTGTGTTTGTGTATATATGTGTGTGTATATATATATATATATATATATAGCCTCTGCAATATGATGACCACATTAAAAAGAGGCATGCCGTTCTGTGAATATTAACTTAAGTTTGTCTGGCTTTTACTCATCTCTTTCTCAGGCAGAAAAAGTGTAAGGAAACTGTTTATCAAGAAAAAAACTCATATATGTTTGTCCATTTCTCCCAAGATGTTTTCGTGAGCATTGCTCGCTCTCCACACAGCCTGTGTCTTGCTTCCATTTACCCTAATTTAACCCATTTCCTGAAGGTAGAGCAGCTGTTAGTCAGGGTTGTGCAACCGTTCCGTGCGCTGCCGGTGTGCAGGGCCCTCTTTCCGTCCACACCCACCGTCACCTGCTGCTGTGGACTGACATGTACCCACGCTCCGTCCCAAATTCACATACCGAAGCCCTGTATATGGGTGGGCCTTGGGGAGGTGGTTGGGTTTGGTGGAGGTCATGAGGATGAGGCCCTCCTTATGGGATTAGGGTCCTTAGGAGCAGAGACACCAGAGAGCTTGCTCCCTCTCCGCTCCCCACCACCACTTGACTTTTAAACCTCAAGGGTGAAAACCACTAAAAAAATCAGAGGACCTTGGCATACTGCAACCAAGACAACAAAGACAGTGTTCGTGACCGCCGTGCTGCCAAGATTACTGGCCCTTCGTAGCTCACATCTCCATGACTCAGTGATCATAGCAGCCCCGTGGTGGTGGTGCCAACGCCCCCATTTTAGAGATGAGAGCATTAATGGTCAGAGGTGCAATGCAGCCGGTCTGTAGTGGGGCTGATTTGAAGAGGGCAGGAGAGTGTCAGGACTTGCTGACTTACCAATATGATGTAAAATGACAATCTGCTCTATTTTGTATTATAAACATGTTCATAAAGAATATTATGTCCGCCCTGGCCAGGCAGCTCAGCTGGCTCAATTGGTTGGAGCATCATCCCATACACCAAACGGTTTCGGGTTTGATCCCTGGTCAGGGCACTTACAGGAGGTAACCAATAGATGTTTCTCTCTCACTTTGATGTCTCTCTCCCTCCCTCCCACTCTCCCCCCTCCTCTCTCTCATTCGAAAATCAATAAACGTATCTTCTGGTGAGGGGAGAAAAAAGAATGTTATGCTAAAATTACATTTGTAAGTTAAATTATTAATACCCCAGGAAGTTCTATTTAATGGCACACTGGTAGGAGGAATACTTATTCCCTTACTTCTATTTTTCACAGATCATATTAGTGGGTATATTTAAGGGAGGTTGTCCTGCTGTGATGTGTTTTTGAATCATAGCCACTTTATTCTGCTTTTGTGTCAAATGATTTCCCTTATTAACATTGATCAGAATTTAAAATAAGTAATCTGCTCCGTTCGCCATGCCTGTACCTCCATTCCCCCCTCACCCCCAGATTACGCCTTCTCACCAGCCCATTTTGTCAATAAGGAAGCAGCAGAATGGTCATCAAATCCAAGCCTCTGACTCCTCCACTCAGCTTGTTTTTTCAACAGTTCCACCTCTAAATAGACACATTTTGAAGGTAGGCATATGGGTATACATTTTTAGGGTTATCCACTGATATAATTTCCTATGGGAATAAAACTCCCACCTGTAAGGAACATTTAGTAATCTTTAAGAGCATACATAATGTTTGAATGGTCTAGAAAGCTATGGGGAACTGAAACACTTTCAAATGTAACTTAAGCCTTAATACTTACAGTTCATGCTGCCGCGATTTTCTTGGCTGAGGAGTTGAGTTTTCAGTCTCAAGGGTGAAACCACTGAAAAGTCAGGGGCTCTTGGCTGGCATCCTGCAACAAAGACAATCAGCCTTTCGTAGAGTTCCCAGTGTGTCAGCAAAACGCAGCCTGCACATTCCACAGGAGGACAGCCTATTGCTTTAGAATGGATTGGAACATCTTCGTGCAATGATGAGGGCGAATCCAGAGAATGAAGTAAACATCCTAATGGGGCCGTGCAATGTGTGATGGGATGGCAGCTGCACAAGCATTGTCGCGGGTAAGACGCGCATTAACGATGGCACGCCGGATCTGTCCTTGTCTCGTACCACTGCATCTTCCCAATGAGAGATGTCTTTTCATCTTAAATATTTGTCCACTTAAGCGATTTTAATATTGTGAGGAGGTGCTAGTTTTTCAGAATTTCCTTTTTTTGCCTATTTTAACAGTAATTTCTAAAAGGAACACTCACTTAAAACAATATTAGTGCCAAAATTCTCTCTTTGTTTCCTCCATCCCTGCCTCCCCAAGAGAAGCCATTGTTACAATACAAAGAGAAATTCAATTACTCTCTCAGAAGGCTGCCTGTCGGTGGAACTGTTCCATTTCAGGGTGAGTTCTAGTCTTTTCATGTCCATTAACCTCTAAGAGACATGATTTTTGTGAGTTTATTCGATACCAGAAACAACATACCCAGGAATTAGCCAGAATACATAGTGTAATGATGGACAGTTAGCTACCGACCCAGGCGCCAGTCATCGCTAGGACACACTCCCTCCTGTGAGACAGAGCGGGTGCGGGGCTAGCGGGGCTGCCCCCAGCCCTGCCCCTCGGGCATCCGTGCGCGCTGGGGCTGTTGTCCTTCTGATAACTTGTGCCGATTAGCCGACCAGGAGCGCTCTTTCCAGGGGACCTTCCTGGGTTGATGGAAACGTCCTCCCTGCTGCCTGACAAGCAGCCACTCGTCACCTGTGGCTCGTGAGCACGTGAGAGGTGCTTGGTGTGACTGGCGAGCAAGTTTCCACTTGATTTCACTTTAATCTATATTCCGGGAGCTCCCTGTGGCCAGGGGCTGTTTTATCGGACCGCGCAGGCCTGGGATAAAACAGCCTCCTCCCCTTCACTGTGGGGAAGCGTGCGCAGATTTATATGCATTAAACGTTTTACCTACTGCCCCAGTAAACTGTGGTTCAAGTTTTTAGTGAGAGTAGATTTCTTCACTGTCTTTGGTTGTATGAAACATTGTTAATATAACTATAGCTATCTTCTTGGTATAGTTCTCTATCTCAAAAGTTTACTTATTATTATATTTTGTTTACAAATGTAATTTTTAAAAATATGTTTTTATTGATTTGAGAGAGAGAGAGAGGTAGGGAGAGGGAGAGAGATAGAAACATCAATGTTGAGAAATGATCATTGATCAGCTGCCTCCTGCATGTCCCACACTGGGGATCAAGCCCTCAACCCAAGCATGTGCCCCGACTGGGAATCGAACTGGCGACCTCGGTGCATGGGATGATGCTGGACCAACTGAGCCCCGCCGGCCAGGGCTGCAGGTATCATTTTAATAACCGCATAATCCCACCACGTGAGATTAATAACCCATTTCCCCCCACCAGTCCCCTGTGCTGGCCTGCTTTCATGTGTTGGTATAAGATGTCACACTGCTGTGTGCACTTTTTTGTGTGAAGCTTTTTCCAAATTTAGGATTCGGTTTTTTGAAAATCTCTGGTGGATTCAGAGAAATGGAATTTACTGGGTCAAAGGGTGTGGACATGTTAATGCTGATGGGTATGTATAGTCAGACTCTTTTTTAAAATATTGCCACATATAAAATTATCCCCGGCACCAGCGCTGGGATCCAGTGCCACTTGAGGTTTCCTCTCATTTCCCTCATGACAGCTTCACTTCACGAGGAAGCCTCCTGAGTCGTGTGCCTCTTACAACATGAAGAGCAGCAAGTCTTCCGGGAGAGCTGGTCCTTAGCCAGTTTCTGAGTTGTTTTGCTGACATATTACTTTGTCTCCCACTTGATTATTTTCTTGGTGAAGGAAAAGGAAATCAGAGTCTCCTGTGTTGTTTTGTACTGTTAAGCAAAGAGGAATCTTGGCTATTTTTAGAATTATTAAA
This sequence comes from Myotis davidii, assembly GCF_000327345.1. NCBI lineage: Eukaryota > Metazoa > Chordata > Mammalia > Chiroptera > Vespertilionidae > Myotis > Myotis davidii. Next base: position 4,702,908 of record NW_006286246.1, on the reverse strand, counting down.
AAACATGTGAAGTTGAGAGTTTGAATAAGAGATTTCCTTTCTTTTGCCTACATTTTGCAATTCCTTTTGTTGTATTTGTCCCTTATGTTTTTGAATAGTGTCTCCTTGAAAGTGAGGCTGGGATCTAGTGGCACCTTCTCCCACATTTGTCACCTTGTGGTGCTGGGGAAACAGGAATAAAAACCACCAGAGAACAGTGGGCATCTAGCATCTCCTGTGGTACATGAGCACATGACTGTGGACGCTGTGGTCAGACCGTGGTTCCAGGAAGGTCGCTTTACACAGGGCCCCCTGATGTCAGCCTGAATCTATGAGAGGACGTAAGAATGGTTATTTGCTCTAGAAACGTGTTTATTGGAGGTGTGTTACCTAAATAGTGAGCTTCACCCGGGAATTTATGTTTCAGGTTTTTTAAAAAATAGATTTACATGCTTTTATGATCTTCTCTTTTGCATTAAGCGAGTTTATGGAAATAAGCATTTTACTGAAATGCTGGAAGACTAGAAACGTATCTGTTACCTCCCAAAGATAAGCTGCTGCTTCCCTCTCTCACCGGTGTGTCAGGGCTGCTCTGCGGAGGTAGAATCGCAGTGGGAATAGATTTTCCATTTCCTAGCAAGTTTTCAATTTGTCTTGATACAGTAACAAACACACATATATGTTTATGCTTAACATTACTTGAGGAAGGAAAGCAAAAGCTAGTTGTATGCATTTGAAATGTTGGGGAACTACAAAATAATATAGTTCCTATATAATAAAAGAGAAACATGTAAATTGACCGTCCCTTCACTATGTTCACCAGCAAATCAGGAGTGAATATGCAAATTAACCCAACAAAGATGGCAGTTTAATTTGCATACACAGGTGTCTGGCGAGACATAAGTAAACTCAGAGTGTCTAGGAAAAATTAAACAGAAGATATCCTAAAACTTCCAGGAAATCTCTACCAATGAAGCAAAGAAAGAAAAAAATGCCTCTATTCTGTGAGCAACAAACCAAACTGGGTTGGGGAGGGTCTCAGACAATTCGCTCATTGCAAAGACAGACAGAAACTCCCGGATTGGAGAGGGCTCCCCTGGTGGCTCCCAGATTGGAGAGGTTGCAGGTCGGGCTGAGGGACCCCTCTCCACTGTCACACCCCCGCCCCCCCGTGCATGAATCTTCGTGCACTGAGCCCCTAGTTTTATCATGAAAGGAAATAGGGTCAGAAACCAGAAAGACTCACATTGAAGGAAAAAAACACTCACTGACCTAGGGCGTGGAGAGGACACCGTGCAGGCCCTCGCACTGCTGCGCCGGAGCTCACTCCTGTGCGGTGTCACTCCTGTGCGGTGGCGAGATGGTGCGGTGGCGAGATGGTGCGGTGGCGAGATGGTGCGGTGGCGAGATGGTGCGGTGGTGAGATGACGGGCGGGTTCCGGGGCTGCCAGCGTGTCTCCCAGCATGCACTGCAGCCCCCCCTCGATACCCGTGCACCTTTCACAACATGCGTGCTGTGTGAGACGGTGCAGAGCTGAAGCCCACGCATGCCCGCAATCTGGTTACCCTAACTTTTTATCTGAGTCGAATCTCAAAATATATTTGGCTGCATCACTTCCTTCCCTTCGTGGCCATCCATTTGCCATGAGGCCAGAGCTCCTCAGTCCTGGAGGGGGTCACCTGGCTGCCCATCACCTGGCTGCCCATCACCTCGCTACCCGTCACCTGGCTGTCTGTCCCTGGCCTTGACTCTCAGGGCTCCTTCCGGATCCTGCGTTATTGACCTGTCAGATCCCGCAGGACGTTTCTACGGCTGCCGTCTGATTTATGACGCCGTTTCTCAGAGCTGACAGCCCAGAAATCTCGAACCTGGCCAGCCCGCTCTCTGACAGTGAAGTTTTATTTTTTTCACCTCTGCTCGTCCTTGGCTTACAGTGAGCCCGGTAGGGAAGCTCAAGACGTCTGTTCCCCAGGGCTGTCCTGCCCTCGCAGACAAATCATTCTTCCCACCCTCTCTGCGGGCTCCCTCCTGGAGGCCAGGGGTTCCCTCCCGGACCCTCTCACATTGGCTGCCATTAGAGGCACAGCCCCATGAGCAGTGCCGACCTGCCTCTCCCTGCGTGGGACTCACTCAGGCTCCCCCGTCCCGTCCGCCCCAGCACATCTTGGAAGAAAAACCTGATGTCTTTTTTTCTTATTACCTTTTCCCTTGCTGATTTGAAATCTCAGGTTTTTATCATCTAAACAATTACAGGTCCTTATGTCTATTTCTGGATTTCCCAATCTAGTCATCTTTTGGTGTATGAGTTGGTCCATACTATTGCACTGTTGTAATAATTTCAGTACCTGCTGGGTTAATTTCTCCTTCCATTACTCTCCTTTTAAAGGTAGTTGTCTCTGATACATATTCCAGAAGACTTTAGAATCACTTCCCGAAGCGCCCCAAGATTATATTGCAGTTTTTAAATTAGAATTGCACTAAGTCTCCAGATTACTTAGAGAGTTGATGACTGTAACTAAGTAGTTACTCATCCCAGCCGGACAATGTTCCCGCCTGTCCCTTAGGATCGCGTGCGGTTCTCATCACAAAGCCCTGCTTCGTCGTTGCTGCAGGTGTTGGGCGCTTTCTGTTGCTGCAGAAGCGGCCCTGCACTGGCTTCCTTCTCACTGTGACTGCTCCCTCTGCGTGGTTTCGCCAGGGGGCGCATGTGGCTGGGTCTGTGTGTGCAGTGCTGCCCCAGCTGCGTTCTGAGCTCCCGGGCCTTATTCCCCTCTTTCTGTTGAGCATCACACCCAGACGCAGGCCTACCTCAGACTCCATGTATTTAAGAATAAACTCTTCTTTCTCTGCCACCCCGAAATGCCCTCCTTCTGCTACCCCCCGAATGAGATTTTGTAGGGTCCTACCACATAAGGTCACAGCCACGAAGATCTCCTTCGTTGTCCTGTCTCCATTTCTTTTCGTTGTGCCTTCACGGGAGTCCTTTTCGGCTTTCTCTCTCCAGCCCCTGGCCTTGTCTGGCTTCCCATCTGTGATGCTTGTGACCTGAGGTGGCTCCCCTGGCTTCTGGGTTTCAGGCTCTGGTCTCTCCTCCCACTCTGCCCGCCCAGCCTGTTCTCTGGAACGATTCTAGCGTCTAAGGCAGCTGTGGGCAAACTACGGCCCGTGGGCCAGATCCGGCCCGTTTGAAATGAATAAAACTAAAAAAAAAAAAAAGACCGTACCCTTTTATGTAATGATGTTTACTTTGAATTTATATTAGTTCACACAAACACCCCATCCATGCTTTTGTTCCGGCCCTCTGGTCCAGTTTAAGAACCCATTGTGGCCCTCGAGTCAAAAAGTTTGCCCACCTCTGGTTAGACCATGAAGGATGTCATGACGGGCAGAGATGACTCCGCGCGCTCTTCTGATGAATGCCAAGTACCCTGCCTTGTGAGCGAGTGCCTTCAAACATGGACCCTGACAAAATGTCACCGTTTGGTTCATGTCACACTCCCCCAGCATCATGTCTGTTACCTTCCAGCCACCGTCCGCTTCCTGGGTGCTCCCCAGGCCTCAGGTTCCTCACACCTGCAGTTGGCCTGCCTGTGTGAATTTCCAGAACCTTCTCCTAACCTGGGTGACCTGCGACGCCTCTTCCTGTCCCAGTGGCCGAGTCACTGTGGCTGCTGCTCGTCCAGCCACCAGCGGCCCATCACCTCCTCCTCTGGTTCCAAGGGATGGGGTGTACCTCTGCTGTGGTGTGCGTGTCACCTAGCCTCTGCCACAGGTGCCCACAGCTGTCTGTCCCGGCTCCCTGGGAGGCTTTGGAGGCATCCACCGGGCTCCAGCCAACTGTTCGTCACACAGGTCTCCATAGAGAGTAACCCTGTGAGACCAGGTCTCCATAGAGAGTGACCCTGTGAGACCAGGTCTCCATAGAGAGTGACCCTGTGAGACCAATACCACCTGAACCGTGTGGCATTTATTCAGAAGCTAATGATAAATGTCATGACATTAGGCATGCGGTGAGCGCTCCGTGTGTTCCAGGGCTGTTCAATTAGCACTGGGATGCATTAGCTCGTGCTAATCCCGCAGCCCTGGGGGTGCTGTCCTAATGGCTCCCTTGGACAGGCAGTCACTGCTTCCCCGTCCCAGCATGCTACCACCCAGGAAGCCGGCACTCGGGGCCGCGGCTGGACCCCGGGGTTGAGCCTTTACGGTCCTGCGTTGACTGGACGCCGCTCAGCGGTGGGACCGAGTTGGCCGCGCTGGGCGTCGTGAGTCTGTGCTTCCCTCCTTCTCCCCTACGTCTCGCGTCCGCTTTTCCTCCTCGTTTACAGCCTAGCCTGCTTTATTAGACGCTTCTTCCATGTTTGTTTTGTTGTGAAGTGTGTGTGCTTTAAGTTCCTAGTGATGTGTGTAGTATGACTCTTCCTTTTCGCTCTCTTCAATGCTGATGGTCCCTTCCACGCCGGGCACTGAGACAAGGGCACGCGAGACGCACGGCTGGTCTCAGGCACTTCATGGCGGGGCCCACTCAGTGTTTACCCTTCAGTGTTTGCCAATTGATTTGTAAACGTCTTAGAACTATTTTTTTAAAATTAGGACAACGGGAAAAATAAATGGATGAGCAATGACTGTTCAATAGGCATTTAGAGAAAGTCATGATGCCAAGCCAGGTGTGTGTTTTTAAAGTGCTGAAGGCCCTGCTCGTGGCTGCTGAGGCTGCCTTCCCTCTGACAGTGGTCACTGGGCATCCTTGCTGCTGCGCCTGCGCCCCCAGCGTCAGGGTCTTCTCTAAGGGAAACTTTTTTTTTTTAGCATTTCTTGAGCATTTATTGCCAGGCATTGTTCCAAATGCTTTATACATATTAATTCATTTAATGCTCACCAACTCTATGAGTTACATATAAGGTAAATATTTATAAGTGGAGTTACTGTGTTACTTTCAGGCAGTAATTCTATGACATTTGATTTGAATTGCTAAATTGTAGGTAAAATATTTCTGTCTCCATGGGAAATTATTGGGAAGAGGCCTATATCAAATGCTACAGTGGACACCTCTGGTGGGTGGGCATTCGTGGAATTATTTGTATTTTATTTATATTTACATAAACTTTCTAAAATTAAAAAAAAACAGAAACAATGTTTGTTTTAAAATCAGCTTTGATGAATAACTTAAGATGCTTTATATTTCTAAAGGCAGTAGAATATATCAATTTGCTGTATCGTCTTTTAAAGGACACAACTTAAACCTGAATTATCAAAACTCTCAATCCCAGTTTTCACTTTTTTTTTTTTTTGGCCAAAGTGGTTAATGTCACAAAATAAAAACGAGGAATTCAGAGAAACTTCCCCTTAACTTAGTTTAATGCTATTACTTTTACCAGAAAACCACTGTCCTATGTCATGGATCAGTTTCTTCACAGTGAAATGATTTTGGTTAAATGAAATTTAAAAGAAACAATATTTTGGTTTAGATAATTCATTGTATTTTAAGTCACATTTTTCTGACCAGTAAGACAATACCTTTAAGGTTTTTGTTTTGTTTCATTGTATATTTTGAGCTGGAAGCGAGACAAATTATGACCCCAGTGGTTCTTCCCAGCTAGAGTGCTGAACGCTATTATTCGGGGTCTCCACCGTATCAAACGCAAGCCCTTCGGCCTGGTTTCCTGGGGGTTCTAGCATGTGGCCCACCTACTTCTGTAGGTTACTGTGTGGCACCCTCTGCTGGGCCAGCCCATCCTCCCACAGGGGACCTCCCACCCCCGTGTACCTACCTGCTCCCCAGGGTCTGCCCAGCGACCAGTCTCCCTCCCTCCCCCGGCCTCC